>NC_034596.1:46250027-46323683 GCF_900095145.1 Mus pahari
TCAGATTACTCTCTGCAGGGAAGCTCTCTTCTAGCATGGAATGTGCACAGATTGCTGGCGTTCAGATCTGCCTCCTTGCTGAAAATGTAGGCCCAAAACAGGGCCTGTGCCAGAAGATGTGTTGCCTCTGAAGATTATTCAGTCACCTGCACATTCTAGCCACTGAGGGACCCTGGACACATTATGACTCTCTCACCTGCTCTGGCAGACAGAGCCCTCACNNGTGGCCACCTTTCCTCTGGCGAGCAAGGTGCCCAAGTTTCTGGAGCTTGAAATAGAGTCTGTCCCAGAAGTTAGGTTGCTTCTGTCTATCCTGAAGCTGTGTAGCTTCTGTGGTCCACACTCTTGCCAGTGCAGACTGGAGCCCAGATGCTGTGTCACTTCTCCAGGCTGCCCTCTAACCTCTAACTGGCAGTCAACCAGAACAAAGATGGTTCTCCTGGCTCAGGCCAGGAGACTGCTCCCAGGCGGACACCCCTCCTCGGGCAGGAAAGGTGCCAAGTGAAGGTTCAGGCCAGGAGACTGCTCCCAGGCAGACACCCCTCCTTGGGCAGGGAAAGGCACTGGGTGACAGTTCAGGCCCGGAGACTGCTCCCCAGCAGACACCCCTCCTCAGGCGGGAAAGGTGCAGGATGACTGGAACCAGAAACAGGATCCTTCCCAGAAGCTGTGATGATTCTCCAATCTGCCCTCTCCCTGGCAGTGCACAGGAGCAAAGATGACTCACCTTCTGGCTCAGGCCTTGAGACTCCTCCCGGGCGGACACCCCTCCTTTCAGGAAAGACATTTTTTTTTTTTTCAAATTTAGTGTTATACTTTTATAGGTTTACTCTGTAAGGTCTTTATGGTGTTGATATATGTTTTGTATTAATAGTAGCCCCTTTCTTTAAACTTTTTCCATGAAGGAATATAGAAGAATTTTTGTTGTTGTTGATTTGTTTGTATTGTTTTCTCTTCTTTCTTTCTTTCTTTCTTTCTTTCTTTCTTTCTTTCTTTCTTTCTTCCCTTCTTGACATTTAAATCTTTTTATTCTTTAATCTTTTTTTTAAAATCCAGTTTCATTCCCCCTCCCAGTATGTCCTCTGACCCTCTGATCATTTCCTATCTCAGTTCTACTCTGTCTTCTAACAGAATGTCCCCACCCAACTCCCACCCCACCAGACCTCCACACTCCCGGGAGTCTCAATTCTCTCTAGGGTTAGGTGCTTCTTCTCTCACTGAGGCTAGTCCTCTGTTGTATAGGTGTTCGGGGCCTCATATTGGCTAGTGTATGATGCTCCCAGCAATGTGGCTACTCTAGCTAGAAGAGACATACCATAGTACACATCTTTAATCCCAAACAATGTAGGTAGAGTTAGTTGGTAGAAGAAAACTCCAATGTTTGAAAGTGACTTCTACTTAAGGGGAAGACAAAGCAATGAATCAGTAAATTATTGGACAGAGTGACTCAGAGATAGGATATGCCCAACTCAAGGGTGAACAGACATGAAAGGGAGGCTATTTGAGAGCTGTGTAGGAAGAGAGGAGTCTATTTGTTTTCTCAGTCAGTTGAGTTCAGTTTAGTCAGTCAGACCATGAGGCATTACAGTGTGGTTGAATTCAGTTCTATATAGTTCGTGCAGCAGAGGCTGTTAAAGGCAGAGAATTGGTAGGACCCAGACGATTAGAAAAAATTGCCAAGGTCAGTTTGAGGCCAAGCAGAGAAATTCAGTGAGAAGCTAAGAGAAACCAGGTTGAATCAGTCAGCTTTCTCTCTGTCTCTCTCTCTGTCTCTGTCTTTGTCTGTCTGTCTGTCTGTCTGTCTGTCTGTCTGTCTCTCTCTCTCTCTCTCTCTCTCTCTCTCTCATATGTGTGTGAGTCTGTTTGTACAAGTATTCATTTTATTCCTGTATTCTTGTCTTAAGTCTATATATTTATTGTGTTATATTTATTGATTTAAAGAAGTTGAAAAAAACTCATATTTTTGAGTTAAATATAGCTGATCATCATAGTGAATGATGAGTTCTTTGATATAATATACTTGAATTTTATTCAATATGGTTACATCTGAGGTCATCAGCAAAATAATTATATATTTTTTTATTATAGCGTTATCCATCTTGAGAATAAGAGTAGTGACACTTTTAAAAATTGCTTGATGTTATACCTCCCTATATATTTTCTGGAAGAGTTTATAGAGTATTACTCTTAGCTCTTCCATATTTGTTGTATTGAAATTGATGAATACATGTAATGTTGAGCTTTTTTCTGTGCAAGGTCATTTATTACTTCTTGAATTTCATGGTTCCGTAAGTACCACTCTGGTATGTTTACATTCTATGCATTTAGATTTTTAGTTTATCATATGTAGTTGAGTTGTTTTTTTTTTTTTTTTTTTTGAGATTTCTTAGTTGAGATTTTTGAATGTGAGAAGTTCCCAGAACTCAATGGGGATTATTTTAGCTGAAATGCCCAACAGTAGGGAGATGGAAGCTCCACCCCTACTAGATACACAAGGAGCCCAGTGGAAGGAGAGGTCACAAACTTACCTTCAAAATTTTTGACCCAGAATAAAAGAAATGTAGGGACAAAAATGGAACAAAGACTAAAGGAAAGTCCATTGAGTTATTAACCCAAATTGGAAACAATCCATGGACAAGAACCAAAACCTGCCAGTATTACTGATACTACGATATGCCTGCAGACAGATGTCTAGCATGGCTGTCCTCTGAATGGCTCTAAGAACAACTGACTGAGACAGATATAGATACTTATGGCCAACCATTGGACTCAGGTCATGGGCCCCTTTTGAAGAATTAGGGGAGGAATGAAGGTGCTGAAGGGGACCACAACCCCACATGAAGACCAACAATATCCACTACTCTGGACTCTTGGGCTCCCAGAGACTAAGTCACCAAATAACAAGCTGGTCCATGACCAACAGGAGCTGGTCCATGGCCCCTGGGACCTATGCAGCACTGGACAGCCTTGTCTGGCCTCAGTAGGAAAGGATGCGCATTATCCTGTAGAGCCTGATGCTCCAGAGAAGGGAGATGTTGCTAGGTGTTTCACGTTTGTTAAGCTTTCTAGAGTGTATTTCTGTGCCTAAATTATTGGAGGCTAGAGATCATAATGATTCTTGTTCTAATTGCTCTCCACCTTAATTTTTGAGACATGGTCTTTTTCTGAAATAAAATTTTAAAAAATTCCCTAATTCTGAAGTTTGTTGATTTTTAGTTGCAATGACCTTTCTAAATTTGAATTACTTTCTGAAAAAAAAACTGTCCTTTATGGCCTCTAGTATTTTAATATTTATCCTATGAAACAGATTCACCAATATTAGTGCATATACTGACAATTTAGTGCATTCATAATAATTATTCTACTGAACCAAACACTCACTCAATGTAGATATGCAAGAAATATCTATAAAATCGTAAGACCTTAATTACAGAATCATTTATAGGTACTGACATGGGGCCTGATCCACAGGCAGAGTAAGACAAGAAGCTGTAGCCACTCCTTGAGTTAGAATCATTGCTGTAACAAGATTCAAAATCTGTTCCAGAGCCAAGGATCTACCAAGAATATGACAGAGCCAGAATCTAGTGCAAAAGGGTCTCAACATATAAGGAACACACAAAAGAGGCCAGTAATCATAGAAGGAACTCCCAGGATTATTACACACTTAAAGGAAATGGAGAAGAAACAAGATTAATGCCATAAGCAACCTAGCTATCAGTCTCTATGTGAACAGTATTAATTGCTATGGACAGTGTTATACTATTAGGGTAAGACTATTGTGATGGTTTGTATATTCTTGGACCAGTGGGTGGCATCATTTGGAGGTGTGGCCTTGTTGGAATAGGTGTGACCTGGTTGGAGTAGGTGTGTCACTCTGGGTGTGGGCAAAAGATCCTCACCCTAGCTGCCTGGAAGTCAGTCTTCCACTAGCAGCCTTTGGATCAAGATGTAGAACTCTCAGCTCTACTTGTGCCATGCACACCTGGACACTGCCATGCTCCCACCTTGGTGATAATGGACTGAACCTCTGAACCTGTAAGCCAGCCCCAATTAAATGTTGTTTTTATAAGACTTGCCTTGGTCATGGTGTCTGTTCACAGCAGTAAAACCCTAACTAAGACAACTATGCATAGCATTGAATAGCATTCTTAAAATCTGAATTAAAAAAAGCAACAAACAAACATCTTAAAGCTACTGTAATATTTTCCTTCAGAATACTGCAAAGACTCTCTTTGAAAGAAGAAATTGATCCCTCAAATCTAAACTGATGCACAAGTCCCAATGTAAAAATACTATTAATAAGAAGAACTAGAACAACTGTCTTCTCTAAAAACTTCCAATCAGTGAGTAATGTCCCTCACCAAAAATGACTTCGATGAAATGACAAAGAATTTAAAAGGCTAACCCTGCATTGATGTTGAGGATCTCAATTCCATATCCAAAGAAATGAAGAATAAAACAAGTTATGGATAAATAAAATAAGAAAACTGATGTATAAAATGGAATTGAAAACACATACACAAATTAAATTAAAATAAAATGAAATAATCAAGGTGACAAACTCAATAAGCTAAATAAATTTCCATGAATAAAATCTACCACTGATAGGAAAGAATATTGAGTATTGAAGCTAAAGCAGAATAATTGAAATACTTAATTAAAGCAAATATTAACTTGTTTCACTTGTGTAGAAAGTGCATTTTGAACTTTTGAACACAATGGAAAGACCAAATCTATGAATTATGCACATAAAAGTTAGAGAATAACTTCGCGTGAAAGAGAAAGATTGATTTATTTTTTTTCTTTTTTGGAATACAATCTCTCATACACATACCGACAAATAATCTTTTCATGAAGCACCAAAGCAACACTGAACACATTTTTATTTAAAGAGTAGGAATTAAAGGTATTTTATTTATTTGAGATTTTTTCTATACCTGTTAAGTACAATTGATATAATGAAATAATGTCTTTAAGCCATTTACTGCTCAACATGCCTAATAATATCTGAGGTTGAGAAATAACAACATAGACAGCTTGCTTAATAAACTTTGTTGAGTCATAGATGTTCAAATTATCAGCATTTCTTCCTCATCTTTTTAAAAGCTTCCATTACATCTTGATTTCTCAGACTACAGATCAAAGGGGTCTACATGGGTATAATTATGCCATAAAATACAGAATCTGCCTTTTCTCGCTTTTGAAATTTGTTGCTATGCAGGTGTAGATACATATAGGAGAGAGTCTCATAGAAAATGGTAACTGAGGTCAGGTGGGAAGCACATGTGAAGGTGACATTTTCCTTCCCGCAGTAGAAGACATCATTGGAATGGTAGCCCAGATATATATGTAGGAAAAGATGACAACCAACACAGTGCTCATCAGGTTGAACCCTACAAAAGACTGTCAGAACCGTGATACTGAAGTCAACACTGGAACAAGAAATAGACCAAGAAAAGGAGGTTCATCACAAAAAAGTGATTACTGGCATGTATTTATAGAAGTTCAGTGAGAGCGTAAAACTTGTGTTTCTAGAAGGATTTAGGAAGCCCATGGCATATGAACCAGCCAGGAGTAGAATGCACAGACTCTGGAGTATGACTATGGGATAGCATAATGGGATACAGATGGTCACATAGTGGTGCACGGCCATAGCAGCTAGGATGAAGAGTCTATGGTTGTGAAATCACCATAGGCTAGTAACTGTAACATATAGCTGTAGTGGTAAGCAGGGGCACACACCTCCTCTACACCCGGCCAAGTGTTTTAGATTCATGAGTGATACACACACACACACACACACACACACACACACACACACACACACACACAAAGACTGACTTATTTTTAATATGACTAAGTTAGATCAGTGTCTGGGCCACTCCTGAATCTTCACATGGCTAATACATTCCTCTTTGATATTCCTGAGTTAATAATTTCTAATGTATAATTTACTGTTGCCCTTGATCCTTCTAGACAGCCCCCGAGGATGTTTTATCCTTGCACCTATATTTCTGTTGTTTTACCATACCACACTTTCCTAGTTTGGTCCTTCCCATGCTCTTGTCAGAGTCAACTCTTATTTTTTTTTTCTTTTTTTAACGATTATTTTTATTGGATATTTTCTTTATTTACATTTCAAATATTATTCCTTTTCCCGGTTCCCCCTCCCAGAAACCCCTATCACACCCTCCCTCCCCCTGATACTATGAGGGTGTTCCTACACACACACACACACACACACACACACATACACACACATCCCACCTCCCCTCCCTTGATTCCCCTACACTGGAGCATCTATTAAGCCTTTATAGGACCAAGGACCTCTCCTCCCATTGATGCCTGACAAGGCCATCCTCTGCTACATATGCAGTTGGAGCCAAGTGTACTCTTTGGTTGATGGTTTAGTCCCTGGGAGCTCTGGGGTGCCTGGTTGGTTGACGTTGTTCTTCCTATGTAGTTGCAAACCCCTTCAACTCCTTCAGTCCATTCTCTAATTCTGCTATTGGGGACCCTGTGCTCAGTCCAATGGCTGGCTGTGAGAATCTGCCTCTGTATTTGTCAGGCTTTGGCAGGGCCTCTCAGGAGACAGCTATATCAGGCTCCTTTTAGCATGCACTTCTTGGCATCCAAAAGAGTGTCTGTATATGGGAACTGTATATGGGAAAAATCCCCAGGTGGCACAGTCTCTTGATGGCCTTTCCTTCAGTCTCTGCTCTACACTTTATCTCCATATTTTCTCACAGGAGCCAACTCCCCTCTTGTTCTTCTGTTTCTTCCCAAGGAATTCTATAAGCTCTGCTTCTGTCTCTCTGTCCAGGCATTGGAAACTTTATTTCCCAATCAGAGCCAACTAGGGGTAGACTTCCTTTAGCCTTCATGCAGGGAACTGCAAACAGGGATTTGGATAACATAATTAGCATGAGAATACAAGTCACTACATACATCTTATAAATGAGACGAATGCATTTATCTCTCAAATTTTCAACATCTTGGGAGTAATAGCTGAGGTTTATCAGAGATCAACAAAGGCTAGATGTTTTAGTAAAAATTACATGGGAATGTGGAGGGAAGAATCAGTCTCAATGAGCAAAATCAACCCAATATTACCCATGATGGTAGCAACATAGATTATTAAAAATATTAGGAATAGAGTGTGCCAGGATTTGTGTTGTACAGCAAATCCCAGAAGCCAAGTACAGTGATGGACACCAGGAAACTTGATATGAGAATGGAGACAGGAAGATCCCACGGGCTTCCAAGCTAGTTAATCTAGCCAAACGAACAAGTTTTATATCCAGGGAGAGAATCTGATTCAAAAGATCAGCTGAGCAGCAAAACAGGAAAGCACCTGATATTAACCTCTGGCCTCCCCATCTATAAAGAGATGTGTGTATACATGGATACATCATACATGCATACATACATACATACATACATACATAGATTCTCTCTCCTCCTTCTCTCTCTCTCTCTCTCTCTCTCTCTCTCTCTCTCTCTCTCTCTCTCTCTCTCTCTCTTTCCTGTTTTTAATCTGGCAATACCTCTCCTGGGCATATATCCATAAGAACACATGCTCCACTATGTTTATAGCAGCCTTATTTATAATAACCAGAAGCTGAAAAGAACCCAGATGTCCCTCAACAGAGGAATGGATACAGAAAATGTGGTACATTTACATAATGGAGAACTATTCAGCTATTTAAAAAAATGAATTTATGAAATTCCTCGGCAAATGGATGGATCTGGAGGGTATCATCCTGAGTGAGGTAACCCAATCACAAAAGAACTCACATGATATGCACTCACTGGTAAGTGGATATTAGCCCAGAAACTTAGATTACCCAAGATACAATTTGTAAAACTCATGAAACTCAAGAAGAACGAAGACCAAAATGTGCACAGTTTGCCCTTTTTTAGAATTGGGAACAAAACTCCCATGGAAGGAATTACAGAGACAAAGTTCAGAGCTGAGACAAAAGGATGGACCATCCAGAAACTGCCCCACCCAGGGGTCCATTCCATAATCAGCCACCAAATGCAGACACTAATGCACATGCCAGCAAGATTTTGCTGAAAGGACCGGGATATAGCTGTCTCTAGTGAGGCTGTGCCAGTGCCTGGCAAACACAAAAGTGGATGCTCACAGTCATCTATCGGATGGAACACAGGGCCCCCAATAGAGGAGCTAGAAAAGTACCCAAGGAGCTAAAGGGGTCTGCAATCCTATAAGTGGAACAACAATATGAACTAACCAGTACCCCCAGAGCTCATCCTTTTAGCTGCATATGTAGCAGAAGATGACCTAGTTGGCCATCATTGGGAAGAGATCTTGCAAAATTTATATGCCCCAGTATAGGAACTTAGTCTTGCAAACTTTATATGCCCCAGTACAGGGGAACACCAGGGCCAAGAAGTGGGAGTGGGTGGGTAGGGGAGCAGGGGGGGATTATAGGGGGATTTGGGGATACATTTGAAATGTAAATGAAGAAGTAAATACCGAATAAAAATTGGAAAAAAAAAGTTTTTAAGTCAAGAATAGCAGCATTCATCTATAATCATAACCCTGGAGAAATCAGTTTGACTGGTCCTGAGACCTTATTGCTACTTCCAGTCTATATAAACTGGCAAGCTCTAAGTTCATGGAAAAACTAGCTCAAATAATAACCTGAACAGCAATAGAAGAAGACACCATATGTCAACGTTTGGCCTCCACGCATGTCCTCAGAAGTGAAGACACATGCACAGTGACCACATACAAAACTTATTGCTCCTATCTTTATTTGTTGGTGTACTTATGGCACACTTGTCTCCCCCAGAGATCACAGATGCTGCTAGATGACTATTCTCCAAACGTTATACTCCAACTACATAAGTTGACGTGCCAGGTTTTAGTCATTTTGTTTTGTTTTTATTGCTTTGTTGTTTTGTCTCATGGACCCAGTTGTTCCTGAGTCTTCCTTCTACCTCCCTAGTTCTTGGATTACAGATGTGGCTCACTGTTCCTAGCTCTTCATGCTATCCTTTAAAGCCAACATGAGTTGCATCATAAAAAGTCTTCTTAATCTTATTTTGAATCTAAACATTGTGGAGTATATTCAGGGATAATGTCCTCGGCCTTCTCTATTCTTCTTTCTATGCAACTCTTCAGCTGACAAATATTATTTTCAATGCAATAACAGCATACAACTATCCAGAGTGGAGGCTCGTCCAGGTGCAAGAGGCACACCAAATATATAAGAACACCAAATATATAAGACCAGGAAAAATATCCCCAACATCAGACCAAATTTCTAACATATATTATACATAAAAATATGTGTAAAGAAAACTAGAAGAATGAAACCCCCAGTCACAGTAAAAGAGTGGAAAAATAATAAAATAACAGTTTACATCTCAGCGGAAACTCTCAAAGCCAAAGAGTATGGGTGATATATTTTAAGATCTGATATATTTTAAAACCACAGCTGCTAACTCAGACTACTAGATCATGAAACCTATCTGTTGTGATTGATAGAGAAAGAAAACAATCTGTGATAAAAGCAGGTTAAAAGAATTTATGATCACTGGACAGACACTTCACAGAATACTAGAGTAAATGCCTCAGAGTCAAGAGAAGAATAAATACATCTAAGAGAATACAAGAGAAGGACTGAAGCTAAAACAGTGTCTCAGAAAACAAGTGTTAAGAAAAGCACTAAAAATTTATAAAATCATAGAAATAACAAATATTTATCATTCATCTCAATTTAATATTATCAACATTAATTACTCTAAATATTAATAGTCTCCATTTCCCAGTAAAAAGGCACAGACTATCATATTAATTTAAAAAATAGGATCTATATTCTACCTCAACAAATACATCTTACTCTGAAAGGTATTAACTCTATGATGATTAAAAGATGGGAGAAGTATTTAAAGCAAATGGTAGGAGAAAACAAGTAAGTATCATCATTGCAATATAGGAAAAAGTAAAGTTCAACCCAAATGTAGTCAGAAGACAAAAGGAAGCCACTTTGCTCTAATTAAATAACAAATCCATGAAACAAATTACAATTCTAAAGTCATATGCCCTAAGCACAGGCACACACAATTTCATAAAACAAAATCTCACATACACACACCACACACACAATTTCATAAAACAAAATCTCTCAGACATAATGTTCACAATTATCAGAAACATGAGAATACGTCACTTCTATATGTCACACTGTTAAAAGATATGCTGAGCACCCCTCCCCTCCAAAAAAAAAAAAACCCAGAAACATAGCAGACATGAATGAATATTCATCTAAACTATATAATATAGTCGTCTTAAGATCCAGTGAAACTTACTATAAAAATAGGTTATAATTAGAACAAAACTCATGTTTCAAAAATTATAGAAAAACTGAGATAACTTTTTCTCTTCTATCTGAGTAAACATAAAAAAAAACAATAAAAGCTGTATCAAACACATGAACTCACATAGACTCGTAAACATGCTATTTAATGAGGTTACTGAAAGCAATAAATATTTTTCTTAACTTGAATTTAAATACAAACACAACATACAATCTATGGGATAAAATGAAAGCAATAATTAAAGTTATCTCAATCAGGGTGCAAGTTATTTGATCAGAAAAAATAGAAAAAGTAGAGGAAAAATAATTGGGGAGTAAGGAGAGAGATAGATGCAGAGGAATTAGAGAGTAAAGTAGCAGTAAGGATATCAAAAAAGTCATAAGAAAACACAATATTAAATATTTATCTAAAGTAAAAGTAATAAACATGTACCTCTGTAAACAAATAGTTTCAGTGACATTTCCTAATCTGATCTGACAATGTTCCCTCAAAGAGCTAAAAACATGTAAAGGAAAAAGAACAAGAAAAAAGAGAAGAGGGAAGAAGAGGAGGAAAGGAGAAAGAAGGAGGAGAAAGGGGAAGAAGGAGGACAGGAGGAAGAGGAGGAGAAGAAAGAATAGGAGAAGAAAGAGGAACGAGCAAAGGCACCAGCAAAACTAGGCCGGAGAATCCCTCTCTTGGATAACTTGGTCGGAGTTATCCAAAAGGCCAGAACACAGTACAAGTTATTGCTATTGCTCTTAATTGCCCACCTCCCTAAAGGTGGAATGTAAGTCCCTATGGCTGAAGCCACCCTATACATCAGACATAGGGCCCAGAGTCTATTGAGCAGGAACTGAACTGAATGCCTCATCTCTGAGTGCCAGCATTCATAGTATCAAAGGCACCATGTTAGTCTCTATTTCTGTGATTTACTAACATATGTTTGTCAAGTAATTCTTGCATATCTAGGATAAAGCCAAGCTGATGATGATGAATAAGTTTTGGATATATTTCTGTATTTGGTTTTTATTGGTGATGTTAACATCTAAGTTCATCAGGTATATTAGCTTGCAATGTTGTTGTTGTTGCTGCTGTTGTTGTCTTTGCCTAGTATGTAAAGTAATACTGGTTTCATAGAAGAAATTTGGAAGAGATCTTATTTTTCCTTTCTTTTTCTGAAAAAATTAAGAGTTATGGATTAATCACACCATTCCCTGAAATCCGTGATCTGCACTTCGCTCCCTGAGCTACATCTCAGTGAGCTTCCTTGGAGGCGTGATGTCTCCCAGAACAACCAGCTCATCCTGTCTTCCTGGAGGCCTGAAAACCAGGAAAAATGAGATGTTTGCTTCACTGGAGGTCTGCTGTCACCCAAGAGGCCTGCTGCTATTAGCACCTACGAGCTAAACCTGAAGTACCTGCAACCACCAGGGAACTACCAAATTACTCAACACCAGAGACAATCAAATAACTAAAGGTTAGCATAAGAACATAATGAATAACAGCAAGGGCAATATGGAACCATAAGAACCCATCTCTCCCACTACAAATAAAACCTACATATCCTAAAACACCTGAAGAGCAAGACAATGGCCTCAAATCTCATCTCATTAAGGTTATAGAGGACTTTAAAGTGGAAATAAATAAATTCCTTAAAGATATAGGAAAATATAATCAGAAAGAGGCCTTTAAAAAGGAAATGAAAAAAATATAAAGACTTACAGAAAAATACAAACTGGTGAAGGAAATTAATAAAATGGTTCTTGAACTGAAAAAAAAAAAGAAATAGAAGCAAGAAAGAAAACATAATGTGAGGCAACACTGTTAATGGGAAACTTAAGAAAAAGAAAAGGAACTACAGACATAAACACCACCATTTACACAAATGAAATAAGAATTTCAGGCATAGAAGATACCATAAAATAAACTGATATATTGGTCTAAGAAAATTTCAAATCTAAAAAGTTTCTAACACATAACATCCAGAAAATTTGGGACACAATGAAAAGATCAAATGAAGAATAATAATAATAAAAGGAGGAGAAGGTTCTCAGACTAAAGGCTCAGAAAGTAACTTTAATAAAATCATCGAAGAAAGTGTCCTTAACCTAAAGAAAGAGAGACCTATAATCATAGAAGAAACTTATAAATCACCAATCAGATTAAACCAGAAAAGGAACTCTTCCAGCCACATAATAACCAAAGCAATAAATGTACAGAACAAAGAAAGAATGGTGGAGCTGCAATGGAAAAACTCCAAGTAACATATAAAGGCAGACCTATAAAAATTACACCTTAAGAAAGTAATACCTAAGGATCCAGCTATACCACTCCTGGGCATATACCAAGAAGATTCACCAACATGTAATAAGGGCACATGCTCCACTATGTTCATAGCAGCCTTATTTATAATAGATAGTAGCTGGAAAGGCCCAGATGTCCTTCAACAGAGGAATGGATACAGAAAATATGGTACATTTACACAATGGAGTACTACTCAGCCATTAAAACCAATGAATTCATGAAATTCTTATGAAAATGGATGAAACTAGATAATATCATCCTGAGTGAGGTAACCCAATCACACACACACACACACACACANACACACACACACACACACACACACACACACACACACACAAACCCACAAAATATATGCACTCACTGATAAGTGGATGTTAGCCTAGAAGCTCCAGATACCCAAGATAAAATTCACACACCACATGAAGCTCAAGAAGAAGGAAGACCAATGGGTGGATGCTTCAGTCCTTCTTAGAAGGGGGAATAAAATACTCACAGGAAGAAATACCAAGACAAAGTGTGGAGCAGAGACTGAAGCAATAGCTCTTCTGTATATAAAAGATAAATGGGCTGATGAAGAAGTTATGGAGAAAACTCGCTGCACAGTAGCCATACATAAAATATCTTGGTATAGCTATAACCAAGTAATTTTAAGAACTGTAAAAGAACTTCAGGTTCCTAAAGAAAGAAATTGAAGGGGATAGCAGAAGATGGAAAGGTCTCCCACGCTTAAAGATCAGGATTGGTAGGATTAGGATAGTGAAAATGGCCATCTTGCCAAAAGCAATCTAGACATTCAATGGAATTACCATCAAAATTTCAACACAGTTCTTTCCAGACATTGAAAATTAATTCTCAACTTGATATGGAAAAACAAAAAAAACTCAGGGTCTCTAAAATCATCATGTACAGAAAACAAAAACAAAAAAACAAACAAACAACCCCCCCAAAAAAACAAACAAACAAACAAAAAACCAACTTGTGAAGGTATCAACATCCTTGCCATCAAGCTGTACTACAGAATAACTTTAATAAAAAAGTATTATATTGGTATAGAAACAGACAAGTTGATCATTGGAATCCAATCAAAGTTCCAGATTTAGACCCACACACCTATGGACACTTGATTTTCTGACAAATATTGAAAACGGAGAACTTCTTCAATGTGCTATTCTAACTGGACATCTGCATTTAGAAGATTACAAATAGACTGCATCTATCACTCTGCACAAAACTCAAGTCAAACTGGATCAAAGAGCTATATATAAAACCAGATTCACTAAATGTAATAGAAGACAAAATAGGAAATAACCTTGAACTCATTGGTACAAAAGAGGGACCTCAGCAGGATTGAGGGATCTGAAGATGATAGGAACCTCACAGAAAAACCAATAGAGCTAGTTAACCTAGACCCTTGGGGACTCCCAGATACTGAACTACCATCCAAAGAGCAAGCATGGACTGGACTCAGACACCCTGCACATTTGTAGAGGTCCAGCTTGGTCTTCATGCAGGTCCACCAATAACTGGAACAGTGGCTGTCCCTGAATCTGTTGGCTGCCTGTGGATACTGTTCCCCTAGCTAGGCCAACTTGTCTAGCCTTAGTGGGATAGAATGTGCCTAGCACTGAAGTGAATTGATATGCCATACTAGGGTGATACCCAAGGGTGACTTCCTCATAGGAGGAGAAGGGGAGAGAACAGTGGGACAGGAACTCTGTGAGAGGGCACTGGTAGGAGAGAGGGGGCTGATATTGGTTTGTAAAGCAAATTAATTAATGAATTCATTCATTCATTCATTAATGAAAAAGAGAAAAAAGAAAGAAGGATGATGAAGAAGAGGAGGAGGAGAAGTAAGGGCAAGGGGAAAGAGAAGAAAGGAAAGAAGAAGAAAGAGAAGGATGAGTAATAGAAATAGAAGGAAGAAGCAGACAATTAAGGAAAGTCTGAGACAAGAGATCACCCAGTACCTTCTCCCAGTGACATAGTTATCAAGAAGGATGTAACTCCTTAAGTTTCCACTACCTCCCAAAATAGCATGACCATCCTGATATTCAGTACACAAGCCTAAGTGGAAATTTCCATATCCTAACCCTAACACAGGGAATGTCCTTGTATTATGAGTATTGCGGGACAGCAACACCTTCTGATGTCTCCCTTGCATGCTGTGAGTTGACTCATCTTATGTCTCCACATGCTTGTTTTATGATGTGCTGCCTTGTCACAGCCTTCAAAGAAACAAAGCAAAGATCATGAACTACAGCCTCCAAAAATGTAAAGCAAAAAACTATTTTGTTTTTATAACTTTGTTATCTGTGCCATTCTATTACAGCAATGGAAGCTGAATAGATCAATGACAAAAATTACTTTAAATCATACTGTAATTATGTACTATCATGGATGGAATAGAATTGGTGTACCAATTACATTGTCAATCAATGTTTCTATTTCATATATAATATTTTGATAAGGACTATCCATTTGGTAAAACATAGAGAAATGTTATGTACAACTTATTTGAAGGTGATGTAGGATATGGACCTAGGTGTTTCTTGTTACAGCGTACAATTCTACATTAGTTCATTGTAATTGCAAATGCACAGCCATGACTTTGTTTAGTATGTGAAGAATTTGCAGCCTTGAGTTATGTCAATTATGTTAATCAGGAGTCAGAACTCACACTTCCATTTAAACACTATTCTATGAGTAAATGTTTGTAGTTACTTGAGTAAAATATATAAAGTAAAATATGTAAGCTAGACATTATGGTTGTGCATATAGACATTTAATAAACCTCTGCTTATAGTTATTTATGAATGTCACAGAGCTATCAAGAATATTTATTCATATCTCAACCTCAAACTAAACCAAAGTAAATCAAAGACTTAAAGAAATTTTCATTTCATCACGAACAAACTGCTGCTGGCATGTCTTAAAGAAAGTTAATCCTTTCTAATCATTGAGTACTCATAAAATTAATGAGTAAATTATATCCAATTTTATCCCCTCCTCCACACAAAGTACTTGTTCTCAGACAAAAGAGAACATCTCTGCTGAGGTTTGTGCATTACCCATCATTTTATCTAAGTATTATCACATTTTGGTTTTTAAATAAATTTAAACTGAAGGAAATTAAATCCCTTTCCAATAAAGAAATTATTTAAAAATATTTTATTTATGTTATATTTAATTTTATATTATATTTTAAAAGTACCTGAGACTGGTAGAAGAGAAAGCAGAAGGAGTAATTTCCAATCTTTTGTAGAAAATAATATTTTAAAATACTTTTAAAATATAAAGAGTGTAGAAAGGTCCTGAAACAGCATGTGGAGAGCTGAGCCACCTCCCACTTCATATTTTTGCTATGGATTCAGTAGTGAAAGCAGAATAGATAATCCATTTCTTTTACTCTGTATTTCTGACCCTTTGGTTTTAAAATCTGCCCTATAAAACCAATCAAATAGCTACAGTTCTCTAAACAGCATCTTGAGCTATTATATCCACAACATTAATTTTTCTTTGTAAAATTCTTATGGGGAGAGGTTATATGAGTTTTTCTACAGAGTCTTTCTTGATTCACATAGATAATTTTGTCTTTAACAGAAACAGGAGTTTCCATATTATTTAGTAAGTGTTCTTTGGTAGAAGAAATTGTTATTACTAACTTTGGTTTATTCTTTCTTGGCAAAACAATTTACCATATCTAACTTTTGTGAATGATACCCCAATGAAAAGCAATTAATTTTAAGTAAGCAAAACATTTTTAAATCATCTGATACAAAGAACTAGACAATAAATTTAACAATGCTACTGATGTTTTTTTCAATAGAGATAAAACAAAGAAGCTACATTAGACTATGGAATGGAACTGGCATATGTTAAAACTGAACCTCAGGAAATGGCCCAGTATTTGGATATTGTTCCCTTTTGCTCTAATTCAAGTTCCTCATGCAAAGGCCCTCAAAATGGAAAACTATGCCACATGGCAGAGTTGACCAATTTGAGCAGGCAACTGTCCAGCCAAGCAGATGGGCAAGTGAGTACCCTGCTAAGGAAGGGCTTGCTCCATGCCAAGCAGCTGTGTGGTGTGTATAAAGATCATTATTCCCTGATGAGAAATCTAAAAGCTCTGTCTACTGTGACTGCTGTTTGCCAGTTGGAAGCTTGTAACAGCTATGGAAGCAACTGGTGCTTGGTGACTCCCTAGGTTATCACATTCTATTTTTTAGAGGTAACTGCTTTAATAGGAAAGAACTGTATTAGTTTGGGTATTTTCCCTAAATGGTTTCTAATGATAACACCGATTATAACTTGAGATTTATTTAGCCACTTACATTAATATCATATGGTAGTTAACATTGATATAAAGAATGAATGAAATCCAATGGAAAAGCTCATTATTGTTAGAAGTAAGCACACCAAGACCCCTACACAATAAATAATAGGGAACTTAATACAGATTCACATTATAGTATCTTAACAGGTCAATATTATCCAAGAAGTGTTAGGATACACCAAGTAACTTATCACATGTACTTAATGAACATCAGGAGCTGCCAAATATGACTACCGTCCTATGACCATCTCCATAATCTGAAGTTATAAAAACCTGGAGGCAAGATATATGAGAGGATGTAGATGTTAACTCTCCTCCCTTTTGAATTGCATTCATTTCCATAGCCCTCTGAATTATTGATGTCAGTGTTAATATACTACCCCCACTGAAATTTTAAATACTTAATGAAATAAAAATAGAAAACACTTTACAATATTTAACAGAAAAAAATGAAGTTCAGCAAATCCTCACCAGTATTCAGATATGTAAGTAAAGTATATAGGTTTTGGTGTGTGTGTGTGTGTGTGTGTGTGTGTGTGTGTGTGTGTGTGTGTGCTCATGTGTGTGTGTGTGTGTGTGTTGTGTGTGTTTGTGTGTGTGATTGAGGGCCTAAAATAGTCAAGCAACATAACATTTCCAACAATTCACATCATTCCCATTACATGTTTATTTGTGATGAAATGTCTTCAGTGAACTTCAATTGTCCTTCCCATATGGTACATCTCCTTAATAGTCTATTGATCCTTGTAACTGAAACTTCACACTAACCAAGAATCATCTTCTCATTTCATACTCCATTCAAGTCATTTCCAACCATTTTGTTCTTAACTAATAATCATTTGACTTGCGTAGATTCCAAATATAATTGAGAACCTGCAGTATTTACCTCTCTGCCTTTCTTTTTTTACTTAGTCACAGGTCTTATCCTAAAGATTTTCTTTGCCATTTTGACAGTATCTTAACTTACTTATCAGTCAGGGACACACATACTGTCGCTAATCTTCAGGTTGATACATGAGTTTACAAAGAATTACCACTGTTGTTGTTGTTGTTGTTGTTGCTGCTGCTGCTGCTGTTGCTGTTGCTGTTGCTGTCATTATTGATTTATTTTTCCTTTACTGATTGGTGGAATTCGTCAAGGAAACCATCTGGACCTGTCACTTTTTTTGTTGACTGGTACTTCATTTTATTCAGTAAGTTTGTAAATGATCTTTAGAGATTTACTCTTCCTTCATGATTTAATGTTGGCAGGGATTTCTTGTAGGGTATTGTATAATAACGGGAAAAAAAAAGAGGATACTGAATGCCCTTGAAATGGCCCTTTCTATTCTCAAGACTCTTGCCAGTAATGAGGACAATGAAATTGGCTTTATGACTAGAAATTCTAGCTTAGCACTGAATCATTATCCGCAAATGGAGGAAAGGGCAAACTGTTTCTCTAGAAGAGAACTTGCTTTCTTACTGCATGCTCAATGATTCCTCAGAATGCTCCTCACATAACACACAAGGGGTTAGGCTAATTACATAAATGTTTATTTAGTATAGCTTCTAAAATTCCTCTCCATGGAGTAATTTTATTGGTAAGGGTATCCTATGGAGGTCACAAATACTCTTGGTTTAACTATCTCATGTTGAAGCTTCGAAAAATTTTGTTGACCACATATGTTCCTGTGGACCTAAGAGTATCATCACTGACCTTGAAAGTCCTAGGAAACATCATTATTTCTCTGTCTGACTCTGGATAGTCCACCTTGTTAGTAAGACTCTCTTCCCTATTAGCTCCCTGGTTAGTAAGTTTATCTTCCCTGTTAGCTTCCTGTTGGTAAATTTCAATAAACCTTAATCATGCATGCAGTTTCCTGGTGTTTCCTTCTGTCTCTTGGCAGCATACTCCCTTGCCCTCAGGAACCATGTGGTAGATGGTGCAGCTGTAGAAATTTTGGTATGTAATAGCTCAAAGTGCTCTTATATAATCCTGTTTACTTGTGTTGTATTGCAATGGCTCATTTTTCAATTTTGATTCTTACTTTACTCCCATTTGCTTAGTCTTTTGAAATTAAGATTTTTTTTTAATTTTATTAAGCCAACTCCTAGGTTTTCAATCCTTTATGTTCTTTTTCTCATTTCCATTTCACTCATTTGTAGTGTGACTATTTTTGTTTTTATTGAACATCGATCTTCTCCGGACATAATAATACTGTTTACAATTTTTGTCATCCCTCTAATACTCCCAGTCCCTCTCCACCTCCCTCCCATCTGATCCAGTACCTCTTTGTATCTCCTTCAAAAGGAAAGAAAAGAAAGAAAAGAAAAGAAAAGAAAAGAAAAGAAAAGAAAAGAAAAGAAAAGAAAAGAAAAGATGTGGGGGAGAGTATAGGGGACATTCGGGATAGCATTTGAAATGTAAACGAAGAAAATATCTAATAAGTTAAAAAAAGAAATAATGATAGAATATTATTCTAAAATTGACGTTTTAATGAGGTTGAGTTTTGCTTGCACTGACTCCCAGAGCAGAGAATGCCATATAAACTTCCTCTAACAACAAAAATAACAGGAAGCAGCAATCATTGGTCTGTAATATCTCTCAACATCAACAGATCAAATTTTCCAATAAAAAGACATAGGCTAACAGACTGCATACATAAACAGCACACAGTAATTTGCTGCATACAGGAAGCACACACCAATGAAAAAGACAGGCACTATTTTAGAGTTAAAAGATGAAAAAAAAATTCCAAGCAAATGGTCCAAAGAAACAAGTTGGATTAGCCATTCTAGTATCCAATAAAATAAACTTTCAATGAAAATTATCAAGAGATGGGGAAGGGCACTTCATACTCATCAAAGGAAAAATCCACGAGTATGATCTTTCAATTATAAATGGCTATACTCCAAATGCAAGGGTAACCACATTTATAAAAGAAACTTTACTAAAGCTCAAAACACACTTTGATCCTCACAAAATAATAGTAGGAGACTTCAACACCCCACTAGTACCCATGAATATATCTTGGAAAAAGAAGCTAAACAGAGAAACAGTGAAACTAACAGAGTTTTGAGCCAAATGGATTTAATAATTATAGAACATTTCACCCTAAATCAAAGGAATATACCTTATTCATAGCACCTCATTATACCTTCCCCAAAACTGACCATGTAATCAGTCACAAAACAAGCCTCAAACAATACAAGATTGAATTAAGCCCATGCATCCTATCAGATCATCATGAACTAAAGCTGGGCTTCAATTACACCAAAAACAACAGAAAACTCACATACACATGGGAGCTGAACAACTCTCTACTCAATGACAACTTGGGCAGGGAAGAAATAAAGAAAGAAATTAAGGACTTTAAGGAATTTAATGAAAGTGAAGGTACAACATACCCAAACTCATGGGACACAATCAAAGCAGTGCTAAGAGGACTTGAGAGGAAGAGAGGAGGATGGAATTAGGGAAGGGTCAGGTATGGGAGGAGATGGGGATGATATACAGAGGGTCAGGATATTGAACAGATGTGTGTATCAATAGGGTAATGGGTAATTGGGGATAGCCACCAGAAAGTCCCAGATACTAGGAAAACAAGAGGCTCCCACGAGCCAAGGGGACTAAGATTAGCTAAAATTCCCAACAAAGGTGAAGAAGTATCTGTAGAGATCATACTCAGAGGTTAGGCAAGGCCCCAGATTGAGGGATGGGGCCACCCACTCATATCCAAATGTTTAACCCTGAATTGCTTCTGTCTAAAGGAAATACAGGAACAAAGTGTGGAGCAGAAACTGAAGGAAAGGTCCTCAAAGACTGTCCCACCTGGGAATCCATCCCATATACAGAAACCAAACCCAGACACTATTGTGGATGCCAAGAAGTACTTACTAACAGGAGCCAGATATAACTATCTCCTGGGAGGCTCTGCTAGAGTCTGACAAATACAGATGGGCAGACATACTTGCAGTCAACCATTGGGACCCCAAAAGATGAGTTAGGGAAAGAACTGAAAGAGCTGAAGGAGTTTGTAACCCCATAGGAAGAACAATAATGTCAACCAACCAGACTCCTCAAAGCTCCCAGGGACTAAACCACCAACCAAAGAGTACATATGGAGGAGAGACCCATGGCTCCACTACATATGTAGCAGAGGGGCTTATCTGGCATCAGTGGGAGGAGTGGCCCTTGGTTCTTTGAAGGCTTGATGAGCCAGTGTAGGGGAATGCCAGGGCAGTGAGGTGGGAGTGGGTAGGTGGATGGGTGGGTGGGGAGCAACCTCCTAGAAGCATGGGGAGGGGGTTGCGAAGGAGAAACTGGGAATCCGGATAACTTTTGAAATGTAAATGAATAAATTATCCAATAAAAATAACATAACCAATTTAAAAATTACAAAAGGGCTGGAGAGATGCCTCAGCTATTAGGAGCACTGAATGCTCTTCCAGAGGTCCTGAGTTCAATTCCCAGCAACCACAGGGTGGCTCACAACCATTTGTAATAGGATTAGATGCCCTCTTCTCATGTATCTCCAAACAGCAACAGTGTACTCACCTAAAATAAATAAGTAAAATCTTTTCTAAAATATACAAAAAAAAAAAAAGAAGAAGAAATACTAAAACAGTAAAATAACTAAAAAAGAAAGAAAGAAAAGAAATAATAATAGAATAATATTTTAAAATTGACATTTTAATGAGGGTAGTGTTGAGTTTTGCTTGCACTGACTCCCTGTGCAGACTTTTTATTGTTTTACTCAGTGTACAATATGTTAACAGAGCTAAACGTAGATTATCTTGACTCATTCAGGATCTCTTAGTGCTTGAGCTAGAGTCAAATTTAGAGACAATCAGTGACTAAGTTGAGTTTATATTACACTGGGGTTATTACTTAGTATTAAATTAGGACCGATATCATTGATTCTATTTCAAATATAGGAACTTACTTTCTCAATATTCTTCATTCAGCTTTAGACTCCAGTGAAAGTTTAATAACCGCCAGCTATTACCTAAAATACACCCCCGAACAACAGTTTTTAATCATACTGCTGTTTGAAGGTGTCTGCTAAATTATCTTAAATTAAGGTGGAACTATACCTATACCTTCTTTCCAATGTAGAAGAGATCACATTTTTGTTTTCCTACCGTTTGGAAGTTGCTTCAGAATATGTAATCACATGTGAAGATGACTAAGAACATGTGGGATTTGGCTTTTGGTTACTTCACTCAGGTGATTTCTAGTAACCTGCTTCCCACCTTAATTTGTAAAATAAAGAAGAGCTGATGCTTGGGCACATAAAGGGAAGGTGGAGCAGAAGACAGGGCAAGCAAAGAAAGAGAAAATGGAAGAGGGAGAGGACACAGAGGAGGAGGAAGAAGAGGGAGAGGAGGAGGAGAAGGAGGAGGAAAAGGAAGAAGAAAAGCAGAAGCACATGGCATGGAGAAGCCGCGAGTTCTAAGGCGTCTCTAAGATGTGGAAGATGGTAGTGTAGTGGTAGATCTGCCCGATCTAGGCACACAGCATGTATTCATATTAATTGAGTTGTGTTTTCATTGCCCGGACTTATTTGGGTTGGAGATTTACTGCAACGAACGTCTATCATGGCATGATGTCCCTAGGGTATGACAGTGCAGACACATCTTTCCAGGGAACCAACACTTCTATAATTGGATATAAGACTAACTTAACAGAAGGTAAATCATGATTAGTGCTGGAAAACTAACAACTCGAGGATAGTAAAGGCATTAATGGAACTAGAAAATATCATCCTGAGTGAGGTAACTGAGACCCAAAAGGACATGCATGGTATGTACTCACTAATAAATGGATGTTAGCCAAAAAAGTACAGAATACTCAGGATAAAATCCACAGAACTCTAGAAGGTTAACAAGCTGAAGGGCCCAAGTGAGGATGCCTCAATCCCACTTGGGAGGGAGAAGAAAGCAATCACAGTGGCAGAGGGAAGGAGAGACCAGGGTAGGAGAGGGGATGTGTAGAGGAAAAAGGGAACATGATCAGGTACTGAGGGGAGGAACAGGACTGAAACCCTGAGGGCCAGCATAAACAATGGAAACAGGTAGCTACAATCTTACTATTCTTACATAGGACTCAAATTGAATTTACTACCAGCATGAAGCATCTCACCACTGTCCAAAACTCATTTTCTATAGGGTCTGACCTTATTTCTAGGCACTTAGAGCCCCTGCATGAATAGAGTATGTATAAATGCATGCAAGTAACATGTAAATAAAATAAAGGTGTTAATACCAATCATTACAAAAATAAAAAATGCTGATAAAATATGTATAGAAGGAAAATTTATACTTTTTTCTCGTAGAAATATAAAATAGTCTGTCACTCACTATAGAATTTTGCGTGAAATTTTCTCAATTAAATCATAATAGCTCCTCCTGAGACTGGGATTTACCACGCTGGAGTATTTACTCAAAGGACTTCTTATGAACATATCACAAAAATACACGTGTGTCAGTGATTATTGCAACATCATTCACCATGGCTCAGTTATGGAAACAACGTGGTTATTAAAGGAGAGGAACAGAGAAGAAAAGGGATATATATGTCTGCAAGCTTCTATATTTAGATGACATTTCTCAGGGCTTATATAATTATCTAGAATTAAAGAATTCCAGTGAGGGTTGCTGTTTTATTCCAGTAGCCAATGACACGCAGGCACTTATGACTGGACAAATTTAAAGTGTTACTACCAAAATCTCAACTTCAATCTCCTCTGAAAAGAGGGATGTTGGTTGGCTTGTTTTTTTTCCTTCATACATTTTATCTCACAAGAATCTCTTTTACCACTTCATCCCTAGGAGGTAGAGAATGACCAATTAGCTTAAGTATTTGAATATTATTATACCAGCACCACATCACACTTCTGGAACAGCTGATTCTGTAGTTCCATCCACGAATTCTAATACTTCACAGTTATAAATATCTGAAGGATGGAAAATAGATTTCTAATAATAGAAAAGTAGTTCTGAATATGAATACATATGCTTACATGTCTAAATATACTATATATTCAATACACATTGCTGATGGGTAAAAGAAAAGAAAAGATGCCATACTCTGTACTCTTTATTTTTAATAAACAAATTCATTGTTTGCCCTAGTACTGCTAATATACATTTTTATAGACATATGAGCCTGGCAATGTAAACCAACAGGTGTATTTCAAATACAATGCTTCTTATCCACCAGTGACAAAAATATTGGATTTTTTTCAAAGCTCATAGAATTTCTGTGTCATTTTGACTTTTGTGTCTCCTGATTAATTTAGTCTGCTTTTCCAATGGCTTTGCTTATTCCTGTAAGCCCATTTTAGTTCAGTAAATGAATTTAGTTTCCCAGTCAGACTCAAGAAATCTATTCTCATAACCTTTTCCTCATCTTAATTCCTTAGGGGTTGGCTCTACTTATTCATTGGTAAAGTTGTATCAGGGGATTTTCACCTTTTCCAAAGAATATCAAGATATGCATTATATGAGATGTTGACAATGGCAATGGGAATAACAGCTATTTTATTACTCCACAGCTTGCATGGAGATTATATTGTATTTCTCATCATTATTCAGAGTGTAACCATTGATTCGAATATTTGCCTTTTCTTTCACAGTGTACTTAAGAATCATGAACTAGGTTAATTTCTGTTCTACTGTTTCATATACATAATCAAGCTTCAATTAGCTATGATGATAGTTCCTTCTTTTTCAGCCAGTATCTTTTATTTTCCTAGTTAGCTGTACTTTATGCATTCCGAAGGTGAACAAGATAAAGATTAAAATTACTGCTTATCTAATGGAATTCATTGGAGACTCTGATAAAGTTTTGTTGAGCATGGAAATAATTATCTATGTAAAAGGACATTTGAAAGTTATCAAATATGCTTCCAGTGATTACTCAAGCATTCTTTGTGTCTCTTGTTCATAGATTATTCTATCTTCATCAAGGAAACAACTTAGAATTTAAAAGTATGTTATTAATTTAATAACATCTGTGGTTTGAAAAATAATGATTTTCAGTTATATGATCATATAGATTTATATTTTATAAATAAAGACCACACTAGAATTTCAATAAAATGTTTGTTTCTAATATTATATTTTCTCTAAATGGATGCTTTTTTTCTATAATCACAGGTAAATGCAAATGCTCAGATATTTAGATATTATACTCAATCTTCCTCTCACATATGAATTAAAACAATATTTGCTATGTAATTTTGAAAAATAATTATAGTATGCATTATATAATACAATAAACATTAAGAATGAGCTACTATGAGGTCTCAGCTACAGATAAAACATATATATAAAGCCTCACCAGTGCTGAGGGTTCATTATAGAAGCTAAGTACATGTAGGAACTAGAACATAGAAGTGCTGTGAAGTATTTTCTGTGGACATGACATGGCTGTTTCTCACAGAAACTGTGGTTACTTAAATGTCAAATCAATGAAAACTTACAACTCTAAATAGAGAGGCACCCTAAGCCCTTCTTCTAGCTGAGGAGCTATTGGAGGTTGATGATCACTCAATACAGGAGAGTCACTTTTGGGGGGAAGATGCCTACTGATAGGTTTCCCATGTCACAGTGCATGAAATATTGAACTTCTACGCTGGAGAGATCGTTCAGTGGTTAAGAGCACCTACAACTTTATAAAACTCCAGTCCTAGATCTGATGCCTCTTCTGGTCTCCTCAACATTCAGAAAATTTTATGAACAATTGTGAACTAAAAGTTAACTTATCCATGAGCCTGAACTTCTGTGTAAATTGCCCAACATCATTTTGGTCTGTTAGAAAGTAAATTGTGGTCCCTGAATGGGAAATTTTGCAACCATCTCATGTCATGGTCACCAATATTAGAACCAAGACATAGCTTTTTCTACTGTCCAACTTAAACTCTTATCTAAAAATTAGCTTATTAGAATGATTCTGTGAAGTATAAATATTTGCTGTTATTTTATACAATCTGTTGAGTGGAATGGAAGTTAGGCAAGATTTTTTTTTCTCATTTCTATTAGTCTTTAAAATTAGGGAGCAATATATTTTGAACATGTTCACCATTCTTATAGTTCTTCCTATATATATTCCTCCCTAATATGCCTACCCAGATTTGTACCTTCTTTTTTAACTTATAAAGAACAGTTTGTGCTACTCATGGGTATGAGTTTGTGCTACTCATTGGATATGTTGTTGTCACTGGAGGGTTGTCAACATACCAGAGGCTTCATCCTAAAAAAAATAAACCTGACTTTTATTCCAGGAGATAACAAATGCCAATACATCCTTAGCTATGTTGGGTCTTTGGGAAAATATTCTCTCACGGAGGTGGAATCTTTTCTGGCTTAATACTGCAGCCATCTGGTGCATGCTGTCTCAACTGCTATGAAGTCATACATGTAATTGGCTGTATGTCCAGAAAACAGGTTACTCGCAGTCATCTCCACACTGTGGCTCTTGCAATCTTTCTACCTTTTCTTAGATAAGAATTTTATACAGCTTTTTATTTTGCATACTTTAATAGAAGTTATAATTTTTAGGACATTATTATTCATTTGATTCAAACTGATTTAATATTAGGAATGATGTAGTAGATACAAAAGTTTTGGCTTCAAACTTTAGGTATCCAGTCTCACAAGTTAGGTGGCACATTTGATATTTATCATCTTAATATCCTCACTTTAGCGATTATGTACAGATTAAATTGATACATGCAGATGTGTCTTTCATAATCTACTCCACTCTTGGTAAAACATTAATTTTCTCTTAATGGTCATTATGATAAGGGTTTGGTACTCAGGCTAGTGACATTAAGAAGTACTGAAATCTTCAAATGTGCTGGCTTAGTAGAAGGACTTGAGTATTTGGACAACAGTAGGTATGGCCTTGAAGGGGACAATGGGACCACAGACCATGCCTTTGTTTATTCTAACTATAGCAATGAATAAATGAATTCAAAAGATACTAAATTTAAGCAAAGAAAACTGGCCATGAGCAGTAGCAATAGGTGAGGGGTGCAGAGTACCACTGCAGTAAAGGACAATCTCTAAAGGGAAGGTGATACCCACCATCTGGTTCTGCATCTTTAAGCCCAAGGTAATTTATAATAGTGATTTATGTGAAATTTATAAAAATTGATTTATTTGAAATCAATTCTAGGATTTCAGATCATAAATGAAGCTGAATCATTAAGAATGACTGGTTGTCTTCATTCTAAAACAAGAAGCAGAATACTCAGATTTTATTGCTTTCGTGGCATGGACATCTGATCTCTGTCTCTGTCTCTGTCTCTGTCTCTGTCTCTCTCTGTCTCTCTGTCTCTCTCTCTGTCTCTCTCTCTGTCTCTCTGTCTCTCTCTCTCTCTCTGTCTCTCTCTGTCTCTCTGTCTCTCTCTCTCTCTCTGTCTCTCTGTCTCTCTCTCTCTCTCTCTCTCTCTCTCTCTCTCTCTCTCTCTCTCTCTGTATGTGTGTGTGTGTGTGTGTATGTTCTGCCATCTTTATTTCAGCATACTCTCATGTCAGTATTATCATCAATGATGATGATTACCTTCTAGAAATCCTGAGATTTAGTAGGAAATTATTGCACCTATTAAATGTGTTACAAGACAGAACTCATCACTAACAAATTTCAGGCATATTAAACAGCCAACCTTGAATGAAAACAGCCAACTTGGATTTTTTCAGACATCATGCTCCCTACCATGCCCCCCCATTCACAACACTAAGGAAAGTGGCAGTGTCTTGCAAAGGGAACAAAATGACTCTTCTCCAAAGAATGAAGTTCTACTTATTGAGAAGAGAGCTATTAACGAACTTAAAATAGTGACCTAAGAAGCATGTATAAACTAGAATTACAGGAGAGTGTACCTGACAGCTGTCACTCTAACCAGCCAAATCACATCCTGCAGTTCATCAGTTCAGCCTTGTATGCATTACTGTGATGTATTACACTTCACCACTATGAAATTGATAGTAAAACTTCATTAACTCTAATTTAATTACCTTATCTGATAATTAATAAAAA
The DNA here is from genome assembly GCF_900095145.1 of Mus pahari. Taxonomy (NCBI): domain Eukaryota; kingdom Metazoa; phylum Chordata; class Mammalia; order Rodentia; family Muridae; genus Mus; species Mus pahari. The sequence goes on from NC_034596.1 coordinate 46,278,035, forward strand.
CGTCACTCCTTCCATCTATAATTTAATTACAGAGTAAGATAATAAAGTTCACTATGATTTTCATCATTCCACATCAACAGACTCAGCTTATTTAAAATAAAGCATACTTGCAAACAAGCTACTTCTGTTTTGAGTAACTTACATAAAATTTGTTTTCTTGTTTGATACACATAACATTACTCTCTAAATATCCTTCTATTTAGATTTATAGATAGTTACACACATATACACCTATATCATATATTTGCATATGTGCTTCATATCTATGGCTTCATTTTATGTGCTAGATATTAACTCTTTAAAGCAACAGTACTGAGAAGTGAACCTAATAACAAGATATTGTATAGGGTCATGATAGAAGACTCCTCATGGATCAATTTATGTAGTAACCTAGGAAGTGGCTCAATAATTATGAGAGTCATAAGCACAAAGCTTGGCCACTGTGATTCTTTCATATATACTTACAATGCTCTGACACAGAGGTAAAGCTCTTTTCTAAATGCTAGCACAACATTTGCTCTAGCCTTCAGAATTGTGAGCTATTTGTGAGTCTCCTTTATTAAAAGATCAAAGCTGTGGTCTTCAGTTACAGAAATAGAAAACAGAATAAGACATCTGATTAATAATAGTATCAGTAACAATATCAGTAACAATAGTAATAGCTGTCTTTCATCTCTTGATTAGTATCACCTGGTTATTTTCTAATCAAAAATTTCAGAACCACTTAAAAGTAAAATTTTATCTCTGCCATTGTTTTTGTTCTAGTGATGTCTAAGGATAACATGAGCAAGAAAACTTCTGAAAGGAAGCATATAACAGGAGCTTGCTTACAGTTCCACGGTTAAATCTGTAATCATCATGGTAAAAGCATGGAAGCAGGTATGAGCTTTTAAAACCTCAAAGGCCACTCCCAGTTACACACCCTCTTCAACAAGTTCTTACGGTCTAATCTGTTCTTAAACAGTCCATTAACTAGGGACCAGACATTCACATATATGAGCTTATGAGGGCCATCTTAATTCAAACTTCTACAATCGTTATTGAGTCCATGAAGAAACTATGGTTTAGAGAGTGTAGTTCATTCAAAGTCACATATATAGAGATGCAGGAGGATCAACACTTAACACCACATATCAGACCTTGAGTATTGATACAAGCGAATCCTGAACAAAATTCTACCATCAATATTTTCAAAATTACATTAATATTTTTAAAACCTGTTTTCTAGGCTCTCTTGCTCTTGCTATGATATTGTATTAAATGTAACATGCTATCTGTAAAGTTTGTGAAGAAAATCTCTTTGTTACAGTACACATGGTAAACTATACACATGTAGATTGATATAGGAAAAAACAAATTTTGTCATAAACTTTATAATTACTAAAACACATTCTCCAGTTTTGAAATATAAGTGTATAAAGTCATATTTACTACATCTGCTTATATGCAGCTACACTTATAATTAGAGATTAATGGTATTAATAAAGCACTTACATGTAAATTGATGTTGACAGATATCATCAGTGTGCTTAGATGTGGGGACCTCTTGATCTATGACTAAGTAACTACAACACTAGTGTCTTTTGTGCTTTTTCATTAAGTATAGTCCTTGGATGGGAAATGAGGTAGATATATTTTTTGAGAACTTTTGCAGTGCTCTCATAAAACACAGTAATTTTCATATTCAAATGTATGGAAGATTATCTTTACCATTAAAATCCTACCTTATTTTATTTTATTTTCATTAACACAAGTTTTTTAAACTCAGAGTTTTCCACAAGTTTTACTTTTGATTGTGTGCATAAATTTTCCTGTATTATTCAACTCAGTGAAAAATTCAACATAAATATAACCTTTGTGAGAGTTGGAATGTAATAACTCTATTTACTCTTAATATTATTCTATTAAGAATCATTTTTTGTTGTGACCAGTTTATTACAGAGCCAACACTCATATCCACATGTACAGTATACATTCATTGTCTATTATTGGTGCTCTACTTTTTCTCACTATATTTTATCCATTTGCTGTGTATTCTAAAAGGGCTTTCCAAGATCATCTCTTGTTACTCTGGTATTCATTGCCTTAAATTTCATCATTCGAACTATTAGGTACCTTGGTTGGTGGCTTAGTTAAGGTTTTGATTACTGTGACAAACTTGAGTGGGAAAATGTTTATTTAAGTTACATGCCCCAGGTTACTTTCTATTGAGTGGAGCCAAATCATGACCCTGAATGTAGGAAATAAAGCAAAAATCATGGAGAAATTCTGCTTATTAGCTTAATCTCCTGACTTGCTCAGTTTTCTTATACACCTGAGGATTACCTGCAGAGATGGCACTGAACACAATAGCCTGGACTATATCTTTGATTCCATCATTTTATGAAGCCACAGTTATCCTGGTACCCAAACCACATAAATGCTCAACATAGAGTGTCATCTAATTTCAGACATCCCCATCTCTCTTGGTTCTTTCAGATAGACATGCCCTGCCTCACCACATACTATGCCTGATTGAAAACCAGGTAAGCCACCTGCACATGCACTATCCTCATAGGTTGTGCCTGCCAGAAGACCAGCTCCCAAATTCCTCCACCATCATATGCCTAAACAGAAGCAATGCCTGCCAACCTCAGGCAAAGGCCAGAGCTCAACTCTGGTAGAAACTCCTTGATGGACCAGAGACAATACCTGACATGCAAACTCCAACCTACAACTGAGGCAGAGACCCCCTGCCAAAGCACAGGAAACACAAATCAGAAGATCAGGAGGAAAAAGGAATCAATGGACAAAAGACCCATGCAATTCAGACAAACCCAGAAATTGGCGTCTAGAACTAATATCACTTCAGACACATATGCCTAAATGCTAGGGTAAAAAAACACAACCAAAACCTGCCAGTTCAATCTGTCACCACTGGACAACAGCTATACTACTACAGCAAGCCCTGTGTATTCCAATACAGCTTACAAACAAGTAAAGGGCTTTAAAATCACCTTCATAAAGAGAATAGAGGTTCTTAGATATAAGATAAGTGAATCCCTTAAATCAAGCAAGAAAAAGAAAAACAAAAATATTGGAGGAAATGAGTAAATCCCTTAAAGAAAGCCAAGAAAAAAAAAATAACAACAGTTGAAGAAAACAAATAAAACAGTTCAAATTCTGAAAATGGAAATAGAAGCAATAAAAACAACATGAATATCTAGAATTCTGGAAATGAAGAAGAAAGCAGAGGGCAGAGAGAGGGAGGGAACTGTGAGAGACAGGAGGATCATGGAGAAAAAAGGGAACGTGATTAGAAATTTGGGGTGGGGAACAGGAGTGAATCCCAGAGGGCCAGCTGAATGAATGGAAATATGCATTCAGGGGAGGTAGAAGATGTGGGAACCCTCTCAAATGTACCTGGGAGCTGAGAGAATCTCAAGAATCAAAGTGAGTTCAGGTTTTGGGAGAGAGGAGTAGGTAAGGGCTGAGAGTAAGAATGGAAATAGGTAGGGGCATTAGGGCCCATCTGAGACCTGGGATGAGGGCAGCTACAGGAACATTATATGGGTGATCCTAGCTGAGAATCCTACCAGCAAGTAATACAGAGTCTGAAATGGCCACCTCCTGTAGCCAGGTAGAACTTCCAGTGGAGTAAGGGGGACATTAACCCACCCACACGATCTTCAATCAAAGATTTATGTTGCCTAAAAGATATGCAGAGATTAAAAATGGGGAAGAGAGATTCAGAGAATTATCAACCAGTGACTGGATCAAACTGAGAACCATCCCATGGGAAAGTGTTAACCTCTGACACTTAAAGACACTCTGCTATGCTTATAGACAGGAACCTAGTACAAATGTCTCCTGAGGCTTCATCCAGCAGCTTATGGAAACAGATGCAGAGACCCACACCAAACCACTAGGGGGAGTTCAGGAAATCCTCTAGAAGAGGGTGAAGAAGTATTGAAGGAGCCAGTGGGTTCAGGGACACCAAAAGAGGACCTATAGGGTCAATAAACCTAGGCCTATGGGGCTCACAGAGTCTGAACCAGCAGCCAAACAGCATTCAGATGCTGGAGCTAAGCCCCCCAAAACTTGTAGCAAATGTGCAGCTTAGTCTTCATATGGATCCCCTAACAATTGGAGTTGGGGAAGTCACTGACTGTTGCCTGTCATTAGATGTTCTTCCCCTACCTGGACTGCCTGGTTAGGCCTCAGTGAGAGATGGCGATTAGTCCTGCTGGTGCTAGATGTCCCAGGGTGGGTTGGTACCCAAGGAGGCCTTTCCCTTCTCTAAGGGGAGAGGGACTTGATAGAGCAGGATGGAGAGGAAAGGAAGGAGGGGGACTGCTGTTGGGATATAATGTGAAAAAAATAAATTATGAAAAAAAAAAGAAAAGGGAATCAGCATTTCACATACACCGCTAATTGATTTCCTGTGTGAAATTGATGGAACTAGAAAAAGATCATCCTGGGTTAACCCAGTCACAGAAAGACAAATATAGAATGTAATCACTTCACCCCCACAGCCTAGTGCTCCTGGTACAGGAAGGCACTCTGCATGCTGCCAAAAGAGAACTGTAAACACCAACACAGCAACAAACTCTTTCACCTACAATAATGTCCTGCTTGCTAGATGCACTAGTATAATGGTGGCCCAAATCTTCTGGGAGTAATCCATAGCCTACACCACTTGGGTGACCAAGAACCTGAGACTAGAGAGCCCAGAGATCTAAGGGAAACAAAAATCAAGTTCTTAAGAAAAAAATAAACTGAAATTAATGGATTCCTATCTGCTGCAGAAGCCTCTCTGATAATGTGTGAGAAAGACACTGATCTATGAGTATGGCAATACTGAGACTCACAGCCAGACATGCAGATGAGATATTTGGGAAAATTACCTAGAAATGTAATGTTTCCCTCAAATCCCTCCCCTAATGGTTAAAGGAACTCTAGGGAAAAGGACACAGAAAGAATGTAAGAGCCAAAAGGAACAGAATACACATACTCACAAAAGCCCTCTATTTCAGCAGAATCAATACACTTAAGAACTAATGGAGGATGAGGTAACATGTGCAAGGGATTGCCAGGTTCTCCTTTAACTGGGGTCCTAGAACTAAAGGATAAATAGACTCATGATCCACCTGTGACCCAGAGCTGTCTCCAATTGATAATCACTTGCAAATGAAAGTTTCATTTTCTCCAAAGGAGTCTCTCTAGGGAAGTGAACTACTCTTAAGGATGTGCTGCATGCACAGCAGTAGATGGCCAACAGGAAACTAACTGAAGGGCATAAGTGGAAGTATCTAGCTTCATAATGGCATATCAGGTCTTTTACATATTATTTTTATTTTATATTTTATTGTATCTTATTTTCATCAACTTGTACCGTATAGGTCCTCTGTGTATATATTATAACTCCCTGTTTAGTGTTTTTAATGAGTTTCCCAAGGTTCAAACAAATGGGTCTCTGTGTCTATATCTGTTCTTGTGACATTTCTTGGGTTATTTTCCTTTTGTTTTTTCTGTTTTTGTTGTTTTGTTGTTTTTGTCCTATTCCAATGTATTAGTTTTTGCTTTATCTTGTTATTTATTAATTTATTATTATGCATTAGAAGCATTGTGGTTTCCTAATGAGAGGCTGAAAGGGAGTGGATTAAGATGGAAGCATGTGATACCTGGAATGAAAAGATAAAAGTGAAACTATATTCAGGATATATTATGTGAGAAAAAAACATGTTCAATAAAAAATAAGGATGCAGTGGGAGAGAGAGAGAGAGAGAGAGAGAGAGAGAGAGAGAGAGAGAGAGAGGTGATGATGATGATGATGATGATGATGATCACAATGACAATGACACTTGGTACAAGTTCCAAAATGCCAGTCTTAGAATTTTTAAGTACCCATGAGACTTCATGCAATATTGAAATGTGAATTCCTATTTTTTTATACTCCCAAATACCCAAGCAAGAATTTCTCAGTTCCAGAAAGTTTTGTCCCAATCTCTTCAGAAAAGTAAAAATAAACAAACAAACAAACAAACAGGAAAAACCCAAACTCTGTTTGCTACTCTAACCTCTACGTGTTCCTACCAAACCCTAGAGGACATTAATTCACAATAAAAAGAGATGACAAAAAAACATTCAAGATCGCACCATAATAGACTGAAGAAAAACTCACCTGGTTGACTTTAAATGTAGGCATTAATAATTATATAATTTAAATAAGCATATATAAAGATCGTAAAATATTTAAACTATGACAGAATAATGAGACTACCAAACACTACAAGACAGATGTAAGAGAAAACAAAACAAAAATGAAAAACTATTATTCTAACTTAAAACTAAGGAGACAGTTCTGGAAATGTACTCTAGTGGTAGAGGTCTTACCTAGGTGTGCAAGGGTATGGGCTTCAGTCTCTCATGCTGTGCACACCTTCAGTGGGCAAGTGTAAATGGTGGACCGACTCCAAAGAGAATTTAAAAAATGAAAAACAGAACTGAAGAAATTATACAGAATTTGACGTTGGTACGATATTTCAGCATAGGAAGGGTATTTCTTTGCCAACAAGGGTAAACTGAGTCCAGTTCCCAGGACTCCCAAGTAAAAGGCAATCACTCCGTTCTACAATTGGTCTCTGACTGCTACATGCACACTATGAACGTACATGCATGCATACATACATTTAATACACACAATACACACACACACAAGATTAGGGGAGACCATTAGACACTATTGAGAATGTAAACAATTTAGACCTTTTTCTTTAATTAAAATTTTTTAAACTTCCTATTCTATTCCCTGCTCCCCCCCCCCCATCCACACTCTAACTGCTCCACATTCCACACCTACTCCTCACCCCTTGTCTCCACATGGATGCCTCCAACTCCCACCCTGCCAGACCTCTAAACCCCCTGGGGCCTCCAGTCTCTTGAGGGTTAGGCGCATCATCTCTGAATGAACACAGACCTGGAAGTCCTCTACTGTATGTGTGTTGGGGGTCTCAGATCAGCTGGTGTATGCTGCCTGTTTGGTGGTTCAACGTTTAAGAGATCTCGGGGGTCCAGATTAGTTGAGACTGCTGGTCCTTGTACATAATGCACCAGAGACCTGGGAGGTAAGAGACTCTCAGGACTCAAAGGGAGGGACATTAGATGAAATGCCCAACAGTAGGGAGAGGAAACTTATAGAGCTCACCTTCAGCAGGAAGACATGACATCAAGTGAGGGATGGGGTTGCCATCCCACAGTCACATCTCTGGCCCATAATTGTTCCTGTCTGAAAGAATTAGAGGGATGGAAATGAAGAGGAGCCTGAGGAAAAGAATGTCCAGCGACAGACCCAAAAATGGGATCCAGTTTAAGGGGAGGTCCTAAGGCCTGACACTATTACTGAGGCTATGGAGCACTCACAAAAAGGGACCTGTTATGATTGCTCTCCAAAAGACCCAACTAGCAGCTGAATGAGTCAGATGCAGATATTTGCACCCAACCAATGGACAGAAGCTGCTGACCCCTGTTTTTGAATTAGGGAAGACTGAAAGAAGCTGAGGACAATTTAGACCTTTTATGTACTATTTAATAGAAGTAAAACATAGGGAAAATGCTGTGGAAACCAAAATGGCCATTTCTTTCAAAATATCATGTCATCTAATATCTCTTCTTCTGTGCTCCTACAAAAAAACAAAAAACAAAACAGCAACAACAAAAAAAACAAAAACAAAAACAAAAACAAAAAACCTTGCAGGTGGAAACAGAAACAGATAAGTGTAGCTTTGTTATTCACAACATGTAATGAATCAACCCTGGGTTTCATGCCAGATAAATAGAATAGATAGTATTTGGAATAGAATATGAATGTGCCCTTTAAAGAAGGAACTTTTTACACATTTAAAAAAGAATGCCAAGTGAGATGATTGAGTCCCCAAACTACAAATATTGTTTAATAACACTCATGAATTACCTAGCGCCTTTATTCTCACAGAGGCAGGAAGTACATTGGTGATTGCCAGAGACACATGATAGGAAGAAGCAGGCATTGTTCAATAAGGGCAGTTTTACTTTGGCAAGATGAAGGAAAGTTGTGGAATTGAAGGATGGGGAGAGTTGAATAACCTGTTTGTCCATAATGTTACTGACTGCCCATTTAAAAATAATTGAAATGGTAGATGGTATGAATGTATCGTTTTTACCACAATTTCTTTTCGCCACTACTGAGAATAGAGCCCAGGGCCACATGTTTGATAAGCTAACAGTCGTACCACTGAGCAACAGCATCAGACCCTAATTTTTTCAAGACATCAAGGCAGCCACTGCAAAACTATTACTACAGACTTTTAATTACTTAAAGGAAGAAAAAAAAGATTACATTTGGGAGTCTTCTAGAACTGGTAAACTACAAATATTTAACTTGAGAAATTACAAAGTATCCATTTTAAAAGAATTTCATATATATATATATATATATATATATATATATATATATATATATGCATACTACCATGTTTCAACAAGAAAAACATTTAAGTTACTGAACTGAAAAGCTGATTCTCTAAGAGGAATGACAGGATGATAATAGATTTCTCAAGCCAAGTAAAGAAGCTTAAATTCTCCAGAGGACTAAGACAAAAACTAAGCCTACCTAACAATGTGTACTTCATAAAAACCAACAGAAGTAGAGGTGGGATGAGAAAAGTTTCAAGCAACAAAAACTGGAGAGTTAGACAGAAATGGGTCCATAATCAGAGCACTTGGGAGGCTGAGGCAGGAGAATTGCCATAAATCCAAGATCAGGCTGAGCTGCATAACGAAAGCCTTTTTAATAAATGACTGTAGAAGGCCAAGTTAGAGTTCTATGGCCATGCTGCAGCTAGGGTTATGTTGATGTCTATGCCAATGTTACCAAAGAAGGCCAGTCAGACCTTGTAAATATATACAAATTGGACATTTCCTTCCTTCCTTCTTTCCTTCCTTCCTTCCTTCCTTCCTTCCTTCCTTCCTTCCTTCAATCCATCCTTCCTTCCTTCTTTCTCTCCTTCCTTCCTCCCTTCCTCCCTCTCTTTCTTTTTTCATTTTTTAATCTTATTTTTTATTAGATATTTTCTTTATTTACATTTCAAATGCGATCCCGAAAGTTTCTTTCTTTTTTCTTTCTTCTTCTTCCTCCGCCTCTTCTTCCTCTCCCTCCTCGTCCTCCTCCTTGTCCTCCTCCTCGTCCTCCTCCTCTTCTCCTCCTCCTCTTCTTCTTTTTGGGCATAGAGCTCACGGAGGTTGACTGGGCCAATGTGGGGAGACTGAAAAGTAAGTATTTTCAAGTGCATAATGTGAAATTCCCAAGTAATCAATACAAATATTATGCTGGAAAAAGATAATGCATGTAAGCTGATTTCTATTTCGCTACTTAAAGTAATAGTACAAAGTTCCATTGCACATAAAAAAATTTGGTAACATCTCTAATTAAATCACTAAAAGGAGTATATGTTTTGATTTATTACTAGACTTTCTGCAAAATACCCTTTCCATTTTCTTGTGCCTTTATATTTCTGAACTAGAAGCTTTTAAACGAACTTTATACACTGGACATTTTAAACCACTGGGAAGACTAAGTTTTAAATTTTATGTCAGTGTAATAGATGGTAGCACACATTTAAATAACATTTCAGGTTTGGTATATTCAGTTAGCAAGGATATTTAATATGGTCATTTCTTCAGGAACTGTTATCTCTTTGTTTCTGACCTTTATTTTTTTTCTACAATATGGATGTTTCACAGTTTTCTCTCCATTAATACATGGACCAGGCATTTACTCAGTGGGTTAAGTGTTTTCACAAAAAGAAAATAAAATCTTACTTTATGTAGTCAAGAGTTCAAGAGTGAGACTAGCATTATGGGTCATTAAGGCATTCAAACTGTTGCATAAATAAAATCACACAGTAGGAGGTAATGATGTCAGATAAAGAAAAAAATATAAAGTCTAGCAGTAGAGACTGGAAAAGGGAGTTTTCAGATATGATAATCCACATACTGAATGGTGGTTGTACAGATGACACTTGAAGATATAGAAAGACAATTACTTAAGTAGGAAGAGAATTAACATTAACTGTGCTTACATTAACCATGGATGGGGTTTAAAAATAAAGGAAGAGGAATATATCTTACAAACGCTGGATGCAACCTTCAGTGCCTTTCTCTACACCTACGTGTGAGAAGTATCCTTCACATCACAGTTGTAGCCAGAATCTAATAAAAGCTAGGTAAGTCTCAGTACATACAGACTGAAAGGATGTTACACATCGCAGTGCTATCTGAAACAGAAAGTAGGGGAGTGACAATGTCTCTGCCCTCAAGCATCTCAGACCTCAAAGGTGGAAAAGAGTGGATATTACTGCCAGGAAAAGAAAGGGGTAACAGAAGCCATTCTCAAAAAGTTACCAAACTGAAATAAGAGCTAAGTTGAGCTCTGGAGAGCAGGCAGAGGGGAAAGCATCCACCGTGAGTCAGATGAAGCAGAGGCCTCTGCTGACATTAGGAAGGCTTCATGAAGCTGCATCTGTCTGGTGTTTATAGACATGCCTGCAGGCATTCACACTTGGGGACAGGAAAACTGGAATGCAGCAGTTTATTGTCCATGAAGACAAGTGAGGGAATAAGATGGCAGAGGCAGGCTACAGATAAAGTAAGAACAAACAGTGGACTGGTATGGGAATTTTGGAAGATTGTTTTAAGTGACTTATTTGGCATTGGTGAATTCCCTACAATCAACTTGACAGCAGAAATTTGCATAAGCAGTGGTAGAGAGGACAGGGGTCATGTCTATAATGAGAGAGGCATTATAGACAGCCCAGTTTGATGTTTCTTGTACATAATTATAATATGCAAAGTGATATAATAACATAAATGCTATGAAACTTAAGAGTATTTATTTAATGAATGGTCATGCAAAGAAATGGTTAAAATTTTATCAGTGAATATCTATAGAAGGCAGATAATGTTTGAACTCTGTCCAAAAGAAAATAGAATAGTATAAACACTTACAAGAGGCAAATTGAATATACTGAACACATTAAGATTGAAAAGCCAAAAAAAAAAAATGTGTTCAGAAGATAATGGAATAACTGAATAATGAAAACCATATGATTTGTGCACAGTATTTGCAGAATTTGTCTTTAAAATTAATTGTAGCTCAGTAATGGGTGGTAGTAGCAAGTGATTAAGAAACACGAAACAAAATGATATAAAGCAAATGAGACAAAAGTGATATAAAGCAAATTTCAGAAGCATAACCTTAGAGCTTAGTAGGGATCTTGGAGATGCTGAGAGTGAAGTCAGGGAAACAAATGACAAGGTTCAACCACAGTCTCCTTCAGAGATGACAAACAACATGGTCAGAAAAGGAAGAAGTAAGAGCAGAGTGGAAATGCAAGAAGACTAAGGAACAACAACAGGATGACTTTGTGAGTGATAGTAGTAGAGTTTAGTGAGTTGGTCAGACAGAAGTAAAAATAAAGCATAGTCCAAGATTTAGGGGCTTTCTACATTGAATAATATTCACATCATTAAGAGAAACCGTACCGAATGAAATTATACCTGAGATAGTCTCGATTCTGAATTTCTGTGAAATGAACTGCAAGAAAATGAGTATATAAGCAGAAATTCAGCTGAGAATGCATTGTCACGAAGCAGAGAGTAGAATCTCAGCCAATTACATGTAGTCAATCTGTACAGGGGACCCAATAGATAAGACCATAGTCAAAATAAGAAATTCATATTTGTGATCAATCTATTTCTGTACTTTCTTCATCCAGTATGGATTAAAATCCCCTGAATTTGTTGCAGTGAGAATGTTCAGATGTCTTTTGGGTCCTGAATCCTTCCTTGCTCAGAGAACTATCAGACACTTTGTCTCAGTTACTTTTTTCTCAGGAATCAACCTGTTTGGGAGAGAAAGGCACAGGCATTATCTTCAACTCTCTGAATTAAAAACAAAAAAAGCAAGTAGAACAGCTTATTATTGTCAGAGACTTTGCACTGAGTATCTCTCAGGAGGAAGCAGAGTTGCAGTTGCAATACATGAGAAATCATTCTCGCGAAAGATTACGTGACCTCACAGGGCTGAATATTGTACTAAAAAACATACAAATATTCATTTTGTACAACCATAAGTTTAAAAAGATTTTCTGCATAATTAGGTAGTTCAGACATGGGAAAGATTGAAGGCAGCTATTCCAGAGCTTCTTACAAATAGGACCTCTGGATAGCCTTTCCTTCAGTCTCTGCTCCACACTTTGTCTCTGTATCTCCTCCCATGGGTATTTTGTTCCCCTTCTAAGAAGAACTGAAGTATCCACACTTTGGTCTTCCTTCTTTTTGAGCTTCATGTGGTTTGTGAATTGGACCTTGGGTATTCCAAGCTTCTGGGCTAATATCCACTTATCAGTGAGTGTATACATTGTGTGTTTTATGTGATTGGGTTACCTCACTGAAGATGATATTTTCTAGTTCCATCCATTTGCTAAGAATTTCATAAATTCATTGTTTTTAATATCTGAGTAGTACTCCATTGTGTAAATGTACCACATTTTCTGTATCTATTCCTCTGCTGAAGGACATCTGGGTTCTTTCCAGCTTTTGGCTATTATAAATACGGCTGCTATGAACATAGTAGAGCATGAATCCTTACGTGTTGGAGGATCTTCTGGGTATCTGTGCAGGAGTGGTACTATGTCCAGTTTTCTGTGGAACCACCAAACTGATATCCAAAGTGGTTGTACAAGCTTGTAATCCCACGGACAATGGAGGAGTATTCCTCTTCCTCCACATCCTTGCCAACATCTGCTGTCACCTGAGTTTTTTATCTTAGCCATTCTGACTAGAGTGAGGAATCTAAGGGTTGTTTTGATTTGCATTTCCCCGATGACTAAGGATGTTGTACATTTTTTCAGGTGTTTCTCAACCATTCGATATTCTTCAGTTGAGAATTATTTATCTCTTTACTCCATTTTTAATAGGGTTATTTGGTTCTCAGAAGGGATATCCATCCCATATAGAGTCACCAAACCCAGACACTATTGTGGATGCCAACAAGTGCTTGCTTACAGGAGCCTGATATAACTGTCTCCTGAGACTCTCCACCAGTGTCTGAAAAATACAGAGGTGGATGCTCTTAGCCAACCATTGGACTGAGCACTAGGTCCCAAATGAAAGAACTAGAGAGCTAAAGGGGTTTGAAGCTCCCTAGGAGGAACAACAATATGAACCAACCAGTACCCCCAGAGCTCCCAGGGGCTAAACCACCAACCAAATAGTACACATGGAGGGACCCATGGCTCTAGATGTATATGTAGAAGAGGATGGCCTTGTCAGGCATCAATAGGAGGAGAGGTCCTGTGAAGGCTCTATTCCCCAATATACAGAAATGCCAGGGCCAGGAAGCAGGAGTGGGTGAGTTGGTGAGAAGTGTGAAGGGGAAGGGGACAAGAGGTTCTCAGAGGATAAACCAGGAAAGGGGATAATAACACTTGAAATGTAAAAAAAGAAAATATACAACAAAAACTAAAAATAAAAAATAAAAATAAATGTTTTCACCTCCTGCAGGAAGATAGGACATCAAGTGAGTTCACTATCCCACAGTCACATCTCTGACCATAATTGTTCCTGTCTGAAAGAATTACAGGGATGGAAATGGAGAGGAGCCTGAGGAAAAGAAGGTCCAGTGACAGGCCCAAAATGGGATCCAGCTGAAGGGGAAGTCCCAGGGCCTGACACTATTACTGAGACTATGGAGCACTCACAAAAAGGGACCTGTCATGATTGCTCTCCAAAAGACCCAACTAGCAGCTGAAAGAGACAGATGTAGATATTTTCATCCAACCAATGGACAGAAGCTGCTGGCCCCTGTTGTTGAAATAAGGAAGGCTGAAAGAACCTGAAGAGAAGGGAGATCCTGTAGGAGGACCAACAGTCTTAATTAATATGGACTCATGAGATCTCTCAAACATTGGACCATCAAACAGACAGCATATACCAGCTGATATGAGGCTCCCAACACACATAGAGTAGAGGACTTCTGGGTCTGTGTTCATTTAGTGATGATACACCTGTCAAAGACTGGAGGCCCTAGGGAGTTTAGAGCTCCAATGGGGTGTGGGTTGAGGGAAGCTACATGGAGACATGGTGGGGGGGGGGGTGGGGAGGAAGTGTGGGATGTGGATCAGTGGGAGGATGGATGGGTGGGGGAGGGGAATGGAATATGGAGTGTAAAAAATAAATTAAAAATTAAAGTAAATTAAAAAGAATAAAAAATAAAATAAAACAAATGGGACCTCTAACCTGACCTGTTTTTACTTAATAGAGCTACTAACTTTCTTTTTTAAAATAGTGTCAGAATTCTTTTTTTTTTTTAATCATTCTTTTTAGATTTATTTATCTTATGGACATGAGTACACTGTCCATCTCTTCAGGCACACCATAAGAGGGCATCTGATCCCATTACAGATGATTGTGAGCCACCATGTGATTGCTGGGAATTGAACTCTGGACCTCTGGAAGAGTAGTCAGTGCTCTTAGCTGTTGAGTCATCTCTCCAGCCCCAGGATAAGTCTTATGTTTCTTATATGTTAATGTTGCAAACATGACAAAAGACCTAGGCATCATATCTGACTTTAATAGTTTTGTGAACTTTAGTAAGGAAAATTTCAAATAAATGAAAATATAACAAACCAAAATTAACCAGATGCAATTTCATGAAACTCAGTTGATTTCTCTACATTTAGAATAGGCTCTCAAGACAGGAATTGAAATGTCAAATTTCACATTTTCAGCATCAAATATGTTTTTTTGCACTCATTCACCATGAAAACCAAAAGATCCACGGCAAAATTACTAGAAAACAACCATCCCTTTACACATTTTGATAAGTAATATCCATCACCTGCATTCAGTCTTTCCTTATCCCTTATATTTAGGTTTTCTTGTTGCCTTTAATCACATTATAATATAAATACATGTACAATTCCTCAAATATATACACACATCATTTGTTAGATTCTACACGTAATGATAAAATGGAGATGTTTTTATTTTAAAGAGAGTGTGTGAGCTTGGCTAATATTACATTTTCCATTCCTCCATTTTTCTTAAAAATTTCATTTCATTTTTAATGAGTTGAATATCATTGATGTAAATACCATTAATGTTAATATTATTAATTATCTTTTAATTTTAAGTTGGTGTAACACATCATATGTGTACACATGTATATTTGCATATACATGTAAGTTTAGAAGTAATAGCATGTCTTCTAAATAACAATCTTAAACTCAAAATAGTTTGTTATCATAAACAAAGCCATGCTAAAGTTTTAGAGTTCCTCCATATTCAAAATATTAAATAATTACAGGAATTGGGCTTGAAAATCAGAATATCAGTCTCTTAGAGGACTTTTGCACAAAGCTTTTTAAAATTCTTTTCAGAAATATGTTCTTTCAAAATCATACTTCTCACAATGAAAACCAAATTGAAATAGTCTCTGGCAGCCCTCTGAAGTTGTTAAGCAACTACGTGAGAAGAAGTGTGATTTCAGAGAGTGAGAGAAACTTGTATTGACATAACCTAAATTCATTTAGAGATTATCTGAATAGATCATCAAAAGCAACTGGCATTTGAAAATGAATAAAAAACAAGTAGATATTAACTTTAAGTTAAATTATTGATGAATATAACTCAAACCTTCCCTTTGCATGGTACAAATGTTACCTTGAAACATGCTTTTGGATTTCTCTCATGTGAATTATGCATTGAAATATCAGCATTAGATAAGTTGTGCTCATTGTCTCTCATCAGCATCCTGTAGGAACAACGTACAATTGCAGTGAATCCAGGGTTGTTAGGAACAATTCTTATGAGATTAAGCTCAACTCAGAGATTTTGAATATTTAAACAATCACTTCATATCATGGTACCTTCTCGTTTTAGCTTCCTCTATTTCAAAGAAAAGACAGGATCATATGTGCTAAGGGTGAATTGAGCAATGTGACTATGATATAGTTCCATGAACTTATAATGTGGTCTTGTCATAGAAGAACATAAACAAGACAGTCATTTCAGAAGTTTTTGAAATATTATTTCTATAAATACTTGGATCATTCTATTTATATTTCACAAGCATTTTATATGTGAATGCCATGAAAACCTAAATATTTTCACAAAGCATGATTGGAGTATTTATTTGCATATATAATGGTAGTGCATCTAACAGTCTATCTTGGTATTCAATAAATATATATTATGTAGTAACAGAATATTATTTTAAAACTTTAGACATTATATAACCCTAAAGTGTAATAAGGTAAGTAATTGCTAAGCAGAATTCATCTTTAAGATCAATAAGATAACTCCAGGTTTACTTTTAAAATCTTGGTCAATTACTTAATCCTAACAATAACCCTAATAAGATGTATATTGCATATTTTCCAAGGCCTAATTTAAAAATCTGTGAAATGCATTGTAAGTATGAACTTTTGGACAAGTTTTACAGCAAAAAAGGTGATTCCTCTCACAATGGAAATGAAATAGGTTTTTCTTGGTGGTGCATTGTAAGTCTACTCCCTTGATTTATAGTATCTGTGCATGATATCCTTTCATTAGTTTACACAAATGTCTGGACTGACAAACTGGCTCTGATTCATAAGGAACTGCCTTGCAGCTATGCACTCTAATTAATCAAGGTCATTTGAATACATTTTGCATGAAGCACCTAAAGCTCAGAGTGCCATTCTGTGTATTTATCAAATTACTAATCAATATGCTGCACCACAGTCACCACCAGACTTTCAGCTACCGGAGGATGCCATATGAATTAGAACTGTTCAAGCTGTCATATGCATAAACAGAATTAGTGCATGCCATTAAATTTCATGGGACAGAGCAATGAGATGTGTTTTAAATAGAAAGAATCACCATCAGTATTTTACTTAAGTTTAAAATGCCTCATTTTAAACTTCCACAAACCTTGTATTAAGCTGGCTTCGATTTCACTTTCTTTCTCCAACATATTACCTCCACTCTATTGGTAAAGTAATTTATTCCATCCTCTGTGGAGAGCCAGGATCTTATTTGCCAGCATATTTATCTTTCCTGCCACTGCACTGTCATTCATCTGCAATCTCCATGGAGGACCAGACCTGTGCAGAATTGCAATTAGGATTGATTCAACTAAATCCAGGCCACAGAGCTGATGCTGACAGGGTGACCTCAAGAGAATTTAAGATGTGAGGTTAGAAAACACAGAGAGAGTGAAAAAAGTTATTTAAACCCACAATTCATTAGGTTTTCTGTTGCTTGTTATAATTAGATCACAACAAGCATCTTTTTTTTTCATTTTTAGAATGGTCGTAAAAAAAGTTAAACAGCTTATTTTTTTTATCAATTCTGGAAACATAAAGAAAATAAATGTGTGCAAATCTCTATGTTGAGACTGCAACAGCCATTTGTAAAGAACAAACACCTGATTTCCACTTCACTTGTACACGTTAAGGTTTCTCCTTCATGTGGGGAACTAAGCACAATTCATAGTGCCCCAGCTGAGCTGCTCAGCAGCCACTTCCTTGTGGGGATAGATCCTCTGGCCCTCAGCACTTTCAGCGTAATCACCAAGGAAACCTCACCTGGATGTTACTTAAATGACCTGATAGAATTTCCTAAATAATTCTCCATTCGGCGAGATAGTTTTGTGATTTCAAAAGGCAGTAACTGCAAGCATGGTAATAACCTAAGAGTATTTCTTCTGACCTGTCCTATATGACAGGCCATATCAATCCTGAGTCTCTACACTTTCAGTTAGGAGTCACCTATTATTGATGACCTGTCTTCATCCTACTTATACAGCAGGGAAAGGCAAGTTTGCCATTGGGGACTGAGTCAAACTTCCTCTGCAAAGTAAAAAAGGAAATTGGAAATGGGAGATGGGAAATAACAGCGGCTGAGTAATCTTCCCTCAGGAGATTTCTTTACCTTTATTTTTTTTCCTCTTGGGAAACAAAATTTTGCTCTCCCTAAAGGAAAATGTTGTGTGAACAAGAACAATTGGATTTATTCTAATAAGGAAAATGAGAACATCGCAGAAAGCAAAATTCAATAAAGAAAAATCAAACAGAGTAAAGGACAAAGGACAGGATTATGTTGTTTGGTGAATAGAATTGGGCATGAGGTGTCAAAATTCTCTCTGTGATTTTCTGTCAAACGAACTCATTTCAAGTAAAGGGGATAAAAAAGATCCCCCAACAGTGTGGTCAAAAATGTATCATAATGAGGAATAGTATTTTAAGAATTTTTAAAAGTAAACCAGAATTAATTTTGTGAGGCAAATCTCTTGTGTAAACTGCACTTTCATTGTAATAAAAGAAACTGTCATAAGCAGTTCATCTGACTTTTCTCCACCCTAGGTAAAGAAAACTACTGAAATGATTGTTGGCAGTTTGCATTCAACTACATAATTAAACACATTAAGTAAGAAGGCTTATAATCTTATACAAATTGTTTGTGTTCTTTTGCTAAAATCATAACTTTTATTGAATGAGAGGTGGATGCCACACTACATATGATGCATATTCACAAGAGTGTCTTATGTAGCTAGCTACCTACCTACCTACACACATACATACATACATACATACATACATACATACATACATACCTTTTGGAGAGTGCTTATAAACACTGCTTTTTAGAAGCACTACCATCATTAATAAAAAAAAACACGATAATGTTTGTCATCATGCCACCACCCATGTATTCTCACCATCAGACAGAACTTTTGCCTATTAAATATATGGAATGAATGCTTTGTAATTGAAGCAGTAAGAAAAGAAACATGAGATATTAAATATTATCAAGATTCATGACCATAGTCGATATGACTGCATCTACTTAAAAGGAAGGATTATTTCCTCTTTCACTTTACAACTACTAACTGTTTCTGTCAAGTATGCAGAGGTCCCACCAGAAATGAAATGAAGCAGCAGTTAAGACACTTAAACAGTAACGATGATGATTCTTAGTTTCACAGCAGGGAAACTGCTTTGTAAATACCAGGACTCTCAGAGATGAGGTTAACCAAATATTGACTTAAAACACAAAATAGAGCCTTTTCAAACTGAGCCTCTGGGCCTATGGGTAGCAGCTCAATGATAGAGAGCTTTCCTGGCATATGTAAAGTCTTGGATTGGACCTAGTTTGGCCCTGAGAATAATGAATGTTTATGATATATACATATCTCATATATATCATACTTATAACAAGAAGTCTACCAGTTTAGTTCTTTATAGAATTGTCTTTTCAAAAATAAGATATGTAGTATCTTATTATAATATAAAAATACTAAAATTAGAATCATAGTATTATGTTTCTGAATTCTTAATAATTGAATCTAACAATTTTTCTCTTCTTAGTCATATTAAGGAAAAATAACAGTTAATGGTAGTGTTAAAAAATTACAACATATGTGTGTGTGTGTGTGTGTGTGTGTGTGTGTGTGTATTCATTCACAAGCTGTTAAGGTGAGTATATCCTAGAAATACCTCCGAGCACTGCAACTGTTATCCAGTTATCCATAGAGTGAACTGGCTGGGAACTATACATATATCTTCATGCTTTAGTGACTTATTTGTTGTATTTTCTTATTGTTTGAGAATTTCATATAGTGAACTTTGCTCATATGCAGTTTCCTCCCCAACTCATCCTACATCCATTCCCACTTCCCTACCCCCCCTGTTTTATGCACTCTTTCTTTGCTTTTAACCCATCAAATCCAATTTGCACTCCTTATATACTTATGAACATATGGCTTTTACCAGAGCTTGCTCACAGCCTTAAAAAGATCTGACTCTCTTTTCCAACAGTGATCAATTACCAAGAGCTCTCAGAGAGAGATGAGACTTCATTCCCAACTCCCCTCTCTAAATTGTGATTTTGACAAGTTTTAGCTTGCACAAATTTTGTGCATGGTGTCTTAATAATTGTTATTAATTCAACTTTGTAGTTTCTCTGCAGTGCTGGGGACAGACTGTATTCTTATAGTCACCTTTATGGTTAGACTGAGTAAGTTGGTTTTAATTGTAGTTCTTACTGAAGACTTTTGTCTCAGAAGGAATTAGTTCAGTTTTGTTGCTCATCTATTACATGTATTGCACACATACACATGCGCACGTGCAAACACACATACACACACACACACACACACACACACACACATATATATATATATATATATATATATATATATATATATATATTAAGTTGGTTACATTTTCATTGCTGTGATAAAAGATCACGATTAAGGCAATATGTAAAGGGATTTATTTTGGCTTCAGGTTCCAGGAGGTGGAGAGTCTATAGTGGCAGACAGGCATGGCCAAGCTCAGTTTTAATTAGGTCTCCTCTTGAAGGAGTTGCACAAGATTCCCTACTTATGGCTTAGGATCTCTTGGTAATTGATGCTTTTCATAGATGAAGATTCAGTTTTCTTTAAGGGCGTGACCCCTGTTGTGTTAACCAAACTCCAATACAAGTCTCCACATCCAAAAGTACATGGAAGTACCAACTGGAGTCAATAGGCTTAAAAAAACTAAAAGGAGATACAAAATTGGACAAATGTGGAAATATGGATAGAACTGGAAGAATTTGAGAGAGAAAGGTAAAGATGATCAAAATATATATGGAAAATCCTCACAAAATTAATAAAATTTCAAACAAAAGACATATTTGTGATATAAAGTAGGCACACATTGGTAAATATAATTTACTTCTTTTTTCTAAGCCTGTTAGTTTATTTCTCTCTCCATATTTCTGCATATCTGTCTCTTGCTGTATCTTGGTCTTTGTGTATGTGTACACGTGTTTGTGTGTATGTACATAGAGAAATCAAAAGGGAGATATAACGAGAAATAAGTGAGTCTGAAAAATTGTCACTGATCAAGAAATAGTAGCAAGAAAAAGAAAAACTAATTAGAGAGATAAGTCTAGTTAGAAGTTCATTTACTATTTGAAGCTTCAATGAAAATGTATAATCAGAAGAAAATTGTATCCCTATATCTGAAAGCAGTGAGAACAGCAGAGCATTGTGATGCACAGCTGTGTTTCCCAAACTTGTGGTCCAAAAAGAAGGAATGCAGTTCCAATTACAGAGAGAAATAAAGTAAAGAAAAGAGTCCTTAAACAGGGGTTAATATTCAAATGTGGAAATTATTTCAGAGCATAAGTCCAGTTAGATAATTAAAATATTCAACCATATGCAGCTCTTGAGAAATCACCAATGGCCTTGGGAGGATATGGTATGGGATAAAACAGGATAAATGAGCAATGCATATAACAGGAGGGAATGTAGTAAAGATATCAAAATCATAGCATATATTAACAAGTGATTATGCCAAGGAGAAAGTCAATATATATCTCAAGGGAAATATCTAACCCATCGTAATCTACTAATAGTTCCACATTACCAGTACATTTAGACTTGCAACTGAAACAGTGTTGAACTTAAAAGATGAACTATGACTGAGAATATTTCTGATAAGTCCATTAAGCTAAGACCATTTTTAGTAAAGTATAAAAATAGAGCAAAAAGCAGAGGTTATAGTCCGTGACTCAGTCAAAACTTATTACAAAAATAAACCCCGCATTTGAAATGAGACTATACTGTCCAGTCCTATAAACTGACTTTTGTTCAAAGTGGAGAAGTGATTTCCCTAGGCAAGGAGACAGCTGAACAATTTCTATAAGGAGTTAAAAGAATTCTACAGATCACAGTACTACTGGGAAAGAAAGAGAACATGGAGGAAATCCACAGCAAAGAATGTTAGGATTTACAAGTGGTTTCAAAGAAAACTAAATTTAATAGAGAATATAGATATAGATATAGATATAGATATAGATATAGATACAGATACAGATACAGATGGAGATGGAGATGGAGATGGAGATGGAGATGGAGATATAGATATAGATATAGATATAGATATAGATATAGATATAGATATAGATATAGATATAGATATAGATATAGATATAGATATAGATATAGATATAGATTATAATTGGGAAATTATAACTCCACACTTATACAGATAAGTTATTATTTTGGTAAATGATCTAAGGAAATCAATCAAAGAAAGATGGATAATTAAGCCTTTCTAGGGATTTAAAAAAGAAAAACAAAAAACAACTAAATGAGCAAAATAGAACCACAAATAAGCAAGTAGAATAAAGCCTCGAAAGAAAACCAAAAGATTTTAACAATGACCATGACAACTCCGAAGATTACAGAGTAGCAGACACAAAGCAAGTATGTTTGAGGCAGGGTAAATGCAAAGGCCAGAAAGATGCTTAGAGAATTCATGGAAGAAGTGGAGAAAAAGAAAGCAACACTATTCCCAAGAGCCACTAACAAACAAGAAACACTGGTAAATTCGATTTGTCTGCAGTGTCAGTCTTCAAAAACTGTATATGAGCAACATAAAATTGGCATTTTTTTATTTCTTTAAACAATTCTGAAAATCAAAGGGAAGGATGCCAGCAAAATTTCTGATGTAGGTAAGGGCTGCCTTGTGATTCCAATGTCAATTTCTGTCCCTTACAAACATTTAAGAAAACTCAGATTTAAGCAAACTCGATTCCTTCTGTGGATGTCATTATCTTATATCTAGTGCTCTAAGTTCTAAACACATTTCATCTAAAAATATATTTTTTTATATTTGCAATATATTCAGAAAATGCAAAAGTTTTTCAAGTTAACCTATTTTGATTAAAATAATTTAATCTATTTATAAATATTATTGAAATTATTTTAAACAACTTTCCATGTATCCTCTCTTTGATAAGTCAATTTCTTAGTTGTGTTACAGTTCCAACTTAAAAAAAAAAAAAAAAAAAAAAAAAAAAAATACCCTTCCAGTTGGCACCAGCTCCAGGTCACCTTGGGCTCAAACTCAGCAGACAGTCCCGTGGTCCCCAGAGGACTCTCCACTAGATCTTAGNTTGATAAGTCAATTTCTTAGTTGTGTTACAGTTCTAACTTAAAAAAATAAAAAAAAAAAAAAAAAAAAAAAAAAAAAAAAAAAGAATACCCTTCCAGTTGGCACCAGCTCCAGGTCACCTTGGGCTCAAACTCAGCAGACAGTCCCGTGGTCCCCAGAGGACTCTCCACTAGATCTTAGGATCATTGGTGAGTAGAACACAACATCAGTTCCATTCCAATTGCCCTGGGCCTGAGCTAGGAGCAGGGAAGAAGAAAACACACATGACCAGGGGCAAAAGGCCCTTCAAGTTGGCACCAGCTCCAGGTCACCTTGGGTGCAAACTCAGATGATGGTCCCATGGTTCCTAGAGGACTCTCCTCTAGATCTTAGCATCATTGGTGAGTGGAACACAACATCTGTTCCAAACCAATTATGACGGGTCTGTGAGCAGGAGCAAGGACATAGGAGCCTTTCCTGACCAGTGGCTTGGGTTCCTTCTGATCAGTACTGGTACACTTGGTTTCGAACACACCAGACAGTCCCATGGCCCTCAGAGGAGACACCACTTCCAGACACCATAACACGCTCAGGATCTTAGGATTCCAGGATCCCAGGATATCAGCAGCTTGGTCACACCAGGGTCTCAGGGTCTCAGAAGAAGCTTGACTGCCACAAACTCTGACACACCCGCAATCTCAGGTTCACTGGAGCCCAGAATCACAGGATCACAGAGAAAGCTGGACTCTGAGGAGGCTTGAATAAACTGAGATTATAGGAAAGACAGGCTCCCATTCGATATATTGAGGGCAGAAGGAATTGAGATAATCAGATGGTAGGAGGCAAGCATAAGAACAGAAGCAATAGAAACCAAGGTTTCTTGGCTTCATCAGAATCAAACTCTCACACCATAGCAAGCCCTGGATATACCATCACACCAGAAAAGCAGTATATGGATCTCAAGTCACTTCTCATGATGATGATGGAGGACATTAAGAAGGAAATAAAGGAAAACACAGGTAAACAGCTAGAAGCCATTAAAAAGGAAATACAAAATTTATTTAAACAGATATAGGAAAACACAACCAAACAGGTGAAAAACTTGAACAAAACCATCCAAGATCTAAAAATGGAAGTAGACACAATAAAGAAATCACAAAGGGAGATGAGTCTGGAGATAAAAATCCTAGGAAAGAAATCAGGACCAATAGAGGCTAGCATCAGCAACAGAATACAAGAGATGGAAGAGAGAATCTCAGATGCAAAAAATACCATAGAAAACACACACACAAAAAAAATACAAAATGCAAAAAAGATCCTAACTCAAAACATCACAGAAATCCAGAATACAATGAGAAGACCAAACCTAAGGATAATAGGTAAAGATGAGAATGAAGATCATCAACTTACAGTGCCAGTAAATATTATCAACAAAATTAAAGAGGAAAACTTCCCTAACCTAAAAAAAGAGATGCCCATGAACATACAAGAAGCCTACAGAACTCCAAATAGACTGGACCTGAAAAAAAATTCCTCCCAACATATAATAATCAGAACAACAAATGCACTAAATAAGGATGAATATTAAAAGCAGTAAGGGAATAAGGTCAAGTAACATATAAAGACAGACCTATCAGAATTACACCAGACTTCTCACCAGAGACTATGAGAGCCAGAAGATCCTGGACAGATGTTATACAGACCCTAAGAGAACACAAATGCCAGCCCAGGCTAACATACCCAGTAATACTCTCAAGTACCATAGATGGAGAAACCAAAGTATTCCATGATAAAACCAAATTCACACAATATCTTCCACAAATCCAGCCCTTCAAAGGATAATAAAGGGAAAACTTCAACACAAGGAGGGAAATGACACCCTAGAAAAAGCAAGAAAGTAATCCTTCAACAAACCTTAAAAAAGATAACCACAAGAACAGAATCCCAACTCTAACAGCAAAAATAACAGAAAGTAACAATTATTGTTCCATGATATTTCTTAATATCAATGGATTCAACTCCCCCAATAAAAAGACATAGACTAATAGACTGGTTAAATAAACAGGACCCAACATTTTGCTGCATACAGGAAACCCACCTCAGTGACAAAGACAGACAATACCTCACAGTGAAAGGCTGGAAAACAATTTTGCAAGCAAATGGTCAGAAGAAACAAGCTGGACTAGCCATTCTAATATCAAATAAAATCAAATTTCAACCCAAAATTATCAATAAAGACAAGGAGGGGCACTTCACACTCACCAAAGGTAAAATCTTCCAAGACAAATTCTCAATTCTGAATATCTATGCTCCAAATGCAAGGGCAGCAACATTTATTAAAGAAACTTAAGCAAAGCTCAAAGCACACATTGCACCACACAAAGTAATATTAGGAGACTTTAACACCTCACTCTCATCAATGGACAGATTCTGTAAACAGAAACTAAACAAAGACACAGTAAAACTAACATTTGCGAAACAAATGGATTTAACAGCTATCTACAGAACATTTTATCCTAAAATAAATGGATATACCTTCTTCTCAGAACTTCAGGGTACCTTCGCCAGAATTGACCATATAATCACAAAACAGGCCTCAACAGAAACAAAAATATTGAAATTATCCCTTGTATTCTATAAGATCACCATGGACTAAGGCTGATCTTCAATAACAACATAAATAATAGAAAGCAAACGTTGACCGTGGAAGCTAAAAAAAACACTATACTCAATGATAACTATGTCAAAAAAGAAATGAAGAAAGAAATTAATTTTTTTGGAGTTTAATGAAAATGATGCCACAACATACCCAAACTTATGGGACACAATGAAAGCAGTCCTAAGAGTCATAGCTCTGAGTGCCTCCAAAAAGAAACTAGAGAGAGCATACACTAGCAGCTTGACAGCACACCTAAAAGCTCTAGAACAAAAGGAAGCAAATTCACCCAAGAACACTAGATGGCAGGAAATAATCAAACTCAGGGCTGAAATCAAACAAGTAAAAACAAAAAGAACTATACAAAGAATGAACCAAAGCAGGAGATAGTTTTTTTGAGAAAACCAACAATATAGGTAAACCCTTAGCCAGACTAACTAGAGGGCACAGGGACAGTATCCTAATTAACAAAATCAGAAATGAAAGGGGAAACGTAACAAAATAATCTGAGGAAATCCAAAGCATCATCAGATCCTACTAAAAAAGGCTATACTCAAAAAAACTGGAAAACCTGGATGAAATGGACAATTTTCTAGACAGATACCAGGTACCAAAGTTAAATTGGGAGCAGATTAATGATCTAAACAGCCCCATATCCCCTAAAGAAATAGAAGCAGTCATGAATAGTCACCCAACCAAAAAAAAACCCAGGACCAGATAGTTCTATTCTAGTGCAGAGTTCTATTAGACCTTCAAAGAAGACCTACTTCCAATTCTCCACAAACTATTGTACAAAACAGAAACAGAAGGTACTATACCCAATTCATTCTATAAGCCCCATTGTTCTGATATCTAAACCACACAAAGACCCAACAAAGAGAACTTCAGACCATTTTCCCTTATGAATATCAATGCAAAAATACTCAATACAATTCTCGCTAACAGAATACAAGAACACATCAAAAAGATCATCCATCATGATCAAGTAGGCTTCATCCCAGGGATTCAGGGATGGCTTAATATAAGGAAATCAATCAACATAATCCACCATATAAACAAACTCAAAAACAAAAGCCACATGACCATCTCATTAGATGCTGAGAAAGTCCAACACCCTTCATGATAAAGGTCTTGGAAAGATCAGGAATTCAAGGCACATACCTAAACATAATAAAAGCAATATGCAGCAAACCAGTAGCAAATATCAAACTAAACGGAGAGAAGCTGGTAACAAACCCTCTAAAATCAGGGACTAGACAAGGCTGCCCACTTTCTCCCTACCTATTCAATATAGTACTTGAAGTCCTAACCAGAGTAATTAGATAATAAAAGGAGGTCAAGGGGATAGAAATTGTAAAGGAAGAAGTCAAAATAACACTATTTGCAAATGATAGGATAGTAAATATAAGTGACCCTAAAAATTCCACAAGAGAACTCCTAAACCAGATAAACAGCTTCAGTGAAATAGCTGGATGTAAAATTAACTCAAACAACTCAGTGGCCTTTCTCTACACAACGGATAAACAGGGTGAGAAAGAAATTAGGGAAATAACATCCTTCACAATAGTCACAAATAATATAAAACACCTTGGTGTGTCTCTAACTAAGGAAGTGAAAGATCTGTATGATAAGATTTTCAAGTCTCTAAAGAAAGAAATCAAAGGAGGTCTCAGAAGATGGAAAGATATCCCATGTTCAAGGATTGGCAGGATTAATATAGTAAAAATAGCTATCTTGCCGAATGTAATCTACAGATTCAATGTGATCCCCATCAAAATTCCAACTCAATTCTTCACTGAGTTAGAAAGAGCAATTTGTAAATTTATCTGGAATTACAAAAAAACCTTGGACAGCAAACCTATTCTCAATAATAAGAGAGTCATGCCTGACCACAAGCTGTACTACAAAGCAATTGTGATTAAAATATACATGGTACTGGTACAGCAACAGACAGGTAGATCAGTGGAATAGAATTGAAGCCCAAGAAATTAACCCACATACCTATGGTCACTTGATCTTTGACAAGAGAGCTAAAACCATCCAGTGGAAAAAAGACAGCATTTTCAACAAATGGTGCTGGCATAACTGATGGTTATCATGTAGAGGAATGTGAATTGATCCATTCATATCTCCTTTTACAAAGCTCAAGTCTAAGTGGATCAAGGAACAACACATAAAACCAGAGTCTGAAACTTATAGAAGAGAAAGTGGGGGAAAGTGTCAAAGATATGGGCACAGGGGAGAAATGCCTGAACAGAACAGCACCGCCTTGTGCTGTAAGATTGAGAATCTACAAATGGGACTTTATAAAATTGCAAAGCTTCTGTAAGACAAAAGACAATGTCAATAAGACAAAAAGGCCATCAACAGATTGGGAAAGGCTGTTCCCCATTCCTAAATCTGATAGGGGACTAATATCTAATATGTACAAAAAACTCAAGAAACTGGACTCCAGAAAATCAAATAACCCTATTAAAAAATGGGGTACAGAGATAAAGAATTCTCAACTGAGGAGAAGCACCTGAAAAAAATGTTCAGTGTCCTTAATCATCAAGGAAATGCAAATCAAAACAACCCTGAGATTCTACCTCACACCAGTCAGAATGGCTAAGATAAAAAATTCAGATGACAGTAGTTGCTGGCAAGGATGTGGAGAAAGAGGCACACTCCTCCATTGTTAGTGGGATCGCAAGCTGGTACAAACACTCTGGAAATCACTTTGGCAGTTCCTCAGAAAATTGGACATAGTACTACTTGAAGATACAACAATACCACTCCTGGGCATATAACCAGAAGATGTTCCAACTTGTAATAAGGACACATGCTCCAATATGTTCATGGCAGCCATATTTATAATAGCCAGAAGCTGGAAAGAACCCAGATGTCCCTCAAGAGAAGAATGGATANAGAAAATGTGGTACATTTATACAATGGAGTCCTACTCAGCTATTAAAAACAATGAATTCACGAAATTCTTAGGGAAATGGATGTATCTGGAGGATATCATCCTGAGTAAGGTAACCCAATCACAAAAGAACCACATGTGATATGTACTCACTGACAAGGGGATATTAGCACAGAAATTTAGAATACCCAAGATACAATTTGCAAAATACATGAAACTCAAGAAGAAGGAAGACCCAAAGTATGGATAGTTGGTCCCTTCTTAGAATGGGGAATAAAATACCCATGGATGGAGTTACAGAGACAAAGTTCGGAAAAGAGCCTGAAGGAATGACCATTCAGGGACTGGGGATCCACCCCATAAACAAACACCAAACCCAGACACTATGCACATGCCAACAAGAGCCTGCTTACAGGAGCCTGATATTTCTGTCTCCTGCGAGGCTCTGCCAGTGTTTGACAAATACAGAAATGGATGCTCACAGTTATCCATTGGATAGAGCGCAAGGTCCCCAATGAAGGAGCCAGAGAAATACCCAGGGAGCTGAAGGGGACTGAAGCCCCATAGAAGGAACATCAATATGAACTAACCAGTACCCTAGAGCTCCTTGGAGCTATACCACCAATCAAAGAAACACATGATGGAACTTGTGGCTCTAGCTATATTTGTAGCAGAGGATGGCCTAGTCGGTTTTCAATGGGAGGAGAGGCCCGTGGTCCTGTAAAGGCTCTATGCCCCAGTAGAGGGGAATGCCAGGACCAGGAATGGTAGTGGGTGGGTTGAGGAACAGGGAGGGGGGGATAGGAGATTTTTGGAGGGGAAACTAGGAAAGGGGATAACATTTGAAATATAAATAAAGAAAATATCTAAGGAAGAAAAAGAATAAAAGCTATATGTCAAAGCTATTGTTTTACTAGTAAAATTTAATTTTGATGGTTAAATTGGCATACTAATTAATGGATTTTAACAAGAAACTTGTATACATATCTCTCATCGTAGTTTGTTCAACTGTCCCTCTCATCCAGGGCCTTCCCCAACACATGGCTTTGTGTATCCTGCTTACCTCTCCCCTTTCACATTCCATCTCTTTATCTGTCAGGCAGCAACCCTCTTCCAGTTCCTGTCATATATATTATTTCACTTTCCCCTCCTTCATTGAGCTGTGGTTGACAGAGTAGGATGCTGCCACATATAGTATGACCATAGGAAGCAGAAAGATAGCAATGCAAGTGTCTCTATTCCTCCTTTTAGTTTTTACTCAGTCCAGGAAACTAACCCAGGGGAGTTCCACATCTATCTATTAAAATTCTCAAAAGCAATCCTCAATGACAAGTCCAGAGGTGAGTCCCCAAGGTGATTCTAATCTAGTCAGGTTGAGAATTAAGAAGTACCAGCACAAGTTCAACTGACTGAACTGAAAATCCAGTACCCCCCCCCCCAGAGCTGTGTCTCTAGTTGCATATGTAGCAGAGGATGGCCTAGTTGGCTATCAATGGGAGGAAAGGCCCTTGGTCTTCCGAAGATTATATGCCCCAGTAAAGGGGAATACCAGGGCCAGGAAGCAGGACTGGGTGGGTTGTGGAGCAGGGCAGAGGGAGGGTATAGGGAACTTTCAGGATAGCATTTGAAATGTAAGTGAAGAAAATATCTAATAAAAAAAATCCATAGACTTTGGTTTGTTTGTTTGTTTGTTTGTTTGTTTGTTTGTTTGTAATGTTAAATAAAGTTCCACACTTTTTCCATGATTGTATTGGCACCTGGTCTGGTCCTTTTTCCTGGTTACTCTGTATAGTGAAGCAGTAAATAAAGATCTGAAGAAGACAAGGCAGTGCTCTGCATTCTGAAGTTCTATTTTAAGTAAATTCCTATAAATAAAACCAGTCCCATTTCTTACTTAGTTAATACATCATAGCTATTTCACACAATTATAAAGAGTTTTTCCCATAAAAAATCCATTTTGAAAACTGAATAATTTGAAAATAATATAATATAATCTTTTCAATATTGCACTGACTTTCAGTCCATAACATGTCAATTTTATGATTACTGAATCCATATCAAACATCTCTGGTTATTTATAATTTTTCAAAAACCACAACAAGAGAACCTAATTCTGTGTGAAATTTCTGTTACTGAGTCAGTCATCCCATTGGGAAAACAAGGCCTGTGTGCCCAGAGCCACTTGAAAGGTCTCATCTGTGTAGGTGTTGGTTCCAACAGGAAATTTGCATAAAAGTTGCATGGCACACCATCATTCACATCACAACATTCCATCCCTGAACTGGGGCATTAACAATATTATTGCATACAAAATGTTTATTCCCCAACTGTGTTCATGGAAAAAAATCAAAACTTAATTCATATGAATAATATTGATATTTAAAACAGTTTGTGTGTGTCTATGTTGTATGTGTTTGCCTCTGTGTGTGTACATTTATATACATGTGATACTGAGCAGAGGTTAGCATTTGGTTAGCATTTTTAAAGACTCTTTATTCTATGTTTGAGACGAGATTTCTCACTGAACTTGTAGCTCACCAATTCAGGTATATTAGCTGTCAAGCAACCTGAAGGATTCATTTCCTCTCCATTTATCTAGCATGATGATTACATGTATGTACCAACATACTCAATATTTTAAATGGATATTAGTGACATATGGCAGGACACTGGAGCCTTCATGTCTGCTTCTGTGACTAGAACCAGATGGAGTGCTACGCTAGGCTTTTATGGCAGCTTGATATCATGCCATCTGATCACAAAGGGTAGAGTAATTTGTTAGTAAAAAAAAAGTGTGACCATCCAGAGACTGCCCCACCTAGGGATCCATCCCATAAATAATCACCAAACCCAGACACTATTGTGGATGCCAACAAGTGCTTGCTGTTAGGAGCCTGATATAGCTGTCTCCTGAGAGGCTCTGCCAGTGCCTGACAAATACAGAAGTCTATGTTCACAGCCAACCATTGGACAGAGCACACGGTCCCCAATGAAGTAGACAGAGAAAAGACCCAAAGAACTGATCGAGTTTGTAGCCCCATAGCAAGAACAACCATATGAACTAACCAGAACCCCCAGTGCTCATGGGGACTAAACCACCAACAAAAGAGTACACATGGTGGGACCCATGGCTCCAGCTGCATATGAAGCAAAGGATGGCCTAGTTGGTCATCAATGGGAGGAGAAGTCCTTGGTCCTGTGAAGGCTCTATGCCCCAGTGAAGAGGAATGCCAGGGCCAGGAATCTGGAATGGGTGAGTTTATGAGCCGGGGGAGGGGGGGTGTGAGGGAAGGGATAGGGCCTTTTCAGCAGGATAATCAGGAAAGGGAATAACATTTGAAATGTAAATAAAGAAAATATCTAATTAAAAAGAAAGAAAGAAAGAAAAAAGAAAAGAAAAGAAAAGAAAACTGTGACTTTTGGTCATCATCTATGCCCCAGAACAGGATAAAGCTCAATTTCTTTCCCAATTTTAAACTGATTCATGTGTTTAAGCTATATCATGTAGTTTACATTTTTAGTTTTAATAACTTATTTCAGAGAATATCATCAAATAGCATTCAAAGACAAGTCTTAAACAGGAACCTACAATTCACACTAATTGATTAGCTTATTGAACTTCTGATTGAATCTTGGACTATTCATTCCATCATGAAATTGTAAAAGAAAAAAGAAATTTCAAAGCTTCTAAAGCCTCATTTGAGGCTATTTTTTATCTTTGCCATTTACCGCACAAATACCTATATAAACCCCTTGATTACTTGACACACTTCATATTTCATGGAGCAAACAATTCATAAATATTCAGTTATGAACTCTGGATTCATATTGAACTCCTAAAAGATATCAGTCTTCAATTTGACAGTTTAGACATAAAAAGTTTTAAATATATACTCAATTTTTCTCTATATAATTCAATTCTTCTTTTCTGGTAGCCTTACAAAATCATTATCCATCATGATCAAGTAGGATTCATCCCAAGGATGCCAGGATGGTTCAATATATGGAAATCCACCCATGTAATCCACTATAAACAACCTCAAAGTACAAAACCATATGACCATCTCATTAGATGCTGAGAAAGCATTTGACAAAATTCGACAACTCTTCATGGTAAAAATCTTAGAAATATCAGGAATTCAAGACCCATACCTAAACATAGCAAAAGCAATGCACAGCAAACTAAACGGAGAGAAACGTGAAGCAATCCCACTAAAATCAGAGACTAGATAAGGCTGTGAAATCTCTTCCTACTTATTCCATATAGTGCTCAATTCCCTAGCCAGAGGAAATAGACAACAAAAGGAGAGCAATGAGATAAAAATTGGGAAGGAAGAAGTCAGTTATCACTATTTGCAGATGATATGATAGTATAATTAAGTGACCCCAAAAATTCCACCAGAGAACTCCTAAAGCTGATAAACAGTTTCAGCAAATTGGCTGGATATAAAATTAACTCAGACAAATCAGTGGCCTTTCTCCACTCAAAGCATAAACAGGCTGAGAAAGTAATTAGGAAAATGACAACCTTCACAATAGTCACAAGTGATATAAAATACCTTGTGTTACTCTAACCAAGCAAGTGAATGATAGATCTTCAAGACTGAAGACAGAAATTGAAGATCTCAGAAGATGGAAAGATCTCCCATGCTCATGGATTGGCAGGATTAATATAGTAAAAATTGCCATCTTGCTGAAAGAAATCTACATATTCAATGCAATCCCCATCAAAATTCCAACTCAATTCTTCCTCGAGTTAAAAAGAGCAATTTGCAAATTCATTTAAAGAAAAATAAAAACAACCCAGGATTACAAAAGCTATTTAAAAAATAATAAACATCTCAGGGGGAATCACCATCCCTCACCTTAAGCTGGATTATATATTTATTTATTCTTTTTATGTTTAAGGAAAAGAATCAATAAAAAAACTAAAAAACAAAAAGCTATATGGTATTGGTACAGAGAAACCAGGTAGATCAATGGAATAGAATTGAAGACCAAGAAATGAACCCACACATCTTCTGTCACTTGATATTTCACAAAGAAGCTAAAACTATCCAGTGGAAAAAAAGACATTTTCAACAAATGGTGCAGGTTTAACTGTCAGTCAACATGTAGAAGAATGCAAATTGATCTGTACTTATCTCCTTGTACAAAGCTCAAGTCTAAGTGGATCAAGGAACTCTACAAAAAAAAAAACAAGATACACTGAAACAGAAAGTGGGGAAGGTCCTGGAATACAGGGGCACAGGAGAAAATTTCCTGAACAGAACACCAATAGCTTATGTTTTAAGATCAAGAGTTGACAAATGGGACCTCATAAAATTGCAAAGCTTCTATAAGGCAAAAGACACTGTCAATAGGACAAAATGGCAACAAACAGATTGGGAAAAGATCATTAGCAATCCTACATCCAGTAGAGGGCTAATATCCAATATATACACAGAATTCAAGAAGGTAGAGTCCAGAGAACCAAACAACGCTATTAAAAAAGGGGTACAGAGATAAATAAAGAATTCTCAACTGAGGAATATCAAACGGCCGAGAAACACCTAAAGAAATGTTCAACATCCTTAATCATCAAGGAAATGCAAATTAAAACAACCCTGAGATTCTACCTCACACCAGTAAGAATGGCTAAGAACAAAAACTCAAGTGACAGCAGATGCTGGTGAAGATGTGGAGAAAGAGGAACACTCCTCCATTGTTGGTGGGATTGCAAGCTGATACAACCACTCTGGAAATCAGTCTGGAGGTTCCTTAGAAAATTGGATATAGTACTACCGGAGGATGCAGCTATACTACTCCTGGTCATATACCCAAAAGATGCTCCAACATATAACTAGAACACATGCTCCACTATGTTCATAGTAGCCTTATTTATAATAGCCAGAAGCTGGAACGAACCCAGATGTCCTTCAACAGTGGAATGGATACAGAAAATGTGGTACATTTACAAAATGGATTACTACTCAGCTATTAAAAACAATACTTCATGAAATTCTTAGGTAAAGGGGTGGAACTAGAAAGTAGCATCCTTATCTCATCACAAAATTTATCATCACAAAAGAACACAAATTGAATGCACTCACTGATATGTGGATATTATCTCAAAAACTCTGAATACCCAAGATAACAATTCACAGACCACAGGAAGCTCAAGAAGAAGAAAGACCAAAGTGTGGATGCTTGAGTCCTCAGAAGGGGGAACAAAATACTCAGAGGAGGAAATATGGAGACAAAGTGTGGAGCACAGACTGAAGGAAAGGCCATCCAGAGAACTGCTCCACCCAGGGAACAATCCCATATACAGACAGCAAACCCAGACATCATTGCAGTTGCCAAGAAGTGTTGACAGAAAGCTGATATATCTGCTGAGAGGCTCTGCCAGAACCTGACAAAAACAGAGGTAGATGCTCACAGCCAACCATTGGACTGAGCACAGGGTCCCCAATGGAGGAGTTAGAGAAAAGACTGAAGAAAGTGAAGGGGTTTGCAACCCCATAGGAAGAACAACAATATCAACCAACCAGATCTCCCCAAGCTCCCAGAGACTAAACCACCAAACAAAGAATATGCATGGAGGGACTCATGGCTCCAGCCATATATGTATCAGTGGATGGCCTTGTTTGGCATCAATGGGAGGAGAAGCCCTTGGTCCTGTGAAGGATTGATGCTTCAGTGTAGGGGAATGCCAGGGCTGGGAGGCTAGAGTTGGTGGGTAGGTGGGGGAGCACCCTCAGAGAATTGAAGGGAGCGGTGGGATAGTGGTTTCTGAAGGGGAAACCAGGAAAGGGGATAGCAGTTGAAATTTAAATAATGAAAATAACCAAACAAAAATCAGATTATAGATAATACGGAAATACTTTGCGGAAACAAAAAGTAAACTAAAATAGAGCTGGTTAGGGTAAGAGTTGATTACTTTTTCCTTTCTTTCCCTTGATGGGTTGTTTCCATCTCCAGGAATATGGCTTCCTTTGTGTTTGGTTAAGGTTATGGGGGTTTGGGGGCGCTTTGGACAATAGCAAGGCTCAGGCTAGGTGATGGGACAAATTTCTGACTGGCTGACCATGAGGGTTGTTTTTCCTGGAATTAACATGTTTTTGTTGTTGTTGTTGTTGTTATTTTGTGTTTTTTTGTTTGTTTGTTTCCTTTTTCCAGTTCTGGGAAAAAGAAAATTAGGCATAATCTCCCAAATTGCCAGTTTGGAGCCCATCAAGTTGCTTATCAAGGAATCAGCCTGGCTCTGACTAACGTAGTCCTCCCATTATGAATTAAGTTTGTAAGATGCAATACAGAGATTTCTGTTAGACACCCAAACAGTGATACTAAGAGGTGATTGTAAACATTTGCACATGCCCCATAAAAGGCCCCAGGTTGGGGTGTTCATATTTCAGAGTTATCAAAACATATATTACACTTCATCAGGAAAGTCGGTTTAAACCTATGAGCAAAGATGACCAAGAGTGGAGTAAATAAATGAGCAAAATCTATCATTCATTTCAGTAAGCAATATATATATATATATATATATATATATATATATATATATATATATATATATATATATATATATATATATATCAAAGATATTAACGATTTTGAACAAGGATGTTCCAGTGAGTTCACTCAGGGGAAAAAAACCTTTGAAAAAGGGAAAAAAAAATACAGACTAAGAATAGAAGTAATGAAACTATCCTTCTTTAACGTGATATGATTGTCTATGTAGAAAATCCAAAGTACTGTATGAGAGAAACCTCCCTGAACCAAAAATGGGTAAAGTGCAGCCACAGTATTAACATGCAAAATAACCTGTATTGTTAGATACATTATTTAGAATTATTTCAAAAATCTTGTTATAAAAAATCCATATTAGTCTCCTATAGGCAGGCACTTCTTGGCATTCATGATAGTGTCTGGGTTAAGTGACTGCATATGAGATATATCCACCATATTGGGCAGTCTCTGAATGGCCTTTCCTGCAGTCTCTGCTCCACACTTTGTCTCTATATTTCCTCCTGTGAGTATTTTGTTCCCCCTTTTGAGAAGGACTGAAGCATTCAGACTTTGGTCTTTCTTCTTCTTGAGCTTCCTGTGGTCTGTTAATTGTTATCTTGGGTACTCAGAGTTTGGGGGATAATATCCACTTATCAGTGAGTGCATATCATGTGTGTTCTTTTGTGATTGGGTTACCTCACTCAGGATATTTTCTAGTTTCATCCATTTGCCTAAGAATTTCAAGAAGTTATTGTTTTTAATAGCTGAGTAGTACTCCATTGTGTAAATGTACCACATTTTCTGTATGTATTCCACTGTCGAAGGACATCTGGGTTCTTTCCAGATTCTGGCTATTATCAATAAGGCTGCTATGAACATAGTGGAGCATGTATCCTTGTTATATGTTGGAGCATCTTTGGAAATATGCCCAGGAGTGGTCTAGCTTGATATAGCTGTCTCCTGAGAGGCTCTGCCAGACCCTGACAAGTACAGAGGCAGGTGCTCACAGTCAACCATTGAACTGAGCACAAGGTCTCCATTGGAGGAATTAGAGAAAGGACTGAAGGAGCTGAAGGGGTTTGCAACCCCATAGAAAGAACAACAATAAGAACCAACCAGACACTCCAGATCTCCCAGGGACTAAACCACCAAACAAAGAGTACACATGGAGAAACTCTGGGTCCAGCTGCATATGTAGCAGAGAATGGCCTTGTCAGGAATCAATGGAGGAGAAGCCCTTGGTCCTGTGAAGGTTCGATGCCCCAATGTTGGGGAGGGGAGAGGCAGAAGTGCATAGGTAGGTCTGGAAACACCCTCATAGAAGCAGGGGAAGGAGGATGGGATAGGGGGTTCCGAGGGGGAAAAATAACATTTGAAATGTAAATATAAAAATATCCAATAAAAAATTTAAAAATCCATATTAGTTACATTTCTCCAGAGAAATAGAACATTTTAGCCATATGCAGGTAGATAAATAAATCACAAATGAGAGAGAGAGAGAGAGAGAGAGAGAGAGAGAGAGAGAGAGAGAGAGAGAGAGAGAGAATAGACAGATGTAAATACTTGTGTAGTTCAGTAAGAGATCAAAGGCCCAGAAACAAGGGAACAAATGTATTCCAGTTTCAAAGCCAAGGGCTTGATGGCAATAGGGGAGTGCTTGACTAAGTCCCATTTCTGCAGCTTAGATATCAGGATCTCTGTTGGCGGAATGCAGAGATAAATAAGAAGGTTCAGATGAAGAAAAGTGAGCCCATTTTTCTCCTTTACATTATTGTTCTGTTCAATGTCTTGGGACAGGCAGAATGGTGAATACAATTTTTCTGGATCAACAAATTTTAATCTCAATTTCTGCTGAAAATACCTTTCAAATGCATCCATACTTAGGTTTCATTTTCCTTTGTCATTCTAGTTTATTCAATTTAACACATACCAAGATATATA
Organism: Mus pahari; assembly: GCF_900095145.1. Classification (NCBI taxonomy): domain Eukaryota; kingdom Metazoa; phylum Chordata; class Mammalia; order Rodentia; family Muridae; genus Mus; species Mus pahari. The sequence continues at coordinate 46,316,028 of NC_034596.1, forward strand.
GAGAACCGATATGGAGAAAGCAACATAATGCTGATTAAAGCCTCTAAACTAGACTACAGAATTTTATCAATATGCATGTAAAATATGTTCTTATTATAAGATAAAAGAAATTAAATTATATAACAATGAAGAGCAAATAACAAATGTAAAATGAGAAAACAGAACTATAAATATAAATTTATTATGATATTAGTGAGGGTATATGTGGTTTTATGTCTTCACTTAATGACCTATAAGAAAGACCTGTGAATACTTCAGTCTGAAATACATAAATATTTTAGCACTCAACTGAAAAAAAAAATTTGATCAACAAATACTAAGCTACTATAAAAGAAAACTTTGTATTTGAGAGAAAAAAATGTTCAATCAATCATTGAATTAAATTGCCATTTCTTCCTAAATATGACATTTTCTTATTTCTTAATTTTCAAAACAATTAACAGGGTGTAATTAGAATTCCAAGAAAATCCACTTATATACAAATCATTACATAGTCACTCTATTAGGTAAGAAACATGTGAGTTGTTTGCAATCATCTTGAGATGACCTTCAACACTGACCGTAGTGACAATTTCAATAAACTCTCACAAAACACCTGTACATTTTCATTCATTGGGCCCAAACTTACTTTGTTTCTTACAGTGGCTTTAAAGTTTTTCACCGGGAGAAAATCGTTCCTAAAGTCAGAGACCATGAGCTGGCACTTCAAGAGGCGTGTTCTGACAGGTGAAGGTGCTGAGCATGGTGGTAAGTATATAAATGAGCTGGAGCCTTGCTGGAGGCTGTGCAATCAATCTCACTTTGAAATGGATGGCTATTCTTGATGATAGTTTTGTTTGTGTGCTACTCAATTGAATCAGTAAGGATACGTACAGCTTAGAAATAGGCTCAGAATTTCTCTTATCGTAGACAATCAAACATCTTAGGGATAAACTGGTTTTTAAGAACTTAATTTATTTAATCTATCAGCATCAAACTGATAAGTCATAGGAAATGAAAGGTAAAAGCTCATTTGCCTTCAGTTAGTTTTGAATTATACACAACCAGAGCATCTACAGTGACATGAGTCAAACTATGTTCATCTCTCACTCATCTCTACCTTGTCAGTAAAAAACCATGATCTTGCCAGCTAAACATTACTGGAAATGAGTACCAAGTGTTCTACAATTTTAATTATCGTTTGCATGTTCATCATTACTCTAGTGTAAAAATAGGGAATACTTGTTCATGATGAATGCTCTCTGGGGGCAAATTCGGTGGAAAAAAAATGCAGTGCGCCAATTACCATACAGGAGAATTCCTTAGAATTACAGAAATCCTATAAAACAAAGGTAGCCTTTTTACAGATATACAGTCATATATATAAAAAATGAATGAGTATTAATATTTTTAAACTAGGTGAAGAAGCATATCCAATTATTTGAAATAGAATATATGTTAATTATCTGATACAGTAGAACTAAAATACTAAGAAATAAAACTACAGTATGAAAGGTTAATATTTCTGAGGAAGTATTCATTTTACCTCACTTTGGCTAATTGGATCATTTCCACATGAATGAAATACATGCTAAATTATTTACAGATAATTACATGGTGTGCTGTTGCTAAAATATTAAGACACAGTTGTCCCAGAGGAAATATTGCTACAGACATATCATGAAGTGCATCAATGAAGAGGTTATGAAGAGGAGATGATTAAAAGAGCCACTGAAGCAGAGTCAATAGTATCAAAATTAATATATTTTAAAGAATTCCTCAGTTTTTCCATGAATGGTAGCTCAAGCTTCACTCTTTTAAATCTGCCTAGTCTCCACACATGAACACTGATTTCATTTATACTTATGAGCAATATTTTGTTTTCCCTGATCATTATCGTAACCACTGTTGATCCAGACAATTTTGAAGACCGTTAGGACTGGACCACTCCCTTGCAATTAACCACTTTAAGAACTGGGAGCCACAACTAGAAATATATAATTACTATTCTGAAAATTGGGAAGGGAGTTATAGTTCTGTTTCTAAAAGGATATGCCACTGTGAACTGCTCAGATGCTTAATTGATTAGCATAAGAATTGCTACATAGCAGTTAACTTTCTATACCACTGCCATATACTCCAAGAGAAGAATCAACCCAAAACAACCTTTCAAACCTATAATGGGAGAACAACCCCCAATGAAAGCTATCTGTTTAACAGAGTTTAGAAAGAATGGAAAACCTGCCTAAAATGTAAATTGGTACAATGTTCTTTCTGGCCAGGATCCACTCCACCCCGTAACAGTACCTCATGTAGTTCTTTTTCCTTTTATTAACTGTCCGTTCTGACTCAAATACATTTTGCCTGTCTTCAATCCTGTACTCTGAGTATCTGTATTTTTTTCAGGGGAAATTTAAGTTGCAGGGAACAAGTAGAAAAAAGAATGATACTAAGAAAAGAAGGGGTACTATTAGCCATACTACAACTGGAGTTGATTAATTATGCGAACATTAATATCAAAACAAGTTTTTTCATATCCTACTAATGAACATTGATAAATATTTTTGCACCTGGAATAATTATGAATATTTTATGTTCTGTGTTTTAGGAATTGTGGATATTAGTTAAATCAAATTTGCCTCATTTTTTTAAATACCAATTTTTGAAAAAAAAAATAGAATTCTTTGCAAATAAACTTCTTAAACACCAGTCTCCAAACATCAATGTACACAGTTTCTTGTAAGATAACCTCTTTTCAGTTAATTTTTGAAAATATATTTGCCCTGTTTCCACAGAAAACTAAAATATGTGATCATAGTTTTATGCCTGACCTTCACTGCATTCCTCTGTCTTTGAAAAGAATGTCTTCCTTCCAAAATCTAAAGGAGTTTCTGTGATCAAAACTCCACAGAATGAACAGGAATAGGGCCAATTAAATTAGGACATGGGTGTAATTAAGATGTAAAACTCTTATAAAAAGAAAATTGTAAACAACCAAAATGGATGTGGAAAAAGGACTTTCCAAAAAGCAAAAGTACAATACAGAATATGATGCTAGTACTATGGAGAACTTTTCCAAAGTGTTTGACTGCCTGCTAACTTCACAAGGATAGACCTGGGCAGAATTTTCTATGATTTTGTGGGAGCTCTATGCAGGATGAATATACTTGTTCATACCGTCCCAAAAAAAGCATTACAGCATTCATTATATGTAACGGCAAAAGTGAATTGTTTGGCATAAATTTCCACAGTTACTAATTCTGTGCCACTTGTAATCAATATTATTGGTTTTAATTTTATATATTTTGTTAAATTTATAAGAAACTGAAATTATATAACAGTTTTTTTTCTATATCTGGCTGATACCAGTTAATAGCATATCTTACAGACTTATCTATGGATCACAAATAGAAGTTATCCTCCTTTGAAACTTCAACAATATTATTACGTTTGACAACACACACGCACACACACACACACATACACTCACACACATGTAACTTACATATGCAAAATGTAAGCTTTGTGTGTGAGAGCACTTGAGCCACTGTCTTTGAAAAGAACACCACATTAATTGATCAGGGGTGCTTAGGTTGTTTACATATCTTGACTATTCACTACATTCTATTGTTATGACAAAAATATTTCATCAAGACAACTTAAAGGAAATAGTATTTATTTTAGCATATAGCTCAATGTACAGTCCATCATGTCATGGAAAGTCAAGGCTGCAGGAGCTTGAAGCAACTTGTTATATTATGTCCACAATCAGAAGAGGATAACAACTGTGTGTGTTAGTGCTCATCTCACATCCATTCTCTCCTCTTACGCAGTCCAAGATGTCTGAACTGTGTAATGACAGATCAAGGCACTGGAGAATAGTATCAATCAGGAGTAGTTCTTCCCACCTCACTGAGTGTAATTAAGACAATATCTAACAGACCTTCTCAGAGGTTCATCTCCAGGGTATTTCTAATTTCTATCCATTTGACAGTGAGCTACTATGCCATGACCATAAGTGCCCACATCTTCATAAAGTGCTGTTTTCACCATAAACTCTTAAACAGTCAGTAGAGACATCAGTACTATTTTTTAGCTCTCTTGTCTTTTCCACAACAGTTATACCAGTTTACATTTCCACAAATGATCTATTAGGGTGTCTTTCTCTGTATCTTTCTCAAGATTCGTATTTTAATATTTTGATTTAGTAGTTATTCTGACAGTTGTGAAGCAATATGTCATTGACATTTCAGCCCTTATAGTCAAGTTTCTTTTCTTATACACATTTATCATTTAGAATAACATTTTTAGGTGCTTTGTCTACATTTACTCAGGTAATTAATTTACTGCAACTAAGTTATTTGGATTCTTCACTATTTTTATTATTCTCTTATATAATATGGATCATAAGTATTTTCTCTTAAACTATAGACTGATCTTTCAGGGTTTTTTGTTTATATAAGTCATAATTTGGCCTAATCTTCTTAAATTTTGTTCCTGTCATCTATATTTTTTAAATAATATCCAAGACATCATAGTTGGGATGAATATCAAGAAATTATTCTTGTCTTCTATGTATTTCAATTTTACTTTGAGCTGATTTTTGTGTTTAGCTTAACATTATAGTTTAATTCTCAGTTTTTCTACAAGTAAATATCTGATTTTCCAAGCATGGTTTTTGCCATAGATTATTCTTTTCTTATTGTGCTTACTGAATGACTTAATCAAAACATAGGTGACCATGATTTCTTTGGTTTAATCTCTGAACTCTCAATTATGTTCCATTTATCGGTTTTAATAAGAGCACCATACTACAAAAATAGTTCAACACTATAACATTTTGAAATAAAAAAATAATAATACAATGCCTCTTGGTAGGTTTTTGTCCAAGATGTATTTAGGTATTACAGCACTTTTATACTTCAATAAAATACATAAGAATTCACTTTATCTGGGAAAACATCTATTACCAAATGGTTTTCTATTTTTGATATATGGATACATACACATAGATAGATAGATAGATAGATAGATAGATAGATAGATAGATAGATAGAAGATAGATGATAGATGATAGATAGATAGATAGATAGATAGATAGATAGATAGATAGATAGATAGATTCTTATAAAATATATTCTCCCCTCCCTACATTTCTCTCTCACACACACCCCACCTTTCCTTTTCCCTAGATCCACTCCATTTCTAATCAGAAAAAAAGTTGGCCTCCAAAAGACAACAATCAAATATGACAAAACAGAGTAAATTAGGCAAGGCAAGAGACCCTCATACTGAAGCTGGGCAAGAGAACTTTAAAGGACATAAAAAAACAAACAAACAAACCTGTCAGAGACACCTGCTTTCTTCCACTCCTAAAAGTCCCATAAAAACGCCAAGCTAATAGCCACAACATACAGAGGACCTGGTATAGCCAACTGTGGGTCTTGTGCTTACCACTTCAGTCTCTGTGAATCCATATGTTCCCTGCTTAGCGATAGAGTAGGCTGTGTTCTAATGACTCCCACACCTTCATGCTCCTAGAATTCTTCTGTCCTCTCTTCCTGAACCCAAAGGGGAAGGACACAATGGAGACCTGAAAACTAGACTCTCTCCCTGGATGTATGTGTGTGTGTGTGTGTGTGTGTGTGTGTGTGTGTGTGTGTGTGTGTGTGTTAATATCTGGATTTGGGTCTGCATCTATTCCTATCTGCTTCCAGAGAAAGCCTCTTTGATGACTGGAAAAGGAACCAATCTATAAGTTTAGCAGAAAATCATTAGGATTCATTTCATTGATTTTTTTTTTGACCAGTTGTATTTGATTGTGGGATATTCCTGTTCATCTAAGCAGGGTTGAACATTGGCTGTATCTCCTGTAGTGGTCCTCAAGTTAATTTCTGGCCACTCCCTCAAGTTCTATACTATTATTGATCCAGCATATTTTTCAAACCAAATGCATTATTAGTTAAGGTTTGTTTTGTTTTGTATAGGGTTTGTATCCACATTTCTCATCAAAGAGATATATGGGTGAGGGCAGGACCCATATCAATTTTTCCACTTTCAATAAGTTGGGCAGATACTGTCCTCAGAAATAAATGCCCATGTCCATTTTCAGAGAGCAACCATCTGTCTTAGTAGCAACTTAGGTTCTTTAGGAATATCCATGAAGCCCATTGACCAACAATAATATAAACAGCAGCCCAGTCCAATGACTGTATACCTAGCCTGACTACAAGAGATAGCAAGTTGAGATTCCATATGCTCTATTGTTAAGAGTCCTTACTAGAATCACACTCATTGATTTCAGGAAGTTTCTTCCACCTTAGGTTTTCACACTACACATCAAATATTCCTCAATTCCAGTTATCTCTCCTCAAAAATTTCTGCTTCCATCCCATCCTCCTCCCACCCAGGAAAATAAAACCTGAATCCTCCCTGCCCAGCCCCACCTGCAGCCAGTCTTCCTCCATCCTATAGTTTATTTATACTTTGCAGTGAAACGCATGTGTGTTCACTAGGCCCTTCTCTTTACCTAATCTTTCTGTGTATATAAATTATAGGTGGTTATCATTTACCTAACGGTTAATATCCACTTATGGGTAAATACATACTTTATTTGTCTCTTGAGATCTAAGTTGCCTCATTTTGAATGATTTTTTTTTTTAGTTCCTTTCCTTAGCCCACAAATTTCATGACATCATATTTTTAAACAGTTCAGTAATACTCTGTTGTAAGAGTGTAACACTTTTTTTTTTTTTAAGTCTGTTCTTCAAATGAGGAAAATCTAGGTTTTCTGCAGGTGTATGATAGAATCTCAACATAGTTTGTATTTGCATTTCCTTGATGTCTAAATATGTACAACATGTCTCTAAGTATTTCTCAGCTACATGAGATTCCTCAGATTTCTCCATTTAGATCTGGACCCCATATTTAAAATTGATTATTTGGTTTTATGATAGCTAGTTTCTCAATGGGTAGGTAGGTAGATAGATATACAGACAGGGAGAGGGAGAAAGAGAGAGAGGGAAGAGAGAGAGAGAGAGAGAGAGAGAGAGAGAGAGAGAGAGAGAGAGAGAGAGAGAGAGAGAGAGAAGATAGGATATTATTAACCTTCTACTGGATATGGAGTTGGTGAAAAAAATCTTTAAGGTGCTGCATTGTCAAATTGCCTTGAAGAAGTTTCTCAATTTCATGAAATCCTAGTTATTAATTATTAATCACAGTTATGCCTGTACCATTGGGTTCCATTCAGAAAGTCATCTCTTGTGACAATACATTCAAGGTCATTGCCAACTTTCTCTTCTATCAGGTTCAGTTGTGTGTCTGATTTTATGTTGAGCTCCTAAATTCACTTGGCCTTTAGTTTTGTCAAAGTCATAAATGCAGATCTATTTTCATTCTTCTACATGCAAACATCCAGATTGACCAGCACCATTTGTTGAAAATACTGCCTTTATTCCAAAACTGAGGTGTGAATGTGTGTGTAAATTTATATCTCAGCCTTTGATTCAATTCCTTTCATTAATATGTCTGTTGGTAATGCCAATACCATGTGGTTATTTTTTATTTATTTTTTAATTTTTTATTTTTATTTTTTTATTATTTTCTTTATTTACATTTCAAATGCTATCCCGAAAGTTTCCTATACCCCTCCCCCCCCACCTCTGCTCCCCTACCCAC
>NC_034596.1:46324378-46331231 GCF_900095145.1 Mus pahari
CATTCCTCTATTGAGGGACATCTGGGTTCTTTCCAGCTTCTGGCTATTATAAATAAGGCTGCTATGAACATAGTGGAGCATGTGTCCTTATTACCAGTTTGAAATCATGGACGGTGATACCCCTCCAGTTCTTTTATTGTTGAGGATGCTATTGTGTTTTTTTGTATTCCATATGAAGTTTAGAATTGTCCATTTAAGGTTTGGAAAGAATTGTGCTGAAGTTTCCATGGAGTTTGCTTTGAATCTCTAGATCGTTTTAGATACAATGGAGATCTTGACTGTGTTAATTCTACTGGTGCATAAGTTTACAAGATATTTCCATCTTCTGCTTTTTTTCAACTTTTTTTCTTCAAAGACTTGCAGTCTTTATTATATGTGTCTTTCCATTGCTTGATTAGAGTTACCTCCAAGATATGTTATATTATTTGAGGTTAGTGGGCAAGGTGTTATTTTCTTGATTTCTTCTTCAGTCCATTTTCATTTGCATAGAGGAAGGCTACAATTTGTTTACAATTTATTAGGGTATATATATATATATATATATATATATATATATATATATATATATATATATTCATATGATCTCCTTTAGGTGTCTTACTGCTCCAGCTAAAATGTATTGTGTTAAATAGATATGGAGAGAGAGGACAGCTTTGTCTTATCCTAATCTTAGTGAAATTGCTTTGTTACTCTCCATTAATTTTATAAGAACATAAGTTCATTTTATGTTGGCTATAGGCTTGCTAAACATTACCTTTCTTGTGTTTAGCTATATGCATTGTATCCCTGTTCATTCTAAGACTTTTTTCATGAAGGGGTGTTGAATTTTGTTAAATGTTTTTTGTTTGTTTTTTTTTCTTTTCGCATCTAATGTGATGATCCTCTGTGTGTGTGTGTGTGTGTGTGTGTGTGTGTGTGTGTGTGTGTGTGTTTTAGTTTGTTTATATGGTGCAGTTCATTGATTTTGTATGCTATATCACTCCTGTCTTTTTGAGAGGAAGCCTACTTGATCATGATGAATGATGTTTTTTTTGATGTATTCTTGGATTCGACTTAAAGAGTTTTTTTTTTTTATTGAGTACTTCTGCATCAATGTCCAGTGGGGAAACTGGCCTAAAATTTCCTTTTCTTTTTTCTTTTCCTTCTTTTCTTTGGTTTTATTTGTTTTGTTGGTTGGTTCCTTTTTCTTTGTTGTTGGTTTGTTTGGTTGATTGGTTTGGTTTGGTTTGGGTTGGGTTGGGTTGGGACTTTTTGTGGTTTAGGTATCAGGGTGACTGTGTCCTCATAAAATGAATTTGGTAATGTTCCTTCTGTTTCTATTTTGTGGAATAATTTGAAGAGTATTGATATAAGCTCTTCTTGAAAGACTTTTAGAATTTTGCACTAAGACAATATGGCCCTGTAGTTGAATTAGGGAAAAGATGGAAGAAGCTAGGGAGGAGGGCAACCACATAGAAAGACCAGCATTCTCAAATAACCTGGACCACTGAGATCTCTCAGACACTGAATCACCAACCAGGCAGCATACACTATCTGATATGAAGCCCCAGATACAAATACAACAGAGGACTGCCTAGTCTGTCCTCAGCAAATGAAGATGCACCTAGCCCTCAAGAGACTTGAATCCCCAAGGAATAGGGAGACTGGTGGGATAGGGATGGATGGTGCTAATATCCTCTTGGAGATGAGGTAGGAGGTATAAGATGAGGAGCAGTCAGAGGCAGACTAGGATGGGGATAACAACTGGACTGCATAAAAAAAAAAAAAAAAAAAAAAAAGATTAGAGAATAACAATAATAATTTAAAACAAACAAAAACAAACAAACAAATAAACAAAAATGAAAAACAAGACCATCTGGCTCTGGACTTTTTTTGGTTGGGAAACTTTTAAAGACTGTTTCTATCTCGTTAAAGGTTATAGGTCTATTTAGATTAAGTTTTGGTAAGAGTCCTCTATTAAGAAAATTGCCCATTTCCTTTAGATTTTTCTAATTTTGTGGAGTACATATTTTTGAAGTAAGACCCAATGATTCTTTGGATTTCTTCAATATATGTAGAAATGTCTATAATAGTAAAAGTAATCTAAAGATTAATTACAAATTTTGTCAAAATTTCAATGATATTCATAATAAAACTATTAAAAAAAATTTAAAGGGCAGCCCCCAAATCCTTAAATGATAAAATCCAGAAGAAGAATGAAAGTACTACTAGAGGTACAACCACACCCAGTTTTAAGTTATGCTACAGGGACAATGTAATAAAAATATTGCTCCGATGATAAAACAAATACATCTATGCAAAAGAAAATAAGCCAGAAACAGAACCAAACAAATACAAATAGCATCAACAAAACCTTAAAAAGCACATTTTTCTAAAGCTTTGAAGAATTATACATTGGAAACAAGACCGCCTATCGAACAACTGGTGGTGGGAAAACAGAATTATGTGTAGCAAATGAAGTCAGAGCCCATTGTACGCTATGTACAAAATCATTTTAAAATGGATCAAAGACTTCCATGTATCCTTTAAGCTCAAAAACTATTCAAAGAAGGCATATGTATAGAAAAAGTTTTCTACAAAGGCCTCTGATCAGTCAGGAAAGAAAATTCAAAGACTGTCATTTGGGACTGCATGAAATATAAAATCTTCTGTATTGCCAAAGAAAGAACTAATTAAGTGAAGGGGCACTGTGGAATGGAGAAATTTTTTACTTACTATTTATTTGACCAAATAATCCCTGGAACGCATAAAGAACTCTAAAAAATAAAATAAAATAAAAATACTAAGAACTAAATAATCTAACTAATGTAAGAAGTAATGAAATAAACAGAAAGTCTTCAAAAGATGAAGGACAAATACCCATCAAGCATTAAAGGATGTTTATTGTCTTTATTCATCTGAGAAATGTAACTTAATACCACACAAAGATTCAATATCATCCCATTCTGCATGGCTCCTGTAATGCTTGGATTACAGGAGTTTACTACCATGCCTGGATTTAAGCATTTCTTCACCTAGAGCCTGGTTTGTCCCAGGCTGGCCTTTGGCTCAGAGCTCTGTTTGTCTTTGTCTCCTGGGATTAAAGGTGTGTACCACCAGTATCTAAATTTACCTGGGCAGGATCTTGCCCCAAACTCCCTTAATCTGTTATTTCTTGGAATATAGGATTCAGATACATTTCACCTCCTGGTGCTCCTTTAATACTTGAACCATGTATTTTACATTTTTTCCTTTCTAAGCTTGCTACATTTATTCAAAATGCTCTTCATGAGATTTAACCAGAGAACAAAGTCTCTGCAGGGCTCTTTTGAGACTTCTTTTGTCAATGCAATTAAGTAGATGCAGGCAGACTCTTCAGCCAAGGCAAAAAGTAGCCCCATTCTTTACCAAAATACCACAAAAACCATCCCTAGGCCACATCCCGAAAATCTTTTCCACTGAAACCTCTTGGGAGCGGTCTGTATAGTTCAAATCATATCCAGTAACAAAGTCTTCCATATTCCTACTGGGATAGCACATTAAACCCAGCTTAAAGTGTTCCACTGCTTTCCAAAGTCTCAAAATCCACATTCTTCCAAACAAAAGTATGGTCAGATTTATCACAGCAATACCTCACTCACCGTACCAACTTTTGTCTTAGTTAGGGTTTTACTGCTGTGAAAAGGACCATAACTTACCAAGGCAACTCTTATAAGGACAACATTTAATTGGAGCTGGCTTACAGGTTCAGAGGTTCAGTCCATTATCATCAAGGCTAGAGCATGACAGCATCCAGGTAGGCATGGTGCAGGCAGAGCTGAGATTTCCACACCATCACCTGAAGGCTGCTAGTGGAAAACTGACTTCCAGGAAGCTAGGAAGTGGGTCTTAAGTCCATGCCCACAGTGATACACTTACAAAGCCACATCTCCTAATAATGCCACTCCCTGGGCCAAACATATACAAACCATGATACTTAATATTCTTAAATCTTTTATTCATTATGATGTGATCATGAATTGTATTGTTTTTTTCTTATTGAAAAATAGATTCTTTTATCCCGTTATATATTTCCAGTTTCTCCTTCCTCTTCTTCTCCATGTTCCTCCCTCACCTCCCATCTAGATACACCCTTTCTCTGACCTTCATTAAAAAAAAGAACAGGATTCTGCATGCCTTTAATCCCAGGACTTGGGAGGCAGAGGCAGAAGGATTTCTGAGTTCAAGGCCAGTCTGGTCTACAGAATGAGTTCCAGGACAGCCAGGGATACCCTGGCTTAAAAAAAAAGAAAGGAAGAAAGAAAAGAAAAAAGAAAGAAGAAAATGAGAGCCACTTGGTCATACACTTGGAAATTCCATAAATCACTAAACTGGATAACATAATATATAGACCTTTAGGGTAAAAAGAGGGAAGAAAAATGTGTAAATAAATTTAAAATAAAATTTAAAATAGTGCCCCTTCAGCCTAGTCCTTTCTGCTGGGCAGACTGCTATCTAGTCTGCTCCCCTGGAGACACCATATCCTGAGCCATCTCAGAAGATCTGCTGTACTCAGAGCATTTGGTCAGAACCCAATGGAAGTGCCACAGCTGCAGCCCAGAGCCCAGTGGACTTGGGACCCATCACCACCCAAGCACACACACCTCCACACATCAAATATCCCTCCCTTTCCACTTGGTCCTTTCTGTTGGGCAGACTGCTAGCTACTCTGCTCCCTTGGACTCCATACCCTGAGAAGATCCACTGCACTCAGGGTAACAGACAGCACAGCCTGTACCATCCCAGGAGAACCTCTGCCCACAGAGAAACTGACACCATAGCCTGAGGCATCCAGGAAGTTATGCTGCAAACAGGCAACTAGCATCCCAGGAGATCTGCTACACACAAGGCAACTGAGCAACTAACTGATTGCTAGCTTGTCTGCTCCCCTGAAGACACTACAGCTTGAAAGCATTCCAGGAGCTCCTATGTCCAAAGAGCAACTGGACAACAGACACCACAGTCTGAAGAACTCCTGGGGGCTCTGTGGCATTCAGGGCAACCAATCCAACAGACTGAAAGCCTCCCTGGAATTCTGCTTCACACAGGGAAACAGAAACCACAGCCCATAGATGCCCCTGGAGAACATCTTCACACAGGACAATAGCCTGACAGCTCCTCTGAAGACCCAACAGTCTAAGGCCTCCCAGGACATCAACTACAACCAGGGCAACAGTCAGCAGCTTCTCTGCCTCTCTAAAGAGTCCCCAGTTGTAAGGCCCCATAGGTAGTCTGGTACAGCCAGGGATGCAGGCCTACAAGGAGACCTGAAGTAACCTAGGGACGAAAGAGGCAGACTACAGACAGAGTCACCCAGACCAACAAACACCAAGAACAACCAGGTGGCAAGAAGCAGGCATGAGACCATAAGCAACAGAATCCAACATATATGTGCATCATCAGAACCCAGTTCTGCCACCACAGCAAGACCTGAATACACCAACACATCTGAAAATCAAGAAGCTGACCTAAAATTCTGTCTCATGAGGATAATAGAGTCCTTTAGGGATAATATAAATAACTCAATGAAATAAATACAGGAAAACAGAAACATGTGAATAAAGTGTCCAAAGACCTAAAACTGGAAACAATGACAAAAACACAAATGGAGGCAAACCTGTGAATGGAAAACCTAGGAAAGCAGTCAAGAATACAGATGTATCACCAACAGGATAAAAAACATAAAAGAATCTCAGGTGTATAAAATACTGTAAAAATAGATTGATACATTGTCAAAGAAAATTGAAAACCTAAAAGTCTCCTAACCCAAAGCATCCAGGAAATTCAGGGCACAATGAAATGACAAAAATCTATGAATAATCAGAATAGAGGAGAACAAAGATTCCCAGGTTAAAGGACCAGAAAATGTCTTCAACAAAATCATAGAAGAAAACTTCCCCAACCTAAACAAAGAGATGACTATAAAGGCACAAGAAGCCTATAGAACACCAAATAAATGGAACCAGAAAAGAAAATCCTCTTGTCACATAATAATCAAAACACTAAACACACAGAACAAAAAACAAAAACAACAACAACAACAAAACAAAACCAAAAACAAAACAAAACAAAAAAATTAAAATCTGCAAGGGAAAGGGGCCAAATAACAAAGTTAGGCCTATCAGAATGATACCAGATTTCTCAACAGAGACCATGAAAGCCAGAAGAGCCTGATGAAAGGTCATGCAGACTCTAAGAGAACACAAATGCCAGCCCGGGCTACGATACCCAGCAAAACTCCCAATCAGCATAGATAGAGAAAACAAAATATTCCTGAAACAAACCAAATTCAAACAGTTTCTATCTACCAAACCAGCCCTACAGAGGATCCTAGAAGGGAAACTCCAACACAAGGAAGATACCCATACCAAAGAAAGACAAGATAGTAAGCATCTCACAAAGGAGAGAACAAAAGCACATAAAGCCACCTATGAAAACAAAGTTATCAGACACCAACAGTCATCTGTCTTTAATATCTCTTAAAATTAATGAACTCAACTTACCCATAAAAAGACTTGAACTAACAGACTGGACATGTAAAAAAGATTCAGCATTTTGCTGCACACAAGAAACATACCTCAATGACAAAGACAGGTACTATCTCAGAGTAAAAGGATGGAAAAACATCTTCCAAGTGAATGGTCCCAGAAAACAAGCTGGAGTTGCCATCCTAATATCGGAAAAAAAAAAAAAAAAAAAGGTAGACTTCCAACCAAAAACTATAAAGTGTAATGAAAAAGGACATATCGGCATCCAGCGCCTTTCCTCACCCGAGGAGGGGAGTGCGCCCGAGAGCAGTACTAAGGCTTGGGGTCTACCCAGAAGCGGTCTCCCA
>NC_034596.1:46331242-46363527 GCF_900095145.1 Mus pahari
AAGAAAAAAAAAAAAAAAAGAAAAAGGACATATCATATGCATCAAAGGGAAAATGCACCAAGAGAATGTATCAATTAAGAACATCTAGGCCCCAAATGCAAAGGCACCCACATTTATAAAAGAAACTTTACTAAAGCTCAAAACACACATTGAACCCCACACAATAATAGTTAGAGACTTCAATACTCCACTCTCAACAAAGGACAGTTCATCGAAATAGAAACTAAAGAGAGACAAAGTGAAACTAGTAGATGGTATGAACCAAATGGGTTTAACAGATATCTACAGAATGTGTCACCCTAAAACAAAAGAATAAACCTTCTTCTAAGCACCTCATGGTACCTTCTCCAAAATTGACTATATAATTGGTCACAAAACAACCGTCAACCAATACAGGAAGATTGATATAATCCCGTACATCCTATCAGATCATCATGGCCTAAGGCTGGTCTTCAATAAAAGCAAAACCAACAGAAATCCCACATACCCATGGAAACTGGACAACTTAGCTAGGGAAGAAATAAAGAAAGAAATTAAAGACTTCCTGGAATTAATGAAAATGTTGACACATCATACCCAAACTCATGGGACACAATGGAAGCAGTGCTGAGAGGAAAATTCATAGCACTAAGTGCCCTGGTAAAGAAACTGGAGAGATCTTACACTAGCAACTTAACAGCACACCTGAGTGCTCTAGAACAAAAGGAAGCAAACACATCCAAGAGGACTAGACATCAGGAAATAGGACTAAAATCAACCAAATAGAAACAAAAAGAACAATACAAAGAATCTACAAAACCTAAAGCTGGTTCTTTGAGAGAATCAACAAGATAGAGAAACATCTAGCCAACGTAACTTAAGGGTCCAGAGGCAGTATTCAAATTAAAAAAAAAAAATCAGAAATGAAAAACAGGGAGCCATAACAACAAAAGTGGAGGAAATTAAAAAAAATCATCGGAACCTACTACAAAAGCCTATACTCCACAGAAATGGAAAATCTAGATAAAATGGATGGTTGTCTAGACAAATACCACATACCAAAGTTAAGTCAAGAGCAAGTAAACTATCTAAACAGGCCCACATCCCATAAGGAAATAGAAGTCATTAAAAGCATTCCAACCAAAAAATCCCAGGACCAGATAGATTTAGTGCAGAATTCTACCAGACATTCAAGGAATACTTGATACCAATATTTCTTAAACTATTTCATAAAATAGAAACAGAAGGAACACTACTTAATTCATTATATGAAGCCACAATTACTCTGATACTTAAACCACAAAAGGACCCAACCAAAAAAGAGAACTTCAGATCAATTTCACTTTTGAACAGCAGTGAAAAATACTCAATAAAATTCTTGCAAACTGAATCCAAGAACACATCAAAATCACTATTCACCATGGTCAAATAGGCTTCATCCCGGGGATGCAAGGTTGGTTCAATATACAAAAATCCATTAACATAATCCACTATATAAACAAACTCACAGGAAAAAATCACATGATCACCTACTTGAATGCAGAAATAGCATTTGACGAAATACAACCCCCCTTCATGTTAAACATATTAGAGAAATCAGAAATTCAAGGTCCATACCTAAACATAATCAAAGCAATATACAGAAAACCAACAGCCAATATCAAATCAAATGGAGAAATACTGGAAGCAATCCCATTAAAATTGGGGATAAGACAAGGATGCCCACTCTCCTGTATCTATTCAAAATAGTACTCAAAGTGCAAGAACGAATGATAAGACAACAAAAAGAGATCAAGAGGATACAATTTGGCAAAGAAGAAATAAAGGTATCACTATTTGCAGATGATATGATAGTATACATAAGTGACCCCAAAAACTCTATCAGAGAACTTCTCCAGCTGATAAACAACTTCAGNAAGGTGGCCAGATATAAAATTAACTCAAATAAATCAGTAGCTGTCCTTTATACAAATGATAAAGAGGCTGTGAAAGAAATTATGGAAATAACTCCCTTCACAATAGCCACAAATAATATAAAATATCTTGTGGTAACTTTAACCAAACAAGTGAAAGATCTGTATGACAATAACTTCAAGTCTCTCAAGAAAGAAATCAAAGAAGAATATGAAGAGATCACCCATGCTCATGGAATGACAGAACTAACATAGTAAAAATGGCCATCCCACCAAGAGCAATCTACAGATTCAATGCAATCCCCATCAAAATTCCAGCACAATTCTTCAAAGACATGGAAGGAGTAATTCTCAAAATCATCTGTAAAGGCACAAAATGAAGAAGAGCAAAAACAATTCATAACAATGAAAGAATGGCTGGGGGAATCACCATTCCTCACCTCAAGATTTACTGAAGAGCAATAGTGATAAAAACTGCATGGTATTGGTACAGAGACAGACACATTGATCAATGGAATAGAATTGAACACCCAGAAATAAAACCAGACACTTATAGGCACTTGATCTTTAACAAAGAAGCCAAGCATATTCAATGGAAAAAAGAAAACATCTTCAACAAATGCTGCTGGTCGAACCGGCTGTCTGTATGTAGACAAATGAAAATATATCTGTATTTGTCACCTTGCACAAAGCTCAAGTCCAAGTGGATCATGGGTCTCAACATAAAACCAGATACACTGAATCTAATAGAAGAGGAAGTGGGAAAGAGCCTTGAACTCATTGCCACAGGGAAATTTTTCTAAACAGAACTCCAATGGAGCATGATCTAAGATCAAAAATTGATAAATGGGACCTCATGAAACTAGAAAGTGTGTGTAAGGCAAAAGACATGGTCAATAAGACAAATCAGCAACCTACAGATTGGAAAAAAAATTTCATTAACCCCACATCTGATAGAGGGCTAATATCTAAAATATATAAAGAATGCAAGAAGCTATCCACCAAAATACCAAACAACCCAATGAAAAAATGAGGTATAGAAATAAACCAAGAATTCACAACAGAGGAATCTCAAAGGGCTGAGAAGCACATAAAGAAATATTCATTATCCTTACTAATAAGAGAAATACAAATCAAAATAATCCTGAGATTCCACCTTACACCAAGCAGAATGGCTAAGATCTAAACCTCAGGTGACAGCACATACTGGAGAAGATGTGGAGAAAGAGGAGCACTCCTCCATTACTGGTGGGATGCCAAACTGGTACAACCACTTGAGAAATCATTCTGGATGTTCCTCAGAAAATTGGAAATAGATCTACCTGAAGACCCAGCTAGATCACTCTTGGGAATATACCTAAAAGATGACCCACCATGCCACAGGGACACATGTTCCACTATGTTCATAGTGGCTTTGTTTGTGATACCCAGAATGTGGAAACAACACAGATGTCCAATGACAAATGAACGGATATAGAAAATGTGGTTCATTTACACAATGGAATACTACTCAGCTATTAATAACAATTAATAGGGCAGAGGAAGAGGACTGAAGCCCTGAGGGCCAGCAGAAAGAAAGAAAACAGGCAACTTCATGAGGTAGAAGGTTGGGGGACCCTTCATAATGTACAAGAGACCTGGTAGGTAAGAGACTGTCAGGACTCAAAAGGAGGGACCTTAGATTAAGTGGCCTACACTGGGGAGAGGGAACTTGTAGTGCCCACCTCAAGCAGAAAGACAGGGCATCAAGTGAGGGATAGGGTTGCCATCCCACAGCCAAAACTCTGTTCCATAACTCTTCCCATCTGAAAGAACTATAGGGATGAAAATGGAGAGTAACCTGAGGAAAAGAAGGTCCAGCAACAGGCCCAAAGTGGGATCCAGCTCAAGAGGAGGCCCCAAGACCTGACACTATTACTGAGGCTATGAAGCACTCACAAAAAGGGACCTGTCATGAGTGAACTTTGAAAGACCCAACAAGCAGCTGAAAAAAATCAGATACAGATATTTGCACCCAAACAATGGACAGAAGCTGCTGACCCCTGCAGTTGAATTAGGGGAAAGTTGGAAGAAGCTGAGGAGGAGGGCAACACTGTAGGAGGACCAGCAGTCTCAATTGACCTGGACCCCCAAGAACTCTCAGACACTGAACCACCAACCATGCAGCATATACCAGCTGATATGAAACACCCAACACATGTACAGCAGAGGACTAGTCAGAGATTAGTCAGAAAAGATGCACCTGACCCTCAAGGGACTGGAGGTCCCAGGAAGTTTAGAGGTCTGGTGGGGTGGGGGTGGGTGATAGAGACATCCTCACAGAGACAAGATCCTACAAATATTACACTGAGTTTTCTATTGGCCATCTACTGCCTACACTTAAGTATAGTTTATCTTCCTAGTGAGACTCCCTTGGAGAAATCTAAAATTTTGTCTGCCAGCAGTTATCAATTGGAGATAGCTTCTGAGTTAGTGATGGGGTATGTGTCCACTTCTTCCAGCTCTAGGGCTCTATCTGGCACAGATCCTTGCAGGCCCTGTGCATATATCTTAAGTCTCTGTGAGTTCATAAGTGCATTGATCATGCTCATGTAGAGGGTCTCATTTTCTCTGTGTCCTCCATCATCCCTGGCTCTTAGACTCTTTAGCCTCCTTTCCATTGAGGTCCCACGAGCTTTACAGGGAGGGATTTGATGGAAACGTCTCTTTAGGGTTGAATGTTCCAGTGTCTCTCACTGTACATAATGTCTCTCTCTGGATGTTTGTTCCCATTGGATGTGATGCCTGAGCAAAGCACTGATTGATAAGTATAGCAGAATGCCATTAGCAGTCATTTCATTACGACTTTCTTTCTTTTGAACATATTTGGTAATATTCGGTTTTACCCGAGTTCCCTGGGCTATCTAATCTCAGGTTCTTGTTTGCACAAGCAGTATGGGGTATGAGTTCCCTGTTCTGGAGTGGGCATTAAGTCAGTTTAAATAGTGTTGGTTACTCCCGTAAGTATTGTAGCACCATTGCATATGTTTTAGATAGGATACCATTTTACATAGGGGGGGTTCGTGGCTAGGTTGGTATTTACATTTCTACTTTTATAGTGTCCGTTTGTTGCTACCTTACCAAAGATGCCATTCTGTAGAAGTGATGGCTAGTCTGTGTAGGCATTCTATGAATTGTGGCAGTGTTGTCTTCAGTAATAGGGCCTCAACGACAGTTGTGGGGATCAATCTGTATTATGAAAATTTGAAGAACAACTATATTCTCTGCAACATCCTGAGTTGTTTAGGGGTTCCCATGGGATCCTTTTGGCAAACAACTCAACCAGATATACTCCTATCCCAGAACTGAAGGTTTCCTTGGTAAAATGGGTGGGTAATTGGGGCTCTCTCTCCACCATTATTTATCACTTTCATTTAGATCATCTTCATTTATGTAAGGAAGCTTCTTTTGTACTAGGGTTTCATATCAGCCTTCAAATCAATTGGCCCTAAATTTTAGCTGTCTCTCCCATTAGCCCTCCCTTGACTCCCTGTTTTTCCCTTTCTAGCACTGACACACACAGACACACACAGACACACACACACACACACAGACACACACACACACACACACACTCATCAATAACTATGTGTTCTATTTCCCTTTCCTATGGAGATCTATCTGCATTCCCCTCCACCCTTACCTATACCTATACCTTACCTTACCTATACCTAATCTCTGTGGTTCTACAGATTATAGCTTGGTTATCATTAACTGAACTGATATTATCTACATATAAGTGAATACAAATCGTTTTTTTTTTTTTTTTTTTTACTTTTTGAATCTGGCTTATCTTACTCAGAATGATTTTTTTCTTGTCCCATCCATTTACATGCAAATTTACAAGTTTGTTTTTTTAACAGCTGAGTAAGATTTCTTTGTGTAAATGTACCAAACTTTCTCTATCCATTCTTCTGATGAAAGGCATATAGGTTGTTTCCAATTTCTGGCTTTTATGAGTAGAACAGCAAAATGATCATGATTGAACAAATGTCTCTGTAGGATGAAGTGTCCTTTGTGTGTATATGCTCAAGAATGTTCAAGAATGCAGAAGAATGACATAGTTGGATCATATGGTAGTTTGATTTTCATCTTCCTGAAGAATTTTGACACTGATTTCCATAGTAAAAAGAAATCAGGGTGATTTTGACATTTTCTTTTTTCCGTGTTAGACTTAATTAGAAATCCATGTGTTCTAACACGAGAGAGAGAGAGAGAGAGAGAGAGAGAGAGAGAGAGAGAGANGAGAGAGAGAGAGAGAGAGAGAGAGAGAGAGAGAGAGAGAGAGAGAGAAGGAGAAAAGGACACAGGAGTCAAGTGAAAATTCCAGTCACAAAATTAGAATCTACTGAGTAACAACAAAAGAATAAAGGTAGTGTGGTATCAAGATTACCAACATCAATTAAGTGTGGATTAGTTCCTGATAATATAAACTAAATGAGGACAAATATGAATAAATAATAGGGAAGGGAAAAGAAATACTTTGTAAATATGTCTCAAAATATTTTTGCCTCAGCAAGAACTGGAGTCAAATTCTGCTCCAGCTTGGATTTGGAATGAACCTAGTGAATTGCTTCCAAGATAACTACAGGAAAATGTACAAAGAGGGAAATGTAGCACTTTGTACTACTGGAGACACCTGGCAGCTGTTTGGTAGTTATGAGATTAAGACTAAACCATCACTGCATGTGTCTATTAGGAACCCTGACGTAACCATATTTGAAAGTCATTTCTTCTAGGTGGTAAAAAATCTATTATCCTCTTCTAAAGGTGAGAGTATTGGATGAACATAAACTGAAGGACAGACTTACCAGCTCTCAAAAATCTCTTGAACGTATGAAAGGCAATATGGTGAGCTAGTGTTCATTTTCAACTTGACAGGAGCTTGGATCACCTAGAAGATATGCTTCTGGACATTCTGTGAATGTTTGTCTTATTTGTTTAGTTGAGGTAGAAAGTCCACCCTAAAAGTAGACAATATCACTTCCTAGTCCTGGGTCCTGGGGTGAATGAGAAACAGAAAGCCAGCTAAGCAGGAATCTCCACTGTCCTCTCTTTCTTGACTCTGGAAGCTACATGACTGTATGTCTCAAACACCAGTCATGAAATGAGACCCAAACTAAAGCTCTCCTGAATATTTTATCTCAGCAACAAGAAAGGTAACTAATACACAAGAGAAAACTCAAAAACTAGTCACAGACCATAGGAGGCCAAAGAGCCATGATGTGCTAAATCACATCCTGAAGCAGGAAAGCTGTATCAATGGAAATAAATAATAAGACCCGAATTAAATATAGCTTTCAATTAGTACTCAAACAGCAACGTTTTTTACATTTAAGAAATATACCCCCAAGCATGGAATAACCATCATAATTAATTTCATATATTAAATTGAGCTGTTAAATATAGTTTTGTAAAGAAAATTATTGTTTATAATAAGCAAACATAGCACCATTTTAACATATATAAAACAATTATACACAATTATAATTGCTGTTAGCAAAGGTGTACTGAAAATCTAGGTAGCTGATAACACAAAGATTGGATCTAATTTTCATTCTGAAATCCTAAGCAATCACATTCCTTTGATTCTGGGAGTAGCATGCTGTTTCGTGTAGGTTATCTTATGCTCTGTATTTTCTTGAGACACAAGCTGATGTGACCTGATGAAATGTGACATGCTTGTCACTTTTTGTTAAAGGTGAGCATCAGTGGGCAAATATCCATGTAACTAGAATGTTTTCCCATTACTGGTTCCTGACAGGTATTAGTCTAACAACACAGCACTACATGGAAACAAAAAGCATCAGCATTAAAAGGCACGTGATGCCTCAGTGAAAACAGCTAGAACATAAAATTTAAAGTAAAGGAATACCCTGCATCCTAAGGAGTGCCTCTGCTTCCCTGTGCTTTCTGTTTAAAGTAAGGCATAATAATTATGCCTAAGGCAAATCAGCATTCATAAGTGCTTGGAGATGAAGAATAGGTAGCAGGAACAGATGAATTAGATTCTCATATACCTTATATGTGTAACATGTGTGCAGTGAAAAGGGAGTGAAATGGTGTAGCCGAGGTATGAAATATAACCATGTCCTTTACTATCAGAATGCTTTCTGATTTTTCTAAGAGATGTTATACTCGGAGCCATGCTCTTAGTGAAGCAGAACCTTTCTGCTCCTAATGCCATATAAATTCCACCTTTACTGCTAGGGAAATTAGAGCACAAAGTTACTTCATTTTCTTTCTGTCAGTCTCAGATAATATATGAAAAAGTATTTATCTAAGTGGATATCTATTGAAAAGTCAATGTAGTTAAGAAATAGCCCAATGCAATTTGAATTAATTTATATATAGTTAACAAAATATAACTTGTGGTTGAAAGCATGTATTTTAGCAAATAAGGGTAAGACTTGAAATCATTTCAAGGAAGCAGAATATTCTAGATTTACCTCTGTCACGGATAAAAAGGATTAATTAATGAAGTCTGTACTCAGTAGATAAAGGCTCCAGAGGTACTGCTAATTTTCTTGAGAGAGAAAGATAGCCTAGATCACATTTACATTTTAGCTTGAAATAGATTCCAGTACTTTTCTTAATATCAGGAGAAAAATAAAATAAGACTATTAAAGCTAAAATGTTATTAAAGCCATTTAATCTATTATATTCCTAAAACATTTACCTAAATTTGTGATGTGTGTATTTGAAGCCATAAGTCTCATAAGAAATCAGTCATCTAGGATATTTTTCATCTATTAATCTGAAATCTGTTATATGATTTATGATACATTAAACTGCTAAAACATCATAGTGTTTCATGAATCAAATTAGTTTTATACATATGATGATGGATTGCAGTCTCTCAGATTGGTTATTCATTACCCATTTTGCATGTAAGCAGAAATAATACAGATGAAGTATTTATTGTAAATGTTTTTAACATTGTCAAACAACCTCCTTCCTTTATAATTAGTATAGAAAAGGCAGTTTACAGAAATCTTTTTTTATTATATTTTGTTTTAAATATAAGCTTATGTTTATTAAGGTTTTATATTTAACTTTTTTCTCTTTCAAGTTTCAGTCCAATATTATAATACTGATTTCCTTTTTTATTAGATATTTTCTTTATTTACATATCAAATGCTATCCCAAGAGTTCCCTATACCCTCCCCCCACCCCTGCTCCCCTACTCACCCACTTCCACTTCATGGCCTACAGAAATGTTTACTACAGAAAGAGAATGGGAGCTGAGTCTCAAAGCATATGTAAACTTTTGATTTATACTAGTTCTAACAGGAACGAAAATCACCAGAGCTAACCATAACATGAGCTAAAGCATGCCAAGATTGAGAACCAGCACAATCTTAAACAGATCCGGGAAGTTGTGTGTGTGCAACCATATCATATTGTCATCATTTCCTTTGAGTAAATAAGAATTAAGTCAGTTATTTAGAGGAGGACTGTACTGGCTAGT
The DNA here is from genome assembly GCF_900095145.1 of Mus pahari. Taxonomy (NCBI): domain Eukaryota; kingdom Metazoa; phylum Chordata; class Mammalia; order Rodentia; family Muridae; genus Mus; species Mus pahari. The sequence goes on from NC_034596.1 coordinate 46,340,645, forward strand.
TTTGTGTCAACTTGACACAGCTGGAGTTACCACAGAGAAAGGAGCTTTAGTTGGGGAAATGCCTCCATGAGATCCAGCTGTGGGGCATTTTCTCAATTAGTGATCAAGGGGGAGAGGCCCCTTGTGGGTGGGACCATCTCTGGGCTGGTAGTCTTGGATTCTATAAGAGAGCAGGCTGAGCAAGCCAGGGGAAGCAAGCCAGCAAGGAACATCCCTCCATGGCCTCTGCATCAGTTCCCGCTTTCTGACCTGCTTGAGTTCCAGTCCTGCATCCTTTGGTGATCAACAGCAGTATGGAAATGTAAGCAGATAAACAGCAATGTGAAAAATATAAGCAGAATAAACTCTTTCCTCCCCAAATGCTTCTTGGTTGTGTTTGTGCAGGAATAGAAATCTTGACTAAGACAAATTGGTACCAGCATAGTGTGGGTATTCCTGTGACAACCTGACCATGTTTTGGGAAGGACCATGGAAGGACTTTGGAACTTTGGGCCAGAAGATCCATTTAGTGTTAAGAGCTCTTTGGGATGTTATATAGGAGCTTGGGAGATAATGTTGAAAACAATGCAGAAGATGGAGGCCTGGCTTGTGTAATTTCAGAGGGAAAATTAAAGACTCTTTTCAGGGCCATTGCTATTTTGGATTGTGAAGATTCTGTGGTTCTGGTTAGCTGGGGCTGAAGAATCAGCTGTGATTAACAAGATACCAGAACCACTAAAGCAAAACTTTTGCAGACTGGGACTATTGATGCTGGTTAGCTGGAGCTAAAGAATTAGTGGTGATTAAGAAGAGACCAGCATCATTGAGGTGACATCTTCTGGGAAGTGTTTTCTGAGAGCACAGAGTCTGTGTTCCAGAGATAGCCAAGGTTGCACCTTGTGATGTGACTGGACTTGGTAATGTGTAAGAGTTACCTATGTGATACTGGTTTTGAAGGCATGAAGGGGTCATGCAGAGCAGCTGAGGCCATGGAAGGTCATTGGTGAAGATGAAGCCTCATTTGCAATTGGTGGCCCAGGACTGAAGTGGTCACAGCAGTGTTTTGGAGATGCCAGTGCCATGAGATGACCACCAAGAACAGCAAACCTCAAGTTTAAATGCTAGCAACATTTGCAGACTAGCTTGCTATTAGAAGGAATACTCTAAAATTGAAGAGACTCACTGGTAGTAATGGTTCCAGAAAAGGCATAAACCATGACACAGGCAAATTTTAAACATCTTGAAGGCAGAGCTAACACTGAACATCAGAAACTTGTTTCATTAGCAAACTAATATGAGGAATTAGAGGAGAGTTCCCTTCAAGTCACTGTCAGGCTCATTCTAATTGAGGAATAGAGTAAATTGAAAATTGAATTAACTTTGTTAACAAATTGAAGTAGTGGAAGAATATCAGAGATTAAATGTGGCCAACAATAGGATATATTACAAACATTATTTTCCAGGGTAAAAAGCAGCATTCAAATTGCTCAGAGCAGATATGGCAAAGCAAAGAGTATCTATAGATGCTATGAATGTACAATAGGTTATAGTCTATACTCTATAGGGTCTGAAATATCATTTAAGAGACGCTATTGACAATGGTAAGCTTATTAGAGGGCTCTAAATGAAGCATGGTGATTCAGAGTAGAATAAATTGAATGTGCAGGAGATTAAACACTAGACGGACAATTAGAAGAACAGACTAATTCTCTCACAGTCACTTTACTAAAGGACAATTTTCTGGCAGAAATAGATGCAGTTTGCCAAATGACCAGTTCACTCAGGCCAATCTAACAAAGAAACAAAGCACCAAATGGCTTCACTGCCTCCACAGAACAAATCAGTTTTTTAGTATTTGTGAAGTTTACAGCAATTCTACTTTTGCACAGAAATGTTTTGCACATGCTTCCACAAAGTTATGGTTGCTGTATCACTTTGGCATTTTGTTTTAGACTAGCTACTGTATGGGGACAGTAAAATAAACTGACTGTTGTTTATTTCTATATTTAAAGATTATTGTTCTAAACCACAAAATATATTTATCCCTTCTAGATATTGACATATGTATATTGAAAATGTAAATGTATCTGCATACCTGACACATCTGTTTTTATTTCAGCAATTTTATACATTGTGACATTAATACCAAACCCCCAAAATCAAAGATAAATTCTACAAATTTGAATATTCTCCATTCTTACAAATTTAATTTCTACAAGTATGTGCACCAATTTATTCCTTATAGTTTCTCAAATTCCTTACATATGTAAAATATAGTCTTAATTAAGCACATAGATTGCTAAAACTAATAGCGATTTAAAGATTGCAAAAAAAAAAAAAAAAAAAAGAAGGTTGATTAACCATATCTAAAGGTATGGTATTAACTACTTATATTTTATATAAGATATGAAAAAGCTTAGAATTCCTCAGATTTAGCTTTCTGAAGCAGACTATAGGTGAATTGCATGCGCGTGTGTGCACACACAGACACACACATATACACATTCACAAAACAACAACAAAACCTTAGAAATTGTACCATCAGAACAATGAACTGAAACTGATACACAGGAAACAAACATCAGCAATTGCTCATTATTTCATATATAATTCAGATATATATTTAAAACATACATTTCTAATATTTAAAATACATACATTTCTTTTAAAAGTAACAGATTCAAAGGAAGGATGCTTTATTAGTAATTTGCTGCAAAGAAATAGCAAAACATAACAAAAGAAACAAAAAAAGTGACATTATTCAAAAGCTACTATCAAAGTAGTATATGTAATAAAAACTAATGTGAAATTTGTAGCTAGTTAAAAACACATTTGGACTGAATTGTGGATTAAAAATTTCATGTCAGATGATATAGGTTTTCATCTTAATAGTATTTTTAAATATCAAAAAGGTAATGCAATATTTTCTCATTATTTCTGGAGCAGTTAAGATGGCTTTAAGAACCTATTAATAATACATATGTTATAAAAATACATATTAAATGTTTGATGTAGATGATGATAGAGAAACAAATTTATTTGAAAATATTTTGAATACATTAACTGTGTAAAATATTTGGTTTTATTAAGACATTGTCATACATATCTTTTTTTCAGAATAAAACTTGAAGATGGATTATTTCTAGACTTTATATTATAATGCAATGAGCTTCAAAATCATGAATGTCCAGAACTTTTAAATTTTCAATTAACTTAGAGAAGGACAATTAAAAGAATACCCTTGAAATTTTGGCAATCATTTAGAAAGGATATAATTTTAAAAATAAGTTGAGAAAAACAATTTTTAGGATACAAAAGAACTAAACATTGGGAAACATTTACTAATGGGACCACTCAAAAGCAGAATGGAATGAATAGTAGTACCCATCACCTACAACTGGAGAGGAAGGCAGCTTGTTTAAGGGAGAGGATTGCCATTCCTCATAAGGAAGGAGAAAGAAAGAAAGAAAGAAAGAAAGAAAGAAAGAACGAAAGAAAGAAAGAAAGAAAGAAAGAAAGAAAGAAAGAAAGAAAGAAAGATGATAGAATATATATATATATATATATACATATATAATTATTAGAGGAATTGGTTCCCATTCATCTAAGTAAGGGACGCATTCATTACTGTTTTAGGCCTTATGTGGGTAAGTAATGTGGAATTACCCAAGGAAAGAAGCCAAAGAGACAGTTAAGTGATTGGGATTAGCAAAGGATTAAAATAAATACACCTCAGTCCTGCCTAGTCACAAAGTGTCATCTAGAATGGAACAAAATATTTGTAATGATATTGTAAAGCTGACATTAGTATTTCGAGTTTTTCCCTGTGTTTACCATGTCCCTGTGACCAGAGTATTAAAAAAAAAAAAAAGTGTAAGGACACTCTCTTGGAAATATCAATTTCCAAAAAGAGGATATCAACTCAGCTGAGATGCAGCAGACCTATACTTAAGTTGAAACTCTATTAATTTAATAAGTAATTTTAGCCAAATCATTTTAGCTTACTACTGAGCTTCATAATTACCCAAATGAGAATAAAAATCAGTCCCATGTGAGTTACAGGGTAGCTTTACAAGGAAACTATGAAAACAAATATATTTTTATAAATTGAAAGAGAAGTTGCATCTTGTTTTTTTAACAGCCATTTTTTATTAGATATGTTTTTATTTACATTTCAAATGTTATCCCCTTTCCTGGTTTATCCTCTGAAAAGCCTCTATTCCCTCCCCCTTTCCCTGCTCACCAACCCACCCACTCCCAATTCCTGGCCCTGGCATTCCCCTACACTGGCGCATAGAGCCTTCACAGGACCAAGGGACTCTCCTCCCATTGATGATTGACAAGGCCATGCCCTGATGCATATGCAGCTGGAGCCATGAGTCCCTACATGTGTACTCTTTGGTTGGTGGTTTCGTCCCTGGGTGCTCTGGATGGATCATTTTGTTGGATCACATTGTTGTTCCTCCTATGGGACTGCAATCCCCTTCAGCTCCCTGGGTCCTTTCTCTAGCTCCTCCGTTGGGGAATCTGTTCTCAGTCCAATGGATGGCTGTGAGCATACACCTCTGTATTTGTCAGGCACTGGTAGAGCCTCTCAGAAGACAGCTATATCAGGTTTCTGTCAGCAAGCACTTGTTGGCGTCCAAAATAGTATCTGGGTTTGGTGACTGTATATAGGGTGGATCCCCAGTGGGGCAGTCTCTGGATGGCCTTTCCTTCACACTTTGCTCTACACTTTGACTCTGTATCTCCTTCCATGGGTATTTTGTTCCCTCTTCTAAGAAGGACCAAAGTATCTACACTTTGGTCTTCCTTCTTGAGCTTCATGTGGTCTATGAATTGTATCTTGTGCATTCTGAGTTTCTGGGCTAATATCTACTTATCTGTGATTGCATACCATGTGTGTTATTCTGTGATTGGGTTATTTCACTCAGGATATTTTCTAGTCCCATCCATTTACCTAAGAATTTCATGAATTCATTGCTTTTAATAGCTGAATAGTACTCCATTGTGTAAATGTACCACATCTTCTGTATCCATTCTTCTATTGAGGGACATCTGGGTTCTTTCCAGCTTCTGGCTATTATAAATAAGGCTGCTCTGAACATAGTGGAGCATGTGTCCTTATTACATATTGGAGCAACTTCTGGGTATATAACCTAGGAGTAGTATAGCTGGGTCCTCAGGTAGTACTATGCAATCCCACTAAAATCAGCGACTAGACAAGGCTGCCCACTCTCTCCCTACCTATTCAATATAGTACTGGAAGTCCTAGCCAAAGCAATTAGACAACAAAAGGAGGTCCAAGGGATACCAATTAGAAAGGAAGAAGACAAAATATCACTATTTGCAGATGATATGATAGTATACTTCAGTGACCCCAAAAATTCCACCAGAGAGAAGTTGCCTCTTGTAAAATCAAGGTCACTTTGAAGCAAACCAGAAAATAAACCATCAAACACCAGAAATATTCCTTCACCACTGAAGAAATAGAGCTTTTTTATAAATCTAGATGAAGCTCTTTAAATACATTTTTGAAGTTATGTTTGAACATGCATTCTTTAGACAACATGGTAGTTTAATTTTTTTAATGGCTTTCCTTAAAAAAAAGAAGAAATAAAAAATATCATTATCTCAGACCCATGAAGAATTATCGGTTGACTGCACTCAACACATTTTGAATTTTTAAAAAGCAAACATATAATCTGCTTCATTAAATAGAAAAATGACAATGATGTAAAGGTAAGAATAGAATACATCTACAAAACTGACAGAAACAAAAACAGAAATCAAAGACTTCCCATTGTCATTAGATTTACCCATTCAAGCAAGAATAACATTAAGAAGAACTTAGTAAAAGTAAACAAAAAGAAACGTAACTGCATGCATTCTTTTGTTCTAAAACAAAGTAGCACATTCGTATCAGTTTAAAAAAAAACAAACCAGAATACTTAGAAATAAAACATCACAATTAAAATTCCCTCCACTAGCTGTCCATGTACTGAAAATTACAGATTTCCTTAGTTTATCTCTTGTAAATCTTCTGCATCTATTTAGTTTCTAAAATTCTGCAATGCATGTACTCTGAAGTTACCAATTAGGAACTCTTATATTTAGTGGTTTTTGTCAACATGGCACAAGTCATTTGGAAAACTTCAACTAAGAAATGCTTCCCTCAAATTGCCCTGGAGGTAGTTACTACATTTTCTTGATTCATGACTGATGTGTGAGAGCCTAGGTCTCTGGGGGCAGTACTACCCTTGGGAAGCTGGTCATGGCATATATAACAAAGCAGACTGAGCAAACCAATAAAAGGACTCCTTGGTGGCACTTACCTCAGTTCCTGACCTGCTTGAGTTCTAAGCCTTGGCTTGAAACTAAAAGTAGAAGCAAGTGAGCCCCTTCCTTTCAGAAGTTGCTTATGTTGTTGTTGCTGCTGTTGCTGCTACTGTCATTTTTTTTCTGTTCTTTGATTATTTTTAATCATATCAGTAGAAAAGTAAACTAAGATAGAAATTGGTCCTAGGATCACAGAGTATGGCTGTGATATATCTCATTACATTTTGTTGTAGGGCAGATTGTGTAAGATACTATAATTATGGGCTGGATATATCATCAGGTGGTCAGAGCTTAATAGGATATTGTGGAAAATTGGGAAATAGGATTGTTAACAGAGTTGCAGATGGTGGAACTCTTGCTGATAAAACTTGGTGGAGAGCAAAGACTCTGTCAGAGCTGTTCATGTGATACTTGGAATTAAGTACCTGTGGTTCTAGTCAGCTAGTGTTGAATAATCAGTTGTTATTAACAAGAGACCAGCACCACTGAATGAATTTTTTGCTTTACTGGGACAATTGATGCTTTTCCTCTGGGGTTGGAAAATCGCCTGAAATAAACAGAAGACTACCATAATTTAGATGAAATCTTCTGGGAATATTTCTAAGGGTCAGCAAACAGAAGTTATGGTCCAGAAGGAGCTGATGCTACATCTCTTTCAAGAAGCTGAGCTTGGTAATTTGTGAGAGTTTCCCAAACCATACTGTGTTGAAGGCATGAAGATGTCATGGAGAGTAGCTGAAGTCTGACACTGTGTGAAGCCAGAAGAGGCCAACGGTGAAGGGGCAGCCTCAGTTGCAGAGGAGATTTAAGGATTAAGTAGTCATGGAGAAAGGCTAAGGCTTGACATCACATGGAAGGAAGGGTCAAGTCTCTGAAGAGAAGCCAGAAGGTTACTGGTAAATGTGAAGCCTATGGAGACAGAGGAATACTTAAGATTCCATGACCTGTGGAGAACATCCAAATACAGAAACAGCTGTGGAGTGGAGCCAGTCTGAGCCCAGGAGACAAATGTGAGAAACAGATGGCAGAACAAGGAAGTAGATCTGCCCCTTGGAGCCCAGAAGACAGTGCCGGGGTCTCAGACATACAGCACTGACTCTTTTACACTGTTGAATTTGCTTTTGCTTTGAATTGGTTGTTACTCTTTCTTCATTCTTCTCTCTTGGAATAAGAAACTAACATATTTACTTTATTTCACAGGAACATATAGTAGAAAAACTTTAGTATTTTAAAGTGATCTTGTATATTTAAAGAGAACTTGGATGTTTAAATAATATATATTTAATTAAAACATTCAGAATTATTTTTGTTTTATGTTGTGATTTGATATTAACATGAGATTTGGGCAAACAAGCAGAAATGGAAACTCTATAGTTTAGTTGTGTCTTAGGTTATGTGGATCATGATGAGACACCATGACTAACACTTATAAAAGAAAGATTTCATTTGGCACTCAATCACAGTTTCAAGGTTAGTCCATAACCATCATGGTGGGAAGCATGGTACTGGAGCACTAGCTGAGAGATTTACACCCTGATCTTCAGGCAGCAAACAGAGACACAGGAACTGGAATGAGCTCTTGAAACTTCACGTCCCACCCCTGCGAGTACACTTCCTCCAAGACCGTATCTCCTACTCCTTCTCAATAAATCCCACTAACTAGGAACCAACCATTCAAAGATATGTGCTGACAGGGACTATTCTCATTCAAACCTCAATAAATACTAAAGCATTGACCTATCAAGGTAACAAGGGATTAATTTACCTGATTATATTTTATCAACTTGAAACAAACAATTGGAAAGAGGGAATATCAATTAAGAAAGTGCTTCTATCATATAGGCCTACAGGCAACTATGTGGGGGCATTTTCTTGATTAATGATTGAGGTGGGAAAGCCCAGCTGACCGTGGATAGGCTACCATGAGGTATATGAATAAGCAGGCTGAGCCATTCCTTGTAGCAAACCTTCACGCGGAATTCCTCAAAGGCTTCAGCCTCAGTTCCCAACTCCAGATTCCTAGCCTGTTTGAGTTCATACCTCAGCTTCCCTCAGTAATAGACTGGAATTAGGAAGTGTAAGCCAAAGGAACCTTCTCCTCCCAAAGTTGTTTTTGGTCATGGTGTTTTATAACAACAATCAAAAAGCAAAGTTAGGCAAAAAATTCAAACTGTGTCTTAATCCATGGATCGGGAACAGGGGTGATGACACATACCTGTACAAATGGCCCTGACTTCCCAGGAAAATGTTTCATTCTCAGCTGTGACAATCAGAGACTGTCCCCTCAGAAAACTGTTATTTTTCATCACTTCACATTGTTTTGTAAACAGCTGCTCCAAGACCTTGAAAGTGATGAGCATCTCCACTTTCCCTGTCCTAAAACGGCAATCATCATTACAGTCATTTACCGTGCGTAAGATAGCTAAATTTACAGCACTAATCACTAACTAATGGCCATAGGGGAATAAACATGGGACTTCAGTATTGACCTAAGCTTTCAAAACTCTTAAGCAGACAAAGTATCACAAAGGGATGTTAAAAGTCAGCTTATTTTAAAGAATATGGAACATTCCCAATGGATTTTCAGAATAAAAATGATCACTTTAAAACATACCAAATGTGTGTGTGTGTGTGTGTGTGTGTGTGTGTGTGTGTGTGTGTGTGTTTCCTCATTTCCCCTTGGAAACCCCCAAATCCGATCCCCCCTCCCCCTGCTCACTAAACCACCCACTCCTGCTTCCCTGTTGTGTCATTCCCCTACACTGGGGCATCGAGCCTTAACAAGACCAAGGGCCTCTACTCTCATTGATGTCCCACAAGGCCATCCTCTGCTACATATGCGGCTGGAGACATGGGTCCACCAATAGGTACCCTTTGCTTGCTGGATTAGGGCCTAGGAAGTCTGGGGTTACTGGTTGGTTCATATTGTTCCTCCTATAGGGCTGCAAACCCCTTCAGCTCCTGTGTCGTTTCTCTAGCTCTTCCATTGAGGACCCTGGTCTCAGTTCAATGGACGGCTGTGAGCATTCACTTCTGTATTTGTTAGGCACTGGCAGAGCCTCTCAGGAGACAGCAACATCAGGCTCCTGTCAGTAAGCACTTGTTAGCATCCACAATAGTGTCTGGGTTAGGTAACTGTATATAAGATGGATCCCCAGGTGGGACAGTCATTGGATGGCCTTTTCTGCCCCAAACTTTGTCTCTGTATTTTCTCCCATGGATATTTTGATCCCTCTTCTGAGAAGGACCCAAGTATCCACACTGTGGTCTTCCTTATTCTTGAACTTTATGTGATCTGTGAATTGTATCTCAGTTATTCCAAACTTCCGGGCTAATATCCACTTATCAGTGAGTGCATACCACGTGTGTTCTTTTGTGACTATGTTACCTTATTCAGGATGATATTTTCTGGTTCCATCCATTTGCTAAAAACTTCATGAATTCATCATTTTTTAATTTATTATTTTATTTTATTAGATATTTTCTTTATATTTCAAATGCTATCCAGAAAGTTCCCTATACCCCCCCCCGCCCCTGATCCCCTACCCACCCACTCCCACTTCTTGGCCTTGGCATTCCCCTGTGCTGGGTCATATAAAGTTTGCAAGACCAAGGGGCCTCTCCTCCCAATGATGTTCGACTAGGCCATCTTCTGCTACATATGCAGCTAGAGACACGAGCTCTGGGGGTACTGGTTAGTTCATATTGTTGTTTCACCTATAGGGTTGCAGCCCCCTTTAGCTCCTTGGGTACTTTCTCTAGCTCCTCCACTGGGGACCCTAATAGCTAAGTAGTAGTAGTCCATTGAGTAAATGTATCCAATTTTCTGTATCCATTCCTCTGTTGAAGGACATCTGGGTGGTTTTCAGCTTCTAGTTATTATAAATAGGGCTGTTATGAACATAGTGGAGCATGTGTCCTTATTACATGTTGGAGAATCTTCTGGGTATATGCTCAGGGGTGGTATAGCTGGGTCCTCAGGTAGTACTATATCCAATTTCCTTAGGAACTACCAAATTGATTTCCAGATTGGTTGGACCAGCTTTCAATCCCACCAGCAATGAATGAGTGTTCCTCTTTCTCCACATCCTTGCTAGTATCTGCTGTCACCTGAGTTTTGACACCATTCAGACTGGTGTGAGGTGGAATATCAGGGTTGTTTTAATTTGCTTTTCTCTGATGATTAAGGATGTTGAACATTTCTTTAGGAGTTTCTCAGCCATTCGATATCCCTTGCTTTAGAATTCTTTGTTTAGCTCTGTACCTGATTTTTAAATAAGGTTATTTGGTTCTCTGGAGTCTAATTTCTTGAGTTCTTTGTATATATTTGATATTAGCCTTCTATCAGATGTAGGTTTGATAAAGATGTTAACCCAATCTGTTGGTTGCTGTTTTGTCCTATTGACAGTTTTCTTTGCCTTATAAAAGCTTTGCAATTTTTTTTTCAAGACAGGGTTTCTCTGTGTAGCCCTGGCTGTCCTGCAACTCACTCTATAGACCAGGCTGGCCTCAAACTCAGTAATCCGCCTGCCTCTGCCTCCCAAGTGCTTGGATTAAAGGCATGCACAACCACCTGGCCCATTTGTCAATTCTTGATCTTAGAGCATAAGCTATTTGTGTTCTGTTCAGGAAATATTCCCCTGTGCCCAGGTGCTTGAGTCTCTTCCCCAATTTCTTTTCTATTAGTTTCAGTATATCGGGTTTTATGTGGAGGTCCTTGATCTATTTGGACTTGAGCTTTGTACAAGGAGATATGAATGGATTGATTTGATTTCTACTACATGCTAACCTCCATTTGAACCAGGATCATTTGTTGAAAATGCTGTATTTTTTCTACTGGATGGTTTTTTTCTCCTTCGTCAAAGACCAAGTGACCAGAGGTTTGTGGGTTCATTTCTGGGTCTTCAGTTCTATTCCATTTATCTTCCTGCCTGTTGCTGTACCAATACCATGAAGGTTTTATCACTATTGCTCTGTAGTACAACTTGAGGTCAGGCATGGTGATACCCCAGAGGTTCTTTTATTGTTGAGAATAGTTTTTGCTATCCTAGGTTTTTTGTTATTCTAGATGAATTTGAAAAATGGTCTTTCTAACTCTACAAAGAATTGATTTGGAATTTTGATCCAGATTGCATTGAATCTGTAGATTGCTTTTGGCAAGATGGCCATTTTTACTATATTAATCTTACCAATCCTTGAGCATGGGAGATCTTTCCATCTTCTGAGATCTTCTTCAATTTCTTTCTACAGAGATTTGAAGTTGTTGTCATACAGATCTTTCACTTGCTTAGGTGGAGTTACACCAAGATATTTTATAATGTTTGTGACTATCGTGACAATTGTTGTTTCCCTAATTTCGTTCTCAGCCTGTTTATCCTTTGAGTAAAGGAAGGCCACTGATTTGTTTGAGTTAATTTTATATCCATCCACTTTGCTGAAGTTGTTTATCAGGTTTCGCAGTTCTCTGGTGGAGTTTGGGTCAATTAAGTATACAATCATACTATCTGCAAATAGTGATATTTTGACTTCTTCCTTTCCAGTTTGTATCCCTTTGACCTCCTTTTGTTGTCTTTGGAATTTCCAGATACAGAGTATGAACCCAGACTACCCTTAATCGTGATGTGATTATCTTGTCTTGGACTTCAAACAGCTGGTATCTCACCTGGTTATTTTTTGCAATGAACATATTAACAAATCAATACCTTTACTCAGATTTACAATGTCAAGTAATATCCATTATTGTTGTCTGCTGCTTAAATAACATTGGGCTTCTGTAATATTGGGCTCAGTCTTTAATCTTTGAAATCAGCTTGCCAAGGAAGTTATCTGCCTTCACATTCCTTACAATTCTATAATACTAAAAACTTAAACTTAGGTTTTGCTTAAATAATAAGTCATTGAACAAAAGCTAATTTCTAAGACTTGGTGATTTAAATGAGAACTCCCCCAGAGGCTCATATATTTGAACGCCTTGTTCTCAGTTTGTGGGAACATTTAGAAAGGACTCAAAAGTTTAGCTTTGTTGAAGGAAGTGGCTCACTGGAGGTGGGATATGAGGTTTACAAAGCCCACACCAGGCCCAATCTCAATCTCCCTCTCTCTGCCTATAATTTGCAGATTAATGCGAGTTCTTAGCTATTGCACCAGTTTGGTACATGCCTGCTGCCATGCTGCCCACCATGATAGTCATGAAGTTTTCCACTGAAAATATTAAGCAAGGTTACCATTAAATGCTTTCTTCCATAAAATGTTTTGGTCACAGTGTCTCTTCATACCAAGAGCACAATAGCTATGACAATGACTCTCTAGCCTTTTATTTTTGAAATTAATTCACTAAAATCCTATACATCTTAGTACTATGCATTTGTAGGTTTTAAAACCTAATCTCTGAATTTGTTTTTGCTGTTATTGTTATCGTTTTGATGTTTCATATCTATCCCACAGTAGTTTGGAAGTCACCAAATGAACTGTGCAGACAAGGAGCAATGTGAAAGTCTGGTTCTGTGAGAAAAATAAGCCTTCTAAGCAGAGTTTTGCAGATCTACTGCTGGGAGGGTGGAAGACTTGAATACTGCTCTTATATAAAGTGTAAAGTCTGAACCTGACATCAGAGGAAAAGCGGGATGCTTGTTTTGCTTTCTGGCAAAAATTGTCTAGCTGTATTCCTCCTGTGTCCTAATGATTCCAGTGAAGCTGAACTCAAAATAGACCAAATAACTTGGCATAATGCATTCAAAGAGAGTATATACTCAGATTGTGACATAGTTATTTCTCCCTGGATTTACTGAGGTTTGCAATAAGAATTTAAGGGCAAAAGATATTACAACTGTGCAGTTCCATAAGGAGAGGAGTATGGAAAGATTAAAATTGGAGATAGTGACTATATTGACAAGATAGCTACAAATTTCCTTAGTATTTTATTAGTTCATCTTCATTGTCTATAATACTGCAGGTCATATAACTATTTTCATGAAAGCATAGCATGTACTTAGACTATAAATGTCTTCTTACCAAAATCTGCTCTTCCTCCTCATCCTCCCCATCCTCATCTTCTTCATTTTCCTCCCATTCAATCCCCAGACAATGTCATTTCAACTTTACTAATGTAGCTCAACATGGGAACAACCTGGCTATACAGGACAAGTATCCTTAGAAGAATATAATGTCTGCCCTTTCCTAATATCAGTACTTCCCCTTCTGTGAGTGATTTGATATTGGGCACTTCCTGGAAGAAAAAGAAATGAAGAAGAATAGCTTAAAAATTGCATTATATGCTGTTCAAGATCAATGAGGCCGAATCTGTCCTTGAGATACCTATAAGGTAAAAAAAAAAAAAAAAAAAAAAAAACCTATTCAAACATCCCTTAAGAGCTTATGACAGGGTGTACATTTACTTGAAATTATTTCATGTATTGCTTATGCATGCGAAGATCATCCAGTGTCATATACCAGCCCATCTACCAGTTAGGGTAAAGCTGAATAGGTATAATTCGGAGATTAGGTTACCATCCTGCAGGATGCGTGTTTCCAGAGTCTCTGTGAGTTCATATGTATGTAGGTACAGTTGTGTCTGGAAAACAAGGCTCTTACAAATTTCTTCCTCATCTTCCTGAAAACCCCTTGAACTCCAAGGTGCTTAATGAAAGCATTCCATTTAAGACTGAGCATTCATCATAAATTCTTTCATTCTCTGTACACAGTCCAGTTGTAGGTATCTGTATTAGTTCTGATCTGCGACCAGATGAAGCTTCTCTAATGATAACTGAGGTAGACAGTTGTCTGTGTGCATAGCAGAATATCAAAGAGAGTCATTGTATTGCTATGTTCCTTTAGAAAAAAAAATCTTTCATTTATTTATTTATTTATTTATTTATTTTTGAGATAGGATATTTCTCTGTAGACAAAGCTGACCTTGAACTTACAGAGTCCCACCTGCCTCAGCCTCCTAAGTCCTTGGATAAACTCAGTGTGCTACCATCACCCAGCATAGAAAAACAGTTTTAAAAGAGACACTATGAAAATAAATTTGAGCAAGTTAAGAAGGGTGGATGCGTATAATAAAAGTGAAGGGTGGATGAATATAATCAAAATATACTATGCAAAATTATCAAAGGACTAATAAAATGTGAAAAAAGAAAAATAAGGGATTAAAAAAAAAAAACCAAACACTGTGTTTTACAGCTAGCACATCTTCAGAAAGAATTACTTAAAGTGCTTCCCTCACATCAAGCACACTTTTAATGTTGCCTTTATTAATTACCGTTGAAAAATCTAGTTTTTCTATGTAAGATTTGCCACAAGATAACAGAATACTGTGGATGGTGTGTTTAAATTACAGACTTACACTTACACTATCTTCTTCAAATCCTATTTACAATGTCACTTTATGATGACAGGTTTGTTTCTTTTCAACATTTTCATGGCACATCCAGTGAAAGTGTGAAATAAAAATTCTATAGAATGAAATAGCTTTAATCTTTCCAAGTTATAACTGATGACTTCTTTGAAAAATTTAATGATAGGCTAGTCATAACGCTTCAGGAAATTTGTCTTAATCTTTTCTTTATTAGGATAGCCAAAAAGAATTTATTTGGAGACCTTGAATTACAGATTTCCAGATCTATAAATATAAAACACTGTGTGAAATCTAAACAAATATATTTATATAGCTCTGCTACCTATCTAATTAGACACTATGTTCAGCATGTTTGAATTTGTGCATACACTACAAATAGAGTTTTTCAGATGTGAGCACAAGAAAAAGGAGTGCCAAGGTAGACTGAACTCAGGTCTTGGAGTATGTAAAACATAAGAGGGCCTGAGTGCATCTGAACAAACTCTAGTCTGACTTTCATCACCAAATATGAAAGTATTAAAATGTCTTTTCTTATAACTGATACAGAAGACTATTTGGACATTTAATAAACATATGATCTTGTTTTAAAAGTTAGTAAGGTCTTAAATGTTCCTGATCGATATCTTTAAAGCAGTTGTAAACTTAGGTATGGCAAACATGTATTAGAAGATTGATTTTTACAGCAGAAATCTATACATCAAGCAGGTTCATTGGAAGCAAATGATAAAATGAATATCACTCTAGAAGAGAGCCCTCAGAAAGTGTGCTATCAGCCAAGGTGATATATATTATAAGAGACAACAGAAGGGGAAGACTAAGGACAGATAATCAATTTTTTCTTGGTGTACAATGACTCATATGTTTCTTCTTAATATACTGTCAAATACGCAATAAAAGTTTGATAGTTGGTGATTTGTTTTATCAGTAGCACTATTGTAAGAAGCATTAATAATTGCCTTCTTAAAAGCCTAAGGTATAGACATCTAACCAGTAAGACAAATATTTCTGCATTAAGCATTAAGCATTAATCATTGATAAAAATACTAATATAATGGCTTTTGAGAAGCATAAAATCTTTCATTCCAGCATAAAAAAAGAGAATTTACTTTTCTGACCTAATTCTTAACCCAGAATATTAGTAGGCCAAGTGCAAACTTTTCCTAATACAGGAATATATATTAAACATCTTTAAAATTTGTCTTTGCATGAAAAAAGTGTATAGTCCTCAGGCCCAGATTCCCTCTCCTGCTTTAGATAGATAGATAGATAGATAGATAGATAGATAGATAGATAGATAGAACTAAACAGAGATAGATAATGATGATATGCATATATGGAGATGCAGCTAGTAATTATAGATGCTATAGATATAGTTATAGATGATATAAATATAGATATATAGGTAATAAATATAGTGAGCTATAGAAAATATGAAACTGTAGCTGTCCTGTAATGACTACTGGTAGATGAAATACACATTAATAAAGAAACCGGGTTATTTTTCTTAAATCAGAAAGTTATAAACTTGCTATTTACAAGTGCAAAGTAAAATATAAGTTCAGTATATAAGAAATGTATATGCTATTAAATAGCTATTATATTTCTCCTCATAATGCTCTTTGTTTACTACAGAAGTTCTTGGCTCTCTGCCTTGTTGGTAAGTCAGTGACATAAAAAATGTTCTTCATTAACTAATGTTTGTGATTGGAAAATGTTGACTTTTTTAAATTCACTATATTTTTTTCTTTCCACTTACAAGAAAAATATTATACAAACTTCACCACTAATTTCACCTACCTGTGATCAAATCACACATAATAGACTTTGAATTAATAATGAAAGCAAATTAATATGTGTTTTCATTGAACAATCCTAGAGTGTTTGCAAAATTCAAATTTATTCATGAGAGGCCAACAGTGTTAGTAGACAATTAAATTAAATAAAAATTTCATACTGTTAATTCTAGGTTAGTTCACAACTACTATGGAAAAGTAACTAGTTTGCTACTGTGCCATACATGAAGGAGATAAGAAAGTTACTATGTTTTTAATGTGATAATTTTATTTTTCAATTTTCACTAGTCAAAGAATGATCTCAGGATGGAGAAAAGTTTTGACATATTCATGGTTATTACAAAGCATTGTAACTTACCATTAAAGAACTGTAATATAATAAAAATGTCTCCAATTGGACAAGTTATGAAGTTTTTTTTTTTATTTTGATTGTATCAAACCAATGCCTATCAATTTCATAGGCATAAGACATGCTAACGAAACGAACTACTACTTTCCTTCAATTTAAAAATGTAAAGTAGGAGCCCCACCTTTTTTCCCACCACTTCCTGCAAGCCAGATCAGCTGCAGCCTACTGCTTGCTTGCCTCCCAGGAGATCAGCAGCAACCAGGGACAAAGGAGGCCTGCTCTAACCAGAGACACAACAGGGCCACTCTAACAAGAAACAGCACTACCTGCCTCCAAGGAGACTGTCTTTACTTCTGTCCAAGGAGGGTGGTTTCAAACAGAGATGCCCAGGCCAGTTAGCACCAGAGATAACCAGATGGCCAGAAACATGCTCAAGATCATAAGCAATAGAATCCAATGCAATCCAGCACCAACAAAACCCAGTTCTCGAATAACAGCAAGCACTGGATAACCCATCACACCTGAAAAGAAAGACAATGACCTAAAATTCCATGTAATGAAGATGATAGAGACCTTAGACAAGAACTTCAAATCCCTGAAAAAAAGAAATGAAAGAACTTGGAAGACAGAAAGATCTCCCATGCTAAGAGATAGGTAGGATTAACATAGTGAAATGGCCATTTTACCAAAACCAATCTACAAATACAATGCAATCCCCATCAAAATTCCAACATAGTTCTTCACAGATGTGGAAAAAGAAAAGTCTCAACTTCATATAGAAAAATAAAAAACCCCAAAAAATTCTCAACAATAAAAGAACTTCCAGGGGAATCACTATATTCCACCTCAAACCATACTACAAAGCAATAGTGATTAAAAACTGCATGGTACTCGTACAAAGACAGACATGTCGATCAGTGCAATAGAATCGAAGACCCAGAAGTAAAACCACAAACTTATGGACACTTGATCTTTGAAAAAGAAGCCAATATATGATACTGGTATTACTGGTGGTCTGTATGTAGGAGAATGAAAATAGATTCATATTTATAACCTGGAACAAAGCTCAAGACCAAGTGTATCAAGGACCTCCTTGTACAAATAATCCAAAATTTAAAAAGGATACAGAGCTAGAGAATTTACAACAGAAGAATCTAGAATAGTGGAGAAGCACTTAAAGAAGTGTTCAAAGTCCTTAGTTATCAGAGAAATGCAAATCAAATGACCCCGAGATTCTACCTCACAGCAATCAGAATGGCTAAGATCAAAAACTCAAGTGACAGCATATGCTGGCAAGGATGTGGAGAAAGAGGAACACTCCTCCATTTTTAGTGGGATAGCAACCTTATATAACCATCCTGGAAATCAATCTGGCTGTTCCTCAGAAAATTGGAAGACCCTGAAGACCCCGGTATACCACTTTTGAGCATAAAGACACCTCACCATACCACAAGAATATGTGTTCCACCATGTTCATAGCAGCCATACTTGTAATAGCCAGAAGCTGGAATCAACCCAAATGTTCCTCAACTGAAGAATGGATACAGAAAATGTGGGTCATTTACACAATGGAATACTACTCAGCTTTTAAAAATGAAAACATCATGAATTCTGCAGGCAAATGATGGAACTAGAAAATATCATCCTCTTCCTCTTCCATTTTCTCCTTCTTCTCCCTCCCTCCCTTTCACCTTCCCTTTTATCTGCCCAATCATCAGCTTTCCTTTATTTTACAAATTAAGGTGGGAAGCAGGTTTACAGTAAATCACCTGAGTGCTGACTCATTCCTTGTTTGAAGCCACTCACAGGAGAATGGAATTAACATCAAATATAATTAGCCCCAGGGCTATCCACAACACCATGCCAAACTCCCATCTGTAAGCTCATAGCATCAGTCATAGTGGCAGGCCTTGGTGCCCTCCCATGATGAGATGGATCTCATAGGACAACCTTTCACTTAATCTCTTCTCCATTTTTTTTCCTGCAGTTCTTTTAGATAAGAACAGTTTTGGGTCAGAAAATTTGACTGTGTGTTAGTAACCGTCCTTCTGCTTGAGGCCCTGTCTGTCAACTGGAGATTGACTCTTCGAGGTCACTCTCCCCAATGTTGGGCATTTTGGCTAATGTCAACCCCCACTGAGTCCTTGGAGTCTCTCATCTCCCAGGTCTCTGGTACACTCTAGAGGGTCCACTCATCTCCACCTTTATAGGTTCCTTATTTCCATTCATTCTCTTGGTCCTCTGGGCTTCTCGTCTGTTCTCTATCCCTCATATTTGGTCCTGTTCCCCCTTTCCCCTCTTCCTTCTTAGTTTCCTCTCCAGGAACCCCCATCCACTCCCTCCCCTTCCTCCACAAGGGTGCTCCCCCACCCACACACCCATTTCCACCCCACAGCCCTAGCATTCCCCTATGCTGGGGGACTGAGCCTTCACAGGATGGGAGTCTGGCACTGCACGGTGTTGTGGATAGCCCTGGGGCTAATTATATTTGATGTTAATTCCATTCTCCTGTGAGTGGCTTCAAACAAGGAATGAATCAGCACTCAGGTGATTTCCTATAAACCTGCTTCCCACCTTAATTTGTAAAATAAAGGAGAGCTGATGATTGAGCAGATAAAAGGGAAGGTGGAGCAGAAGGGAGTGAGAGAGAAGAAGGAGAAAAATGGAAGAGGAAGAGGATGCAGAGGAGGAGGAAGACAAAGAAAAGTGGAGCAGAAGCACATGGCCTGGAGAAATCGCAAGTTCTAAGGAGTCTCATAAGCTGTGGAAAATGGTAGTGTAGCAGTAGATCTGCCCAATCTAGGCACACGGCATGTAATCATATTAACTGCTTTGTGTTTTCATTGCCAGAGCCTATTTGGGAGATTTACTGTAACAGCATGGCTCTCCTCTGAGAGGTCCTATCAGTAGCTGAGACAGAAGGAGACACTTAACCCAACTATTGAACTGAAGTCAGGGACCCCGGTGGTTTAATTAGGGGAAGGATTAAAGAAACTGAAGGGGAGAGTGACCCCATAGGAAGACCAGCAGTCTCAACTTATCCAGATGCCAGGGAGCTAGCTCCCAGGGAATGAGCCAACCAGAAGCATACATTGGCTGATCAGAGGCCCCTGGCACAAACATAGCAGAGGTCTGTCTGGTCAGGTCTTAATGGTAGAAGTTGCACTTCCTCTTCCTCGAAAGACTTGAGGCTCAGCGGAAGAGGAGTCCTGGGAGTGTGTGTGTGTGTGGGGGGGGGGGGGAGAAAACCCTCTGGGAGTCTAGGGGGACGAGGAATGGGATGTGAAACTGTGGGAGAAGATCCAAGGCGGGAAGCAATTACTGGAATGTAAATAAATAAAATATCATGATATTTATAATAAAATAAAGTAAAAAAAATAAGTAAAATGTAAAATAAATTTCTTCCTCCGAATTGAGAAAAACAGATCATTCAGGTAAATACATGTGATATTTACCAACTACAAAATACATCTTTGTTACATAATCCTCTGTCACACTGATTGTAGACCCAAGCATCTTAAAAAACAAAATAATTTGAAGGCTTTATTTTTAAAATCAAACTCTATACCAAATACTACTGTTATTTCTATCTAGTCTGTATTCCAACCTAAAATATTCAGAAAGGCTCCACCCACTGCTGAAGAATAAAGTGATCAGAAATTCATTTTTCTTCATCACAACCTCTGTGACCCATTTCAAGATGCTCAATGCCCTTTTTCCTTTCTTTTTTTTTTTCTTTCTTTTTTTTTTTTTTTTTAAAATAAGATTAATCCAAATTTCAGAAGTCCTAATTGTTTTGGGTTAAAAAAGAAAGCAAATAAATATTTTAATCTAAGGGCCATGGTCACATAATAAGCATGGTACTGAGAGATATTTGCTAAGAAAGGTTTCTGTCTCCTAGAACTTTTAGATGCTTTTGGATGCTTTGTCCTCTCCAAATGTCTAAAGTGATGTCAAAAAATTCAAATATAAAGGCTATCCTTGGTGATAGGTAATAAACATGTGAAGGTAATAAAAATGAAAAATGCCCAAGCTAGAAAATATGTAGAGATACATAGTTTCCAAAATTATTGAATGTGTAGATGGACTTCAGGACAAACAGTAATTGTTGCCATTCATTGATTGCCTCAATCTACAAACTGGATATTGTTACAGTGTTTCCCATTCCTGAAGCATTCAGTGGACCCTTATCCTGAATAAATAGCTGGCATACAATCAACTGCATATGAAAAGGGAAAAAAGTCATCTTCAGAGAGTTAACTTTGAGATATGCAATTCCCTTTTCCCTAACCTTCCACGGGATGATACATTATAGCAAGTGCTTTACCTCCCCACATCTGTTTTCTAGCAACTGAGATGGACAAAAACAACACTCCAGAGTGGCAAAAAGTATGCCTGGCCTACATTCCGGAGCAATGCCGAAATAAATTGTAATGGCCTGAAACTTTTAAATACCTACTTTTAACAACTTCTTTTACAATTTTCCAGCAGAGTCTTGCAATGAGCTAAGAGAAAAACTGTTATCCACAAACTTAGAACAGACTGTAATGATAGATTTTTCTTTCTCCTAAACTGCTCTTTTTCTTCTTCATCTTTCTAATTAATGTCATCAATGCACACTTTTTTTCTTCAGAGAAAATATTGATGGTTTAAAATGAGAAACTGGAATACTGCATTTGTTTTATTGATGAATCTGCAGCAGTAATGTTCAAGAGCTAAAAGCTGCAAAAGTTTGGAGTAAATTGAACAGGGGTGAAACAACGTTCACTAATTAGTATCATTTTCTCTAATATTCTCTGCATAGAACTCCAGTTGGATGAATTAATTCTTAATATCTAGAACTGATTAAATGTTCTGAGTAGGCAAGAGTAGCAAACTGCAGCCCATTCCCTGTGCTCCATTTTATACCAAACAATACTGCCTGCTTAGCCAGAGGCCTGCCTGCACCATGAACACCAGGCCAAGTAGAAACCAGACACCCAAGGACACTCTGATAATAGTTACCCTAGAGTTACCTTCAGCACCCAAAGTATCAGAGGCTCACAGGCCACTCAAATTAATTAATTAAACAGCAGATACACCCTACTGTACCTGAAGACTTATTGATCACCAGAACTCAAGGACACTCATAGTGGAAGACCAAGAGGAAACAGAAACGAAAGGACAAAACCTGCAAAACCACCCATATAATAAAGATAAATTTAAAAGTTAACCTCTGAACCAATAATAACCACCAAACACAGATGGCTAGTGGCCAGCATAAGAACACAATCAATAGCAACTGGGACAAAGGTTACCACTGTAGAATTGCTATCTTACTACAGCAAGCATTGGAGATCCCAACAAGGCCAAGTACAAGAAAATGACCTTAAATATAATCTTATGACTATGATAGAGGCCTTTAAAGAAAGAATGAATTCCTTTAAAAACACAGGAAAATACATTCAAAAAAGTGAAGAAAATTAATAAAACAATTCAAGACCTGAAATTGGGAATAGAAGCAATAAAGAAGAGAAAAACTGAGGCAATCTTGCAGTTGGAAAATCTAGACAAAAACAAAAGAGATATGGACACAAACATCAACAATACAAGAGATAGAAAAGAGAATCTCACATGTAGAAGATATGAAACAAATAGTCAAAGAAAATGTTAGACCTCAAAAAGTTTCTGACAAAAATATCCAGGAAATTTGGGACAGTATGAAATGACCAAATCCGGTAATAAGAGGATTAGAAGAAGGGGAAGATTCCCATTTTCAACATAATTGTAGAAGGAAATCTCCCTAAGCTAAAGAAAGAAATGCCTGTAACTATACAAGGAACTTATATAATACCAAAAAACTGTAAAAGAAAAGAATCCTGCCATATAATGATTAATGCACTAAATGTATAGAAGGAAGAAAAAATATTAAAAGCTGCAAGGGCAAAAGGCCAAGTAACATATAAATGTAAACCTAGCTCGTGTCTCTAGCTGAATATGTAGCAGAAGATGGCCTAATTGGCCATCATTGGGAAGAGAGGCCCCTTGGTCTTGCAAACTTTATATGACCCAGCACAGGGGAATGCCA
>NC_034596.1:46363967-46366660 GCF_900095145.1 Mus pahari
ACACACACACACACACACACACACACACACACACACACCGAAAACATGAAAATACCAAGCATTAACAATCATTGGCCTTTGATATCTCTGAACATCTATAGAATCAATTTCTCAATAAAAAAGACACAGACTAATAGAAAGGATGCAAAATCAGGACCCATCATTGTACTGTTAATAATAAACACACCGCAGCATCAAAGATAGAAAATGTCACAGAGTAAAGGGGTTTTTCCAAGTCAACAGAACCAAGAAGCAAACTGGAGTGTCTACTCTAATATCAATAAAATAGATTTTAACCAAAACTAATCAAAAGAAATGGAAAAAGAAACATCATACTCATCAAAAGAAAATGCACCAGTAGAAATCTTTTCAGACCACCATGGATTAAAGATAAACTTCAACAGTAGAAACAACAGAAAGTCTACAATCTCATGGAAATTGAACAACTCTCTATTCAATGACCACTGAAGCAAGGAAAAAATAAAGAAATGAAACACGTTCTAGAACTCAATAAGTATTAATGCACAATATCCCCAAACTAATGGGACACAAGGAAATTAGTGCTAATAGGAAACTTCTTAGCAATAAGTTCCTTCAAAACGAAATTAATGAGATTCTATACTAGCTACTTAACAGTATAACTCAAAGCTCTGGAACAAAATGAAGCAAACATAGAAAAAGGGAGTAGACTACAGAAAATATTCAAACTGAGAACTGAAACCCATAAGTTAGGAACAAAAGGAGCAATACAAAGAATCAACAAAATCAAGAGTTTGTTCTATGAGAAAATCAACAAAATAGAGCAACACTTAGGCAAACTGACTAAAGGGCACAGAATATTCAAATTAACAAAATCAGAAAATGAAAGAGGGTCACAACAAGAAAAAATGAGAAAACCTGGAGAATCATTCAGTCTTACTTCAAAAACCTGTACTCCACAAAATTGGAAAATCTAAATGAAATGGACAGTTTTGTTGATACATGCCACTTAACAAAATTAAATGAAGATCAGGACAAAACCTAAATAGACCTGTAACCCTTAAGGAAATAAAACTAGTAATTAAAATATCCCAACCAAAAAGGTCCAGGACCACATTGTTTGAGTGCAGAATTCCACTTGACTTTCAAAGAAAACAATATCAATACTCCTCAAATGATTCCACAAAAGAGAAACAGAAGAACAGAAGAATTTGTTTTCTGAAGCCACAGTCACCATGGTACCTAAGATTCACTAAGTCTCAACAAAGAAAGAGAATTTCAGACCAACTTCTATCATAGACATTGATGCAAAAATACTCAAGAAAATACCCAGAAGAAAATACCCAGAAAACCAATCCAAGACTACATGAAAAGCATCATCCACCATGATCAAGTAGGCTTTCTCTCAGAGATGCAGCTATGCTTCAAAGTAAAATCCACAAATGTAATTCACAATATAAACAGACTAATAGGAAGAAAAAAAAAAAAACCATCTCATTAGATCTTGGAAAAGTCTTTGATAAAATTCAACACCCCTTCATGATAAAAGACTTAGAGAGATCAAAGATGTAAGTCGTACCTAAACACAACAAAGGCAATTTACAGCAAGCCAATAGCCAACCTCAGATTGAATGGAGAGAAACTTAAAGCAATTCCACTAAAACTAGAGCCAAGATAAGGGTGACCATTCTCCCCTTATCACCTCAATATAGTACTTAAAGATTTATCGAAAACCATAAGATAACTAAAAGCTATCAAGGGATTATAAATTGGAAAGGAAGAATTCAAAGTAGTGCTATTTGTACAATATATGATAGTATATAAATTGATCTCCCAAAAAATCTACCACAAAGCTCCTATTGGGATGTGACTAGGTACATTAACTCAAACATTCAGTACCCCTCCTATATACAAATGGCTGAGAAAGAAGTTAGGGAAGCTACAGCCTTCACAACAGCCACAAATAATATGAACTCTTTCTATATAACTCTAACTAAGCTAGTAAAAGACCTATACGACAAGAACTCTAAGTCTTTGACAAAAAAAAAATTGAAGAAGATATCAAAATATGAAAAAAAATCTCATTCTCATGGATCAGTAGGATTAACATAGTAGAAATGAGCATCTTACCAAAAGCAATCTACAGATTCAATGCAATTCCCATCAAAACTCCAAAACAATTCTTTAAAGACCTTGAAAGAATAAGGCTCAACTTCATATGAAACAACAATAACAACAACAACAACAACAACAAGCAGGATAGAACAATCCTGTATAATAAAAAAATTTCTAGAGGTATCACTATCTCTGCTTTTAAGATATACTACAGAACAATGGTAATTAAAAATTTTTTAAAGGATGGTATTGGCATAAAAGCTTTTGATGAGTATGAAGTGCCACTCCTTGTCTTTTTTGATAAATTTGGGTTGGAAGTCAATTTTATTTGATAGTAGAATGGCTACTCCAGCTTGTTTCTTTGGACCATTTGCTTGGAAAATTGTTCTCCAGCCTTTTACTCTGAGGTAGTGTCTGTCTTTGTCCCTGAGGTGGGTTTCCTGTGAGCAGCAAAATGTAGGGTCCCTTTTGTGTAGCCAGTCTGTTAGTCTATGTCTTTTTATTGGAGAATTGAGTCCATTGATGTTAAGAGAAATCAAAGAAAGGTAATTTTTGGTTCCTGTCATTTTTGTTGTTAGAGTTGGGATTCTGTTCTTGTG
>NC_034596.1:46367110-46371776 GCF_900095145.1 Mus pahari
TTTCTTTAGGTTTGGGAAGTTTTCTTCTATAATTTTGTTGAAGATATTTGCTGGCCCTTTAAGTTGAAAATCTTCATTCTCATTTACTCCTATTATCCATAGGTTTGGTCTTCTCATTGTGTCCTGGATTTCCTGGATGTTTTGAGTTAGGATCTTTTTTGCATTTTGCATTTTCTTTGATTGTTGTGTCCAGAGAACTTGATTAATGGAATAGAACTGAAGACCTAAAGACCTAGAAGTAAACCCACACATCTATGGAATCTTGATGTTTGTCAAAAAAGCCAAGACTATATAATGGAAAAAAGAAAACAAATGATGCTGGTCTAACTGGAGTAGATAAACATCTATCACCCTGCACAAAACTCATGTCCAAGTGGATCAAAGACTTTAAAATAAACCTCGATACAATAAAGCTGATAGAAGAGAAAGTGACAAATAGCCTTGAATGCACTAGTACAGGACACGATTTCCTGAACAGAACACCAACATCTCAGGCACGAAGTTCAATAATTAATAAATGGGACCTAATAAAACTGATAAGCTTCTGCAACATAAAGGATACTATCAAATGACAAAACAGCAGCCTACTAAATGAAAATATCTTCATGAACCCTATATCCAGGAGAGAGCTTATATCCAAAATATTTAAAGAAATCAAGAGAATACAGATCAATGAATCAAATAAACCAATTAAGAAATGGGATACAGACATAAACAGAATTCTAAAAAGAGGAGACTCCAATGGCCAAGAAGCAATTTAGTTTGACATTTTAAAGAAAATTGTAAATAGTTCTACCTCAAAACACAGCTATACAGCTGCTTGGCATACACTCAAAAATGTTGCACCACAACAAAAGAACTTTTACTCAATGATGTTCCTAGCAGCTATATTGGTAATAGCAAGAAACTGGGAATAACCTAGATGTCCCTCAAAAGAATAATGAATAAAAAATGCACCAAATTCATACAATAAAATATTACTCAGCAATTAAAAACAGCGACTCTATGAAAATTTTCAGTAAAATTGATGGAACTAGAAAATACTACCCTGAGTGATTTAACCCATACCCAGAAAGACAAAGGTGATATGAACTTATTTATAAGTGAATATCAGACATAAAGTACAGGACAACCATGCCATAATTCACAGACCAAAAGAAGCTAAGTAACAAGAGGGTCTAAAGGGGGACACTTGAATCTATCTCACTGAGAAAACAAATACAATAAACACGGAGATGGAGAGAAGGAGGGGAATGGATCGGTAAGAGTGTAGGGAAGGGAACAGGAGGATCAGGTGGGGATAAGATGGAGGGAGAGCATACTGGGAGAAAACTGGACTTCTGGGGTCACAGATGGAGGGCTGGGGTGGTCATCTCTGAGTTGGCCTAGAAACCTAGAAATCTGGGACAATGGAAACTCTAGCAATAGGGGATGAAAGGTCCATCAACTTCATAAAGAACCTGATTTCTTAATTAATAAAAAAGACAGTTCAGTAGAAATATCTCTTGTAAACTTTTCCTAGAGAACTGGTTTGCTCAAGAGCACTCTACAGTGATTGACAAACTGCCAGAGACTCCACCTTCCTCATATCTATAACCTGGTTCTTACTGCTTTTTCTTGTAAATCTTTCAGATTCTACTCCTCTTGAGAAATTCAGTCTTGTTAGCCCAGTTTTTCTGAAGCACCATAATTAAATTTATTGTGTATTTAGACATAAACCCTTAAGTACATGTGATCTAAAATCATGTTTATGGCACTGCTGACCAGATGTTGATGTTCTGAAAAGTGGTATAATAAATGTTAAATATAAATTGATTCAAATAGGAAACAAGTACAAAATTCTCATGAAAAACAAATATCTGTCATGTCAAGTTGCATGCAAGGAAACAAGTAACCAGAATCGTTCTTTATTGTGTTTCTGATAAAGGAAAACAGTGCTATTGACTGGTATAGTGTCACCTTCCTTCTTTGTACTTTAATACATTTCTTTCATGAAATTACCTGGAGCATTTTACTGTGTACTTATGGTCCTGTCCACTGGAGAAAGGATATGAAAGAAAAAGTATTGGCTCACGCCCTCAAGACCAAGTTTTCAGTACAAAGGAGGTGTATTTGCCACAAAGGGACAGAGGGCAGGGGAGGGCTAGGGAGAAGGGGAAGAGAATAGGACAGAAGGAGAAGGGATATTTGTCCTGGTGGACAAATGACTGCCTCTGGATAAAGAGGAGACAGATGTGGCACATAGGAAAAAGACAGTTTAAAAATAACAAAATCAAACATATACCAACATCACACATATACCCTTGAGAATATACTCCAGACTAATAAGGATAATTCAGAGTAAATATACAATGATTCAGCTTTCTGATAATATCATAAACAATTAGTTATAATGTAAATGTTAGCCATAGGCACTAAACAAAGCACTGCTTTCATCTCCACACCAGGATTGCATATTAGGAATCCATTTAAAAAATGATTTACAACAAACTAATTTGGAGAATTCTTCATGAGATTATTGTTGAGAAAAAATATAGCATTAGGAAGAGCAATTCCACTGTGATAACACAACAATAACTGTACTACATACCTATATATATATATATATATATATATATATATATATATATATATATAAAGAGATAATTATATGGACATTGAATATATGGACAAGGAATATGCAGAACCAAGTCAAAGCAAACAAAATATAAAATTTCTTATTAAAATTAAGTAAATAAGCCTTTTTCCACTTAAAAACTATTTCTTTGAAAATTTGCATGATGTATTTGTATCATATTCTCCATCCAACTCTTTTAGATCCATGTCTCCCTTCACACCCACCCAAATTTCTATTTTCATATTTTGTTATTTTTAAATTCCTTGTGTCCAATTTGTACTGCCAATAAACTCTTGAATGTATGACCTCCAGTGGACATGCCAGGGCACATACCATTAATGAGGACTGATATGTTCTCTCCCAGTTTCCAAAAGCTCCTGAGGTAACAGTGGATTTTAATGTCCATCACCTCTCTTCCTGCTGGTATCCTCTGTGTAGAGCTTGCCCAGGTCTTGTTTGCATTATGAAAACCATTGAAAAAACAAATACACACAAACAGTTCAGGCTGTTAGCAAGTCAATAGTTTGCTTTCCATAAACTGATGGCTAGAAGGTCTCCACTGTGGAAGGCAAAGCCTACATAACGCAGTGAACCTGGAGAAGTCTAGCTAGTGCCTACATATAAGCTTCACCCTTACATCCTAGTATAGTTGGTACAGAAAGGCACTCTGTACAAGCAAAAGAGAAAAGTAAGCACAAGGGCAACCAGAAAACCTTTGATCTGCAATGCTGTCCTGTCTGCAAGATATGCAGTACAAATCTGGTGGATGTAGGGTACCTCACAATCAGATAAGAACACCTCAAAACCAAGCTCTCAACACAAAGAAAATGTATTTGACCCAAAGAGACAAACCCACTTTTATTGATGGTTTTTAAATGATTTAACCATCCTTCTAGCCTAGCACTCTCCAAAGGTAGTAGGAAAAAAAGGTTATTAGGATAAAAGGTAAGTGGATCTTCCCTTTTAGAAATTGTTCTTTGCAGCAGATCCAATCTGTGTTATGAGGATTCAGCAGTGGCGGCTCTATCCACTCACACACACTTCGTGAATATACCAGCAGTCCAGTTCACTGGTGTGGGGATACTAGGAGTGGTAGCACAACCCAGCAGGAACAGTCAGGCCTCACCCAAAATGGTAGGAGTCAGAGGGATGAATTAGAACAAGCAGGGATGCCAGAAGTTCTCTAACATGCCTCTCTTCACCTGTGCCTGCTTCAGAGAATCATTCCTTCTTCTTTTTTTTTAAAAATATTTTATTGATGTCTTGATTGATTGATTGATTGATTGATTGATTGATTGATTGAGACAGGGTTTTTCTATGTAGCCCTGACTGTCCTCGAACTCGCTCTGTAGACCAGGCTGGTCTCAAACTCAGAGATCTCCCTGCCTCTGCCTCTCAAGCACTGGGATTAAAGGTGTGCGCCAACATGCTTGGCAACCAAGGATTTACTTTTATTTTATGTGTATGGATGTTATACTGGCATGTTGTCTGGTTATGTAAAATCAACCATGAAAGCATACATAAATGCAAACACTAAACCTTCGCTATCCTCGGCTGTCTCATAAGCTGTTATTTGTATACCCACAACCAGTTCTAACAGTCTTAAGTTTGACTCTGCCATCAGATAATGAAGGTTTAGCTTTGTGGGAAAAGAAAGGAAGCTTTAAAGTATACATAACACACCAGCCCCTGTGACGGCTAAGCTTGGCTGTCACCTTGTCTATATCTGGAATCAACTCAAACCCAAGCAGCTGGGCACGCCTGTGAGAGATTTCTCTCGACTGGATCAATTCAGGTGGGAAGACCCACCCTGAATCTGGGCCACCCCTGGAGGTGCCTATGCAAAAGGACTTGGGAGGAGGGGGCCTTTGCTTTTTGTCTGCTTGCCCTCCCTCACTGGCAAGTCCATCTCTTCTGCTGCTGAGGCCTTCCTTCACTGGAATTAGACCCTGCTTCGTCAGGACTAAAGGCCAGCCTTGTGGACTGAACAGCTATTGGGTTCTTCTGTTGGGATAGCCATTGTTGGGCGAGCCAGAGAAACCACAAACT
>NC_034596.1:46372322-46383324 GCF_900095145.1 Mus pahari
GTATTTTGTTCCTTATTCTTTTTTTTTATTATTTATTTTCTTTATTTACATTTCAAATGCTATCCCGAAAGTTCCCTACAACCCCCCCCCGCCCTTGCTCTCCTACCCACCCACTCCCACTACTTGGCCCAGGCCTTGCCTTGTGCTGGGTCATATAAAGTTTGCAAGACCATGGGGTCCTTCTTCTTTTTTATGTAATTATTCTTTAATCGTTTTTTACAGTCCATTCCTTAACCCCCTCCAGGTCTGTCCTCTGACTGTTCCTCATCCCATTCTTCCTCTACCATCTCCAAGAGGATGTCTCCACCCCACCACCAGCCCCACCTGACCTCTCCACTCCCTTGGGGCCTTAAGTCTCACAAGAGTTAGGTGCATCTTCTCTCACTGAAGCCAGAACAGGCATATGTTTTGGGAACCTCATATCAGCAAGTGTATGCTGCCTGATGGTGGCTAAGTGTCTGTGATATCTTGAGGGTCCAGGTTAGGTGAGACTGCTGGTCTTCATATGAGGTTGTCCTCCTCCTCAGCTTCGTCCAGCCTTTCTCTAATTCAACCACAGGGGTTCTGGCTTCTGATCATTGGTTCAGTATAAGTATCTGTATCTGACTCATTCAGCTGCCCATTGGGCCTCTTGGAGGGCAGCCATGGTAGGCTCTTTTTCTGAGCACACCATAGCATCAGAATGAGTGTCAGGTCTTAGAGCCTCCCCTTGAGCTGTATCCCAATTTGGACCAGACACTGGACCTTCTTTCCCTCAGTCTCTTCTCCAGTTTTATCCCTGCAGTATTTTTTAGATTGGAACAGTTTTGGGTCAGAGTTTTTGACTGTGGAATAGGAACCTCATCACTCCACTTGAGGCTCTGTCTTTTTACTAGAGGTGGACTCTACAAGTTCCCTTTCCCCACTGTTGGGCATTTCATCTAAGGTTCCTCCCTTTCAGTCTAAGCATCTCTCACTTCCCAGGTCTTTGGTACATTCTAGAGGGTACCCCCACCTCCTACCTACCTCCCAAGGTTACTGTTTCCATTCTTTCTGCTGGCCCTCAGGGCTTCCCTCTTGTAACACCCCCCAAATACCTGATCATGTTCCCCCCTTCCCCTACCTGTCCACTCTTCCACCTCTTCCACCTAGTTCCCTCCCTCCCTCAGCCCTCTGTGATTGCTTTCTTCTCCCTTCCAAGTAGGACGGAGGCAACCCCATTTGTGCCTTTGGGCTTGTTAACCTTCATGATTTCTATGGATTTTATCCTGGTTATTCTATACTTTGTCGACTAATATCCACTCACGAGTGAGTACATACCATGCATGTCCTTTTGGGTCTGAGTTACCACACTCAGGATGATATTTTCTAGTTTCATCAATTTGCCTGCAAAACTTAGGATGTCCTCATTCTCAATAGCTAAGTATTATTCCATTATGTAAATGAACCACATTTTCTGTATCCATTCTTCTGTCATAGGACATCTGGGTTGTTTCCCGCTTCTGGCTATCAAAAGCAAGGCTGCTATGAACATAGTGGTATCTTTTGGGTACATTCCCAAGAGTGGTATATCTGGGTCTTCAGGTAGATCTATTTCCAATTTTATGAGGAATCACTGGGCTAATATCTAAAATATATAAAGAACTCAAGAAGCTAACCTTCAAAAAAAAAAAAAAAACAAACAAAAAACCAATCAGAAAATGGGATATAGAACCAAACAGAGAATTCATAATGGGGGAATCTTGACTGGCAGAAAAGCATTGAAAGAAATGTTTAAAGTCCTTAGTCATCAGGGAAATGCAAATCAAAGTGAACCTGAGATTCCACTTATACCAGTCAGAATGGCTAAGATCAAAACCTCAGGTGATGACACATGATGGCAAGAATGTGGAGAAAGAGGAACACTACTTCATTGCTGATGGGAAACACTCCTTCTTAAAACACGCCTTCGCAAAACATCCTCTCACCTGCGACTGCTTCAGGAAAACACTCCTTCACATGGTTGCCCCAGCAAACCCCAACCAACACAACTGACTTTCCAAAAAACCCTGAAGTTCCTACTTCAAGGACCAGTTAGTTTTTGCACAGAAATTCATCATATTTTTTAAAAAGGTTAATATCAATATTTCTCAAATTATTTCAGAAATGGAAAGAGAAGGAACATTGCCCAGTCCACTTTATGAGGTGACAGTTACATTGTCACACAAACCTCATAAAGACACAACAACAAAGGGTAAATACAGAGCGTTTTCCCCGATGAACATATATGAAAAAATACTCTGTAAAATATTTGCAAACCATTTCTAAGAACACATCTAAAAGATCATCCACCATAATCAAGTAGGCTTCATTACAGAGATACAGAGCTGATAAAACATAAGAAAATTGAGAAATGTAACCCACCACAGACTAAAAGGCCAAAACCACATGATCATTTCATTAGATGCAGAAAATCATTTTACAAAATCTAATTTCCTTTCAAGTCCTAGAGAGATTACAGATACAAGAGATATACCTAGACATAACAAAGGGGAACTACGAAAGGTATATCACCAGCACCAAATTATATGGAAAGAAACTCAAAGCAATTCCACTAAAGTCAAGACCAAGACAAGGTTTTCCACCCTCTCCTTATCTATTTAATATAGTATTTGAAGTCTTACCTAAAGCAATATGACAACTGAAAGAGATCAGGGGGACACTAATTGAAAAGGAAGAAGCAAAGTAGTGTTTTCAGATAATATGAGAGTATATTTCAGTGACCCTGAAAACCCCACGGCAAAAAACATTTTCTGCAAAGTAGCTGGATGAAAAGTTAACTCAAAAAAATTAGTAGCCCTCCTATATACAAATTAAAAAATGTCTGAAGGAGAAATCATGGGAGTAACACCTTTCACAAATGCCTCAAATAGCATAAACTATCTTGGAGCAACACTAAACAAGTAAGTGAAAAACTCATGTGATAAAACCTTCAAACCCCAGAAGAAATTGAATGAGCTAGTAGATGATGAACAGATTTACCATGCTCACAGATAAGGAGAATTATCAGAGGAAAAATGGCCACACTACCAAAAGCAATCTATATACTTCACAAATCTTGAAAGTATGATTCTCAGCTTCATATGGAAAAAAAAAATTCAGGGTAGCTAAAACAGTCTTGAACAACAAAAGATCTGAGAGATATACCACCACTCCTGATTTCAAGATTGTGTACAAAGCAATAGCAATAAAATCTGCATGGAATTGGAATAAATACAGATAAGCTGATCAATGGATCGAAGCCTAATTTTTGATAAAGAAGTCAGAAGCACACTCTGGCAAAAATATAGCATGTTCAACAACTGGTTCTTGTCTCGCTAGATAGCTGCATGTAGAAGAATACAAAGAGAAGCACACTTGATAACTTACATAAAACTCATATCCAATGGATCAAAGACTTCAACGTAAAACATGATGCACTGAATCTGAAAGAGGAGACAGTGAGAAATAATCTTGAATGCACTAAGAGATGGCTTTCTGAACAGAATACCATTAGCATAGGCACTAAGATCAACAGTTAATCAATGAGACCTCAGGAAACTAAAACACTTCTGTAAGGCAAAGAACATTGTCTTAAGACAAAATGGCAGCCTACAGAATGGCAAAAGGTGTTTACCAACTCCTCCTGCAATAGGGGAATAATATCCAAAATATATAAAGAACACAAAAAAGTAAACACCTCCAAAAAGTTCAATTTAAAAATTGGGTGCATGTCTCAAAATAGAATTCTCAATACAGGAAACATCAGAGAAATACAAATCAAAACTACTTTGAGATTCAATCTTCCACTTGCAAAAATGGCTAAGATCAAAAACACAAGTAACATCTTATGCTGGCAAGGATGTGGAGCTTCTAAACATCCCTCCATTACTTGTCTGAGTGTAAAATTATACATCAGCTATATAAATCAGCATGGCAGTTCCTTGGAAGATTTGGAATTGATCTTCTCTAAGATTCAGCTATACCACTCTTGGGCATAA
The DNA here is from genome assembly GCF_900095145.1 of Mus pahari. Taxonomy (NCBI): domain Eukaryota; kingdom Metazoa; phylum Chordata; class Mammalia; order Rodentia; family Muridae; genus Mus; species Mus pahari. The sequence goes on from NC_034596.1 coordinate 46,376,321, forward strand.
ACCCTAAGGTTGCTCCATCCTATCACAAAGATACTTGCTCAGTGACAGTCATAACTGATCTATTCATAATAACCAGAAACTGGAAAAAACCCAGATGTCCCTCAACAGAAAAATGGATTAAAAAAAAAATTGAACATTTATACAATGAGGTATTACTCAGCTGCTTAAAAAAATTAGTCATGAATTTACAAGGAAATGAATAAAACTAGGAAAAAATCATCCTGAGTAAAGTAATCCAGACCCATAAAGATAAATATGGTGTGTTTTCACTAGTGTGTGTATATTAGCCATTAAGTAAATAATTGCCAAGCTACAATCTATAGACACACAAAAGTTGGGAATAGAGAAATATTCTAAGGAGGACACAAGGATCTCCCTGGAAAGAAAAGTATAGTAGCTGGCTAGGTTGTAGGTGGGTACAGAACTTGGGGATAAGATATGGAGAAGGAGGAAAGATACAGTAGAGGGAAAAAAATCAGGGAAAAGATTTCTAAAACTGAAAGGCATTTGAAGGTTGATATGGAAATCTATTGCAGTGGAAACTTCCTAAAATATATGAAGGCAATCCTAATGGGATCTACTAATAGTAGGGAATATGGGTTTTCAATTGGACATCTCGGGTTATCAAACAGGCTTCCAGCAGAAGGACTGGCTTGCATTCAGTTAAGATATTGGTCAAAGGAGTCACATGAAAGTCTCCAAACAACCCAGGTTATTTCAAAGACAGTGGGTTGCTCTCTGCAAACTGACAACAGAACCCATTGCCAAGGACAATAGCCACACTGCTCGTGGAATATGGAAAAGTGGAGTTTATGCCTACATGGAGCCTTCACCCCTACATTCTAGTGTCTTTGCTGTGGGAAGGTTGTCCATAGGCTAACAAAGGGGACATGTAAATGTCAAACTAGCCACAAAACCTTTGACTGCAATCTGCCTTGCCTGCAAGACATACTAGAGCAATTGTGGGTAGGAACTTGTGGGAGTAGCCAGCCAATACCAGATTTGACTTAAGGCCCATGCCATGAGACAGAACCCATATCTGACCCTACTTAAGTGACCAGGTCCTCTGCCTATATATTAAAACTTTTAGCTTAGTAATTTTATGGGGCTTTTGAGTATGAATGAATGGGTCTTTGATGCTTGTACATCCCCTTAGGACTCTTTTCCTTCCTTTGAGCTCCCTTGTCCAAGTTCAATGGGATGGGTTTTGCTTTATCATATTATATTCTATTTTGTTATGTTTTGGTTGGTTGGTTGTTATCTCTTAGAATCCTGTTCTTTTCTGAGAGACAACAAGGGAATGGTTCCAGAAGGGAGCAGAGGTATGGAGGCCCTGAGAGGAGTAGAGGATGGGAAAGTATAATCAGGTCATATTGTATGAGAAAACAATCCATTTTCAATAAATGGGGAAAGAATTAAATATATTGATTTATGTTAATTTTCAAAAATTAGGTAGTTGTAACTTGAGATGCTATTTTCTTTATTTGTACATTATAAGAATAAGCTCAAATGTATTCATTATTGCAAAATGTCAAGAGTTGGATCACAAGAACATGCAAATCAATATTTACATGTTTTACTTCATCAAGACAAAAAGTATTTTCTCCACTGGTTGGAAATATTTCATGGTACAAGAAATCCACTTCCCTAGTCCTGGACTTTGACACAGATGATCCATGCAAGCCCATATGGGAGATAACAGGAAATGAAGCATCAAAGCATGAAAGAAAGGAAGACTACTTTATGGAAAATGCCACAGAGTGTTTGGAAGATGAAAATAAACCCAAGTCACATGGGTAGAGAAGTGCTCGGGAGCTCCTCAGTCTCTCCATCACCACCCCACACTTGCATGTGCAGGCCATCCATGCTAGTCACCGTTGAGAGACTGCTAAAATTTTAGAACCTGATATTTGATAATATATGCTCTTACAACCTGATTGGTTCGCAACTCCTCAGAGGAACATCTGAGTCATAAAGCAAAAAAACAAACAAACAAACAAACAAAAAGCTCATCAGATTTGGCTATTCCCGAAAGGAAAACAATTACAAGTAACAAGGTCTCTTCCGGAAATTCAGTTTCAACCAAGACTAAGCTGTTTTTTTTAGATCTTAGGGTAAATTATTTCCATATACCTATTAACTCCAATTAATCTTTAAGGCATTCATACTTGAACATCCTGAGCTTGTTTTCTTCTTAGTAAAATGAAAAATAACTGCCCTTTCAAGGTATTATGGTGTAAATCAGGCTGTATATAAAGGAGGCAGCCCAGTGCTGGGTACTTCACTTTCTGTCCTTCCCTGTAGTAGCCTGACTCACCCTGCCAATGGCTGTGCCTAAGTCTGAGGAGCAAATGCTTTCTTGTTTCAGTATTGCTTTTGTTTCTTTGTTTTCACCTTGCACTCCTACCTTTTTGTACATTCCTTCTTTGATCAAAGCTTCATTTGCAGACATAGCTCAGGCGGTACAGTGCTTGCCTAACATGCAAAGAAGTCTGGGTTCCATTTCTAGTTCTGCATAAGGTAGCTGTGGTGACACACACACCTGCAATCCTAGCACTAAATAGAGGCAGGAGGGTCAGAGGTTCAAGGTCAGTCTTGGCTGAATGCAATATGAGTTCCAGGCCAGCAAGGCTACATGAGACCCTGTCTTAAAATTAAAATAAATTTAAAAGCCTACATTTTGCTTTGTTCTGCTTAGTAAAAAGTGTCTGTTGACAGTTCACTGCATTGATCTTGAAAAGAGTTTTCACCTACCATAAAGAGCAAAATAACTTTTATATTACCTTTTCCTATTATTAGGTGTATAACCAACATACAGCTTACTTTGAATACTTTTATAGTGTGGCCAATTTATAGAACAGTCCTTGAATATTGACAGCACTAAAAGACCACCTGCTAATTCTTTACAAGTTCTTGCCAATCTTTTTTTTTTTTTTTACTGTTTTATAACTGCATACATATATAGAAGATGTTTTAACCTAATCAACCCTCTATTATCTCTGCTCCAATCCATCTCAAGCCCCTACTATTTTTCCATCCCTATCTTATGAGTTCTGTTTTCAAATCCACAGAATCCATTTGGTTCTGTCTGCAGGCTTACATGTCTAGGACTATCTCTGAGATCATGGGCAGACTCCAAGGCACTCCATCTCTGAAGAAAACCGACTCTTCCTTTCCCAGTAACCACCCATTGGCAGGTTTTCAGCCACGGTGAGTCCTTACAGTTTAAGTTAACACTGAACTGTGAATATGTGACAAGCACATGCGTAGGAATTTGTGGCTATTACACAATGCATTTTCATTGTAACAATCATGTAAATATTTCCTGTCATCAACACCACTGTAGTTTCTGTTTTGAAATTGAACTGCTGAGTGTACACACTTTCCTCAAAATGAACAAGAATAGAATAGATAGAATGAACTCTCAACCCTCCATGTGGACCTGAAAAGGTTATCCACTTTCAAGAAGTCCCACAAAGCTATACCCTGACTTGTCTTCTCGTTTCCTGAAACTTTTCTGAAGATTGTAGAACAACTCTGAGATATTCTGAATCAATCTTCAAAGTAATGTCTCCTATCTTGCCAAGTGCCTGCGTTCTCGGCACAGCTAACAGTGCCCATTACAGCAGCAGAGACAGAGGCAGCCAGCTGTAAATCTTTCCCTTTTTCAGTTGGTTCTGGTTTAGGAAGATTTACTTTTATAACTGTGTGGTGATTTCTACCTTATCAACCTCTATTCCTTTAATATCTTCTCGTCAACCTGTTCTACAGCTTCTCAAGGTAATAACAGGTCCTCAGAGTCAGAACCAGGCAAGCTTCCTTTGTAGCTATCAATGTGTTTGATTTTGACAAATTACTTTTATTGTCTTGGCTGCTGTAGAATATCCTTGATTTTACTTTGGAAAGTTTTCACCGAGTGAAATTAAAGTGATTTTTCTTTCGGCTGTAAATCTAATTCCCTTACTGTTTCATTTGTTTATATCAATGCAACTCTCTTACTTTTACACTGTAAATCAGGGGCCATATGTCACCCAAAGGTAATTCTGATTCCAGAACCTAAGCTGGAACTGATGTTTTTACTCTCGAGTAGCAGCACTTCATGTAGAAACACAGGTCAGTGAAAGGGGCTGGAATGCTATGAAAACAGACTTCTCACAACAGGAAGCACAGTTAAGGGTTTTAATTTATCCTCTACTCAAGTAGTTTCTTTTGCAGCATAGAACAGAAAATTAGAGATGGAAAATGGCCAGGTGCAATGGTCCATGCCTGTGACTATAGAACCCCAGAGAATTCTAAAGTCGAGGCCAACCTGGTATAGGTAGCAATATCAGTGAGCTAGCGCTCACATGCTGATCCAGTGCACTGCGGCTTTGCACTGTGTTCTTGCTTCTTCACCTGGGTAACTGGTCCTTCTCTTTCTGACTCCCACAAGGCCTGGCAGTAGGGAGGTATTCAAAAGTACTTTTGAAGAAATGAGATCTACTTTTGCAGACAAATTCACAAGAATATGATTATATGCAAACATCTTTAATATAATATAATATAATATAATATAATATAATATAATATAATATAAGGACCCATATTTTGACATTTCTTTATCCTGAAAATAAAATGTCTGTCAATCATTTCATACTTTAAATGAATAACATTTTTAAATTTAACAAGAGTATCATTTATTCTAAGTACTTATTATTTTTAAACTATTAAAGTTTTTCCTCCTCACTTTATATACATATGTAAAACTAAATGGATTTTTTTATAAATAAACAAATCAATAAATACTTCCTGGAAAGTTGCATATATTAGTTCACTTTTTCTACTTACACTTGGGTGAGGGGAATGGATATTTTTCTAGTATATCTCAGCAAGTAAAGCTCTCCATTCATTACATTAACAAAATTAATAGTGACCTTCTTATAACATTGAATCATGTGCATTGTCTACACAAAATGAATTATGGAGCTGAATAGAGGTTTAGTGGTGAAGCGCAATGTCTGCTCTTCCGCAAAACTCTATTCAATTCCAGTATACGTGAAGGCTCATAAGCAACTGTAATTCATGTCCCAGGGTATCTTTTCTAACCTCTGATGACACTTCATGAAAGTCATATATTCAACAAGTGCTCATACACATAAAAAAAATTAAGTAAAATCTAAAAGAAAATAAGAAGCTAGATAATACAGCTGAGGCCTCTCTCTCTCTCCCAGGAACTAACAAAGTGTCAACATCCCAGTAAATCCTGCTTTTACAGAAAAAAATCTGAAAATCAAACAGCATGTCATTAGATCTCGTGACAATTTTTGAAAAATATTTTTCCACTCAGGCATCAGGCATTTCAACATTTTATTTTTCCAAAACTAAACCAAAAAATCAAAAACAAAAAGAAAAAAAACTTTTTCACAAAACTGAATGAGTCAATAATCTTTCTCGTTGTTTTACTATACTATTTATAAAATTTCGTCTAGATTAGGAGCAGAAGAAACGACCTTTGTGGTTTCCTTTTGTACATAAATTTGAAAATTCTATGATAATTTTTAATGATACTTAAGGAAAGCATACAAGAAAACCACTTGAAATTTGAAAGAGTGCATGGGAAATTGGTTGTTGAAGATAAAAATTACCCTACAGTTTTCTTTCATTCCTGAGTCACTTCTTTGAACACTTTTCCTGGATTCTTTGAATTTGATTCACTCATTCTACATTCTCTGAGATTTAATAAGCCAGTAACACCAAACCAAGGGAGTGTTTTTGGTCTAAACCCAAAGGAGTTGTATGATAGCATAAAAAATTTAGTTGCATTTTAGTTGACTCTCTGGCTTTGACATGAATGCAATATTAATTGGAGTCACTATTTGAGTTGTGTCCGTGTTATTGACACTGGAAACAACCACAGCAAATTAAAGGACAGAATGACCTGTTAACTCTCCTCTTCTACTAGGCTGTAAGATCTCATAGAATGACACTATAATTACATGGAAAGTAATTGTCATATATTTGCCAAGAAATTACATGGTTGACAGTCCTCTGAAAATTGTTCTGCATTTCTAGTGCCAGCAGCTATGTTAGCAGAAACTGAAATTAGAAAGAACCACAGGTGGTACTTTCTCTTCATTTAGAAAATTATTTCTTTTAAGAAGTAAAATTTAATTTTCAAGTAAATATTATAAAACTAAAAATAAGGTGGAATGACTTAGAAATGTTCATAATACTCATTGTTATTTTGGTATAATGTTGGCTTTATGGAACAAGCAAAGTCATTTGCTACATCTTAAGCTAATTGTGTATCATATTGCTCAAGCTGCAGGACTATAAAATCATTGTGCCCATGTTATTTCTTGCAAACAAATGAATACTGAAAGTTCACCAGGGTAAAATAGGAACAACTATATTTTATAGATCATAACTTTTTCCAAATATAAAAACTATTTCTTATGAGTTATAATAGCTGATATTGTAAAATAAAAATAGCTTTACGCTGATTCAAAATTAGTTTCAAATTATCTAGTATGAAGTTTTCATTCTTACATCAGTTGTAACATAAATTAAGACACATTAAAAGACAAAACCACCTCCTGCATCCACCTCACAAAGTACCAAGATGTAAAAATTGCTGAAGTCTTACTTGTCAGGAAAATTGGGTTATTGATCACAGGTTGTATATTAATTTATTATGATTTATCTCATATTTTGCTAAATATATCTGGTCTGTTCATACAATTGAATCTTACTCTAAAATTAATCACTTGAATAGTCTTAGAACCAAACAGATTCATTTAAATGTGTAAGAACAGGTTTTTCAACTAAGATAATAAAGTGCACTCACCTGTTGTAGTAAATAACTATTCTCAATCGGGGGCCTTCTGCCCCTCCTTTTATCATTCAGTTCCCACATAAAAGATACACATTTATATTCATGATAAGCACATTTAGAGCTGGGCAAATATCTAACCCTCTAAGCTATTAAAATTTACTTCCAAAAAAAAAAAAAAAAAAAAAAAAAA
>NC_034596.1:46383747-46386997 GCF_900095145.1 Mus pahari
CTTGTTTCTCTCTCTCTTTCTCTCTCTCTCTCTCTCTCTCTCTCTCTCTCTCTCTCTCTCTCTCTCTCAATTTATTTTTACAATTCATTAGAGAATTTATTTTTAGTACAAAACATAAAATTGTGCATTGTACTAAGAGGAAAAAATGTTGCTATTATTAATATTATTTATACAACTTCACATTTAAGAAAATCAAACAAAAAAAAACAGGAAGCATTGCAGAGTAGTAGCAATTGGGAAAGTGGAAAAGATTAAAAAGACACATATTACCATTAACCAATAATAGAGGGTGTATTTGAACCCTAGTTTCTCCATTAGATGAGACATCTGTACAAAAAAAAACAAGGAAACTTGTGAATGCTTCCATATTTGATGTTATCATACATCAAATGGACTTACCAGATACCTATATAAGATTTCACCCAAATACCATATACACATTCTACTCAACAACACAAGGAAACTTCTATGAAAGAGACCGCATGCTAGGACATGAAAAAAACCTTTACAAATACAAAAGGATTGAATCACTTTTTTACCTGCCTAACTACAGTGTAATAAAGCAAATTTGATAGAAAACAAAACCTCAATAACTACACAAGCTCATAAATACCAAAGAACTAATTAATGTGTGATGAATGGGTAAAGAAGTAACAAGAGAAACTTCCCTTTGAATTAATGAAAATAAAAACACAACTCAACAAAAGCACTGGGACAGACTGAAATTAGCCCTATGAGGAAAATGTGTAACTCTTAAGTGCCTATGTTAAAATAATCAGAAAGAGCAAAACTAAATGAACTCAAGCTGTACTACAGAACAATGGTGATAAGAACTGTATGGTATTGGTATAGAAATAGGTAGGTTGATCAACAGAATAGAATCCAAGACCCAGAAATAAACCCACACACCTATGGACAGTTGATTTTTGACAAAGAAGCCAAAATCAAACAATGGAAAAAGAGGAAACATCTTCAACAAATGGTGCTGGTCTAACTGGATGTTTCCATATAGAATAATGCAAATATATTCATATTTATCACAATACAAAAACCTCAAGTTCAAGTGGATCAAGGACCTCAGCATTAAACCAGATACATTAAACCTAATAGAAGAGAAAGTGGGAATAACCTTGAATGAACTGGTACAGGAGACAATTTCCTGAACAGAACAACAAAGGCTCAGGCTCTAAGATCAACAATTGATAAATGGGACCTTTTGAAACATAAAAGCTTCTGTAAGACAAAGGACACTGTCAATAAGACAAAACAGCAGCCTACAGATTGGGGGAAAAAAATTGACTTCCTACAGAGGGCTAATATCCAAAATTTATAAAAAACTGAAAAAGGTAGACTCCAATAAATCCAAATAATCCAATTAAAAATGGGGTGCAGAGCTAAACAGAATTCTCAACAGAGGACTCTTGAGTGGCAGAGAAGCACTTAAAGAAACATTCAACATTCTTAGTCATAAGTGAAATGCAAATCAAAATGAGCCCGAGATTGCAATTTACATCAAAATAATCTTAAGAAAGTGAATAATGGTAGTGGGATTATCCCATGCAATTTAGCAGGCCTATTGTTGTTCTTGCTCAGCTCCAGCTTAAGCAGTGATGCTAGTTAGAAACTATGCACATATCTCCCTATATTTTAAGGAGAAAGAATTTCAAAACATACCCCCCATTACTATGTCTCTTACAATCTTTTTCGTTTGTTTTTTTTTAATTTATTTATTTTAAACTCCAGATTTTATTCCCCTCCTGGTCTATCCTCCGACGGTTCCACATCCCATACCTTCTCCCCGCACCCCTGTGTCCACGTGGATGTCCCCACCCCAAACCCAAACCCACCAAACCTCTAAGCTCCCTAGGGCTTCCAGTCTCTTGAGGGTTATGTGTATCTTCTCTGACTGAACCCAGACCTAGCAGTCCTCTGATGTATATGATTGGGACCCTCATATCAGCTGATGTATGCTGCCTGATTGGTGATCCAGTGTCTGAGAGATCTCGGGGATCCAGGTTAATTGAGACTGATGGTCCTCCTACAGGGATTCCCTCCTCCTCAGCTTCTTCCAGCTTTTCAACCATAAGGGTCAGCAGCTTCGGTTCCTTGTTTGGGTGCAAATATTTGCATCTGACTCTTTCAACTGCTTGTTGGGTCCTTCAGAGGGCAGTCATGATAGTCCCCCCTTTTTGATTGGATATTTTCTTTGTTTATATTTCAAATGTTTTCCCCTTTCCAGGTCTCCCTTTCAGAAACCCCCCCATCCCATCCCCTTCTCCCTGCCTCTATGAGAGTGCTCCCCCACCCACCCACACCCATCCTCCCACCCTGGCATGCTCCTACACTGGGACACTGAACATCCTCAGGCCCAAGAGCCTCTCCTCCCACTGATGTCCAACAAGGCCATCCTCTTCCACTTATGTGTCCAGTGCCAAGGGTTACTCTGTGTGTATTCTTGGTTGGTGGTCCAGGAGCTCCAGAGGAGGGGTGGGAAGGGTCTGGCCTGTAGACACTGTTGCTTTTTGTGAGCACTCCATAGCCTCAGTAATAGTGTCAGGTCTTGGGACCTGCCCTTGAGCTGGATCCCACATTTGTCCTGTTGCTGTGCCTTCTTTTCCTCAGGCTCCTCTCCATTTCCATCCCTGCAGTTCTTTCAGACAGGAACAATTATAGGTCAGAGTTTTGACTGTGGGAGGGCAACCCCATCCCTCACTTGAGTTATATGCTATTCGGCATTTTCCCATGCAGCTTTTAATATTTTTTCATTGCTCTGTGCATTTAGTGTTTTGATTATTATGTGATGAGAGGATTTTCTTTTCTGGTTCAATTTATTTGGTGTTGTATAGGCTTCTTGTGCATTTGTGGTCATTTTTTCCTTTAGGTTGGGGAAGTTTTCTTCTATGATTTTGTTGAAGATATTTTCTCGTGCCATTTAGCTGGGAATTTTTACTCTCTTCTATTCCTTTTTTTATTATTATTATTTTCCTTATTTACATTTCAAATGCTATCCCGAAAGTTCCCTATACTCCGGCCCCCAGCCCCTGCTCCCCTACCCACCCACTTCCACTACTTGGCCCTAGCCTTCCCCTGGGCTGGGTCATATAAAGTTTATAAGACCAAGGGGCCTCTCTTCCCAATGATGACCAATTAGGCCTTCTTCTGCTACATATGCAGCTAGAGACATGAGCTCAGGGGGTACTGGTTAGTTCATATTGTTGTTCCACCTACAGGGTTGCAGCCCTCTACAGCT
>NC_034596.1:46387852-46422413 GCF_900095145.1 Mus pahari
TAAGGATGTTGAACATTTTTTCAGGTGTTTCTCAGCCATTCGTTGCTCCTCAATTGAGAATTCTTTGTTTAGCTCTGTACCCCATTTTTAATGGGGTTATTTGAATTTCTGGAGTCCAGCTTCTTGAGCTGGAGGATATCATTCTTGAGGTAACCCAATCACAAAAGAAGTCAATAATATGCACTCACTGATAAGCATCTGTAGCTCCTGACCTCTTTCCTAGGTTTTCTGTTTCCAGGGTTGCCTCCATTTGTGATTTTTTAATTTTTTCTATATAATTTTTAGGTCTTGAACTGCTTTGTTCAATTCCTTCACCTGTCTAATTGTGTTTTCCTGTATTTCTTTAAGGGTTGTTTTCTCTTTGGGGGCTGCTACCTATTCACCTGTATTTTCATGTGTTTCTTGCAAATCGCCCTTTCTAACTCTGTGAAGAATCTTCATGAGGTAGAATTGAAGACAGCATCATGGTTTTCAGATGTGTTGGGGTATCCAGGACTTGTGATGGGAGAACTGGGTTCTGATGATGGTGCCAAAGTATATTGGTTTCTGTTGCTTATGGTCTTGTGCTTAGCTTTCACCATCTGGCTATCTCTGCTGTTAGTTGTCCTGGGTGTATCTGTCTAGAGCCTATCTCCTGTGTCCCTATGTTGCTGCAGGAATCCTGGGAGACCAGTGGCCATGGCTACAGCAGATGTCGTGGGAGTCCTTCAGACTTTGTAGTCTTCAAATTTGCCTACATGCTGATGATCTGCCCAGGTGGAAGATGCAGGCCAGACTATTCATTTATTTTTGCATTGCTAAAGATGAGAGTCAAAGGCTGAGGCACATAATAGAATGACTCTACCATTAATTTGGTTTTTGTTTGTTTGTTTGTTTGTTTTTTGCAAGCCAGTTAAGTTTTACTGGAGTACTGACAGGAAGAGAAATGGATGATCAAAGTCAGCTGCAGCACTGTCAAGTCCCCAGCTATGCCATCAGCAGCCTCCCATCTGTGTCTTCATATCATACCAAGTGCTTATGTAATGTTTGTGAAACACTCCTCTCAAAAGGAGAAATGTGCCTGATCTGGTGAGGGTCTTGCACAGCTGATCACAGCTGTTCTGATCAGGTTGGTAATGACCTTGTCCAATCTGGCAGAAACAGCCAGCTAACACATTATTTTTTTTTTTAAATTTCTGGATCTAAAGGATCTAAAGGACATATTTTTTAAAGCCCAAAATAGTTGTGATAATAATCATTCTTATAGTGACATAGACAGTGATACATCAATCCATAAGCAACTAAGCAATCTTTTTCTTTTTCTTTTGAGATTTTACATTTTCCTGATTACTCCATGTAAGAAGAAACCTGAACTGTTTGAAAAGCTACACTAATCTACTACATCAGTAACTATTTTTTCTTTCTGTTGCTATATTATTATCATAACCATAAATGTACTTGCTTTGCACTATAACTACCAAAGAAGCAGATGTCAAGCAAAAACTAGTAAGGATAAACAATAAATGAGCTACCAGATATATAGAAAGATTGATTCTCATTCACTACTGTATTTTCAAGTGCCAAATATTAACTGCAACAGAAGCAAGAGTTTTGCTTATATCCCAGCTTTGGCTCCTTCTAAGGAAACCTCATATTTGGGAGGCATCTCTTCCCATTCTCTACTGAACATGAAGCAGCTATACAGTAGTCTCCTTTGGGCATTTTTAGTTTGTGAGCTTCTGTGAAATGGTATTCCTGTGTTTCTGTTTTGTATTTATCTAGTTAATAATAACTATAAATTATGTATAGCCTATTTTCATATTCTGATTATGCCTTTATATATTTTCTTTGAGAAAATAGCTCTACAATTCTTTGCTTATTTATTGATTGAATTGTTCAAATTTTACTGTGGAGCTGAAGGGATTCTTTATGGTTATCTGACATATCTCTTATCAGATTCATGAACTTACATAAAAATTCTACATAAAAAATTCTGCATAAAATGAAATTTGGTAAGAATTTTGTTGAATTTATACTTCAACTTAACTGCTATCAGTTATATTACTCTCTTTGAAATCAGAAATATACAGAATTTATTATGTATTTATTCAATGCTGTTAAATTTTTAATATATATTTTCCTAGTTCTTTATTTAATATATACCTAAATATTTATTATTTTTATAAATATGACTATTTTTAATATTTTATTTGTGTGGGTTGGTGCTAGCACAATTAATTTTTTCTGTGTTTATCTTATATTATTCTGTATTACAAAACTTATTAATTACAACAATTACATTTATATTTGTGTTCCTTAAGATTCAACATACAAGGTAAGACATATGCAAATAAAGGTCATTTATTGTTATTCACAATCCAGATGCCTTTTGTTCTCTTCTCTAATTTCTAATTTCCTTACCCATTATTTTCTTACAAAATTAAAAAGTGAGAACAGGAGATATCTTTAGCATGTGTAATTTTAAAGAAGTAAAAAATTTAGCTTTCTGCAATTATGCTTGATATTAAATGTAGATTTTATACTGCTGGCCTCTACTATGTGGAGAAGAATATCTTACATTTCTAGTTAATAAACTTGATTATTTTGAACAACATGGTATAATTGTAAGTGTTACAACTCTGAAGGAAAATGTATCCCGCCAACTGGGAACCAAGGAATACTACAAAGTCATACCATGTAACAAACATCACACAATAAAGAGCTTTATTAGGAAGAAAACCCAGGAGGGTGCTACCTCTGCTCTGAACTTATTAGAAGACAGATACCTAGGGTACCTTGGGGGTGGGGAGGCTTTCCAGGGTAGAGATTTATAGTATGAGGTTTGGTGAGATTTCAAGTCCTGAGTTTGGGTTTTTTTACTCTGTAGGGCAGGGGCTGGGACAGGCAGTTAGGGTAAAGTATTCTATGGGTGGAAACTAGCAGTTGGCTCTCCTCAGGAGAAAGGACTCACTACTCATGTGGTTCAAAAGGCTTACACTAATACTGGATATTACAGTCTTTTATGAATATTTTGAAATTTGCTATAAATATGTTTTATAATTTTAGTATGATTTTACTATGTGATTTCAGTTCCAAAAAAACCTTGCATTGCTGAATTAAGTTCAACATGGCTATGATACATAACTCTTTACACTTGGTGAGATTTAGTATTTGAAGAGTATTTGTGCATATTCTAACATTTACAAAGAATGTTTTCTTGTAATATTTACAAAGCTTTTTTCCCTTGATAACTCTGCCTGGATTTTGATCAGTATAATAATAGCACAATAAGATAATGAACAATACAACATTCCTTCTTCTTGTGTTTCTTGTAAGCCTGTGTAAAAACATGTTGTTAATTCTGCTCTGACTGATAGAATTCACCAGTGATATTACCTAGATCCAAGATCTTCCTTATGAGCAGTTTCCAAATCATAATTTTATCTTTTACATATTTTAGCACACTTCATATTTTCAATTAAGAGGAAGATGCATGCAATTACACTGGCATTTAGAGTTCCCTGAATAATTAATTTTGACTAAGACAACCAAGGTTTTATTTAGATTCAAACTTGTCTTTATTGATTACATTCTGATGACCTTTTGGATTTCTGTAATGTCTGCCTTTAAGAAACAAATTCAGTTTGTTCTTTCTTCTCTTGGTGCAGCTTCTTTCACTTTTGAAAGATGGATCTCTTAATATCAAATCCTTTGATTTTGGTTTATGGATTTATTTGGCCTCCACTGTTTTGAATATAAATCAGCTATCAATCTTACTGTGATTTTTCTTATGAATAATGAATTGTTTTTCTCTTATAGCTTTAAAAATATTAACACACCCTTTGGTTTTCAATACATTACCATCAAAGTGTGAACATGAGTTGTATTGACCAAATATTATTATAATTGGAACTATCTTCTTGGGGGAAGATTTTAGTCATTGTCTCTTCAGTATTTTTTGTCTTTGTCCCATTCCTTTTTCTTACTCAAAATAAACATATGTGACTAGACATAAATAATGATCTGGTCCAGTCTGTGACAATCACTGTCATCTGGTCTGTTAATTTTTCATTCTTTCTTTTCCACTATCTGCATTTCCTAATCTCTAATTACTAGCCTTCAACTTTTTTTTTTTTTGCTCCTTTTGTTAATTCAAATGTACAACTGAAACCATACAGTTTTGTCAAGAATAATGTGGTTTTCAAATTCCAAATTTTCATTTGATTATTTTTAATATTCTTGACCTCCTATTGGTTTCTGTTATCTTAGTGTATATTGTCTTTGTGCTTCCCAAGATCAAATGGGTGAGAGAAATTATGATTTTTCAACACACATAAAGTTTCTTCTTTATAAAACATGTTCTTAGGCTTGGAAGAGGACTCAAAGGACAAAGCAGTACTTGAGCAAACATGAGTACCTAAGATTGTATAACAAGAAACGAGGTAAAAGCAGCTATAGTGGCAAGCACCTTTATCCTCATGTACCTACAGAGAGATGAGAGGAAGAGGAACAAAAGAATCTTTGGACCTTCACAGATGTGTTAACCTTGTACTTATAATGAAGAACAAAGAGAATCTCTTTAAACAATGTAGTGAATCCTCACCATCACCCATAGGAACACACACATACATGCACATCATATGTCACACACATGCAAACTCACTTTCAAACTGCTGTCTGAATTCATATTTTTCTATGACTAAATAAAAGCAGATCTTAGACCTCATCAGAAAAATGTTTTTGTTAAGTGAACTGTGATTAATGGAAAAACTCAGAAGTGTTTCTAAGTGAAGAGAATAAGCAGCCATGGAAGACTGAGCCTCAAACATAAAGCTTGTATAAAACCCTTTTCCAAGATTCAGGGACTCAACTAAAGAGGTGATGGAAAGATTGTTAGAGCCGTAGGTCAGGAGGGAGGATAGTGAAAGAGTGTGTAATGAACATACTGCATTCCTGAATTCACAGAAGCTGATATTGTCTGCACTAATCCTGTACAAGATCAAGTCGTTCAGCATTCTAGCATGGACTGGGAAGCCCCAACACACAAATGGGTGGATATGGATGGTCGGTGGCTTCTAACAGAGGAAGAGTTAGTTTAATTTAAGAGTTTGGCAAATGGTAGGTCAACCATGCTACAGTGTGAATAGTCTCACACCTGGGAGTATATGGGCAGAACAAAAAAAAAAAAAAAAGAATCAGTCTGCAATTTAAATTAAAAAGAAAAAAAGACAGGAAACTAAAGGGTGTGGAAAGGTTAGGATTGGTCATGGAAGAGTTTAGGTGACAGAGAGGGTGAGTATGACCCGAACAGGTTTTCTTAAAGTCTCCAAATTATGTTAAATGTCTGCAATAATTTTTGCTGTTACATATATATTTTACAAATTAAAAATAATTCCAAGGCCAACACATTCTTCATGACTGAGCCTATCTCCTTTCATCTTTATTTTCTCCCATTCTGGGACCATTCCCTGAACTTTCTGTGTCAGCTGCCATCAGCTCCCCCACTTGCCAAGCTTTCCATGTGTTTATACATCTTTCTCTAATATAATTTTATCTTGAAATCCTAACACCTATTTAGAATATTACTAAGATTAACATTTACATGCCATTCAATTCTTTTATGTGAATTGCATAATTAAAAGTATTCATAGATAGAGTCAACTATCAACACAAGACAACTTGATATAATTTGATCACCATAAAGGAAACTCCTATGCTCTTTGTCTCTTATACATTGTTGCCATTGCCCCTTAAACCCAGTCTGTATTATAATTATTCAGCCTTCTGCCTCTGAATCTTTGCCTGTTTAAGAAGTTTTCTTACCAATTGGGCCATATAGTATGTGTATAACATGGTATTTCCACTTTGACCATATGACATAGACTAATTTTGACTGTAAGAAAGAATGAAGGACTGATAGATGATCCTAATGACATTAACTTTAAAATCTCATATGTCATTTCAAAGACTCAAACTTGATTTTCCTAAGAATCAGTCCTTGAAATCTCATAGATTCAATTAGGTGGGCCCTGTGAACTCTTTCTAACGGCTATTACACCCCCAACAGGAACATACATATATGCATATCATATATCACATACATATGAACTCACTATTCAAATTTGAAGAATGTACTCTTACACAATCATATGTTTCACCATATTTGTGAAAGTATTTTTAATTTAGTATTTTTTGTCTCATACAAAAGAATTTGTGTAAGAGGCCACTCTATTTAGCCTAATTTGAAAACAAATTAATAAAGATTTGGCTTTTCAACTGGGTTTCACAATGGGATGGATAGAAGACATCATAAAAAATGTAATCCCTAGACCTCTCTCATGTCCAAAAGTTCACTGTCCTGAGAGATAGAGCCAGAATCTGAGGTCCAAGATGTCAGCATTTACTAAAATATGTCCAGCTAATAAACAGAGATAACTGAAAGCTACTGGATAGTTTTTAAATCATCTATAGCCATCCTCTATTATACTTTTCTGGATATGTGATTCCATGATACTGTAGTCTATAGGGTGTTGGTGCTAGCATTTACATGTATACAAGTAATATTTGAATGCTATATATCAGCAAATATAAAACAAAATTTACTATGTAATAAATATATTATACCTCATTAAAACAAACAAACAAAAAAAAGAGCAAAGATTTTTTTTCCTAAGTGGTTAACTACCCTGAAATAAAGCATTTTGTTAGTCCTTCAGCTAACAACATATCTCATTTATATTTCATGTATTATATTTGCTGTAATACTTGTTAAACTTAATATCCCTCACTGAGTACAAACACAGAAAACTACTCTTTAAAAGTCATGTTGCAGGAAAGCCACTGAAATCTTTGGAATGTTAAAAGTTATGTCAAATATGAAAATAAATCACTGAAAAAATTCTTGCCTAGTACTTTTCATCTATAGGAAATATCATACAATTAGGTAATAAAATAAGCCAGGCATGGTGGTAAACACCTTTGATTCCAGCATTCAGGAGGTAGAGGCAGGCAGACCTCTATGAGTCCAAGGCCAGCCTGATCTAAAAAGTGAGTTCTAGGACAGTCAGGATTATTATGCAGAGAAACACTGTCTCAAAACAACAACATTAACAAGAACAACAACAATAATAATAATAATAAATTGAAATATATTGTACGTTTTTGATAAATCTTAATGCAATGAAAAACTTTCTATTAAGATTTTTCTGAGCCAGGCGTGGTGGCACAAGCCTTTAATCCCAGCACTCGGGAAGCAGAGGCAGGCAGATTTATGAGTTCAAGGCCAGCCTGGTCTACAAAGTGAGTTCCAGGATAGTCAGGGCTATACAGAGAAACGCTGTCTCGAAAAACAAAAACAAACAAACAAACAAACAAAAAACAAAAAAAATAAAAAAAAATATTTCAAAGCTTGTTAAGATTCTAAAAGTGAAATTAATTTCCTAATATAACATATCAGTAAAAAATCTGAGGGTCATGAAATTAAAATATTGTTTTTAATATATTAACATAAGAAATTTATATCCTATTCTACTGGCAGATTCTAAAGGGTTTTCGTTTCCTTGTTTGCTTGTTTAGGGTTTTTTGAGGTGATTATTGTTGCTTTTTGCATCTAGGGCATAACTGACATGAAAAAGAAGAAGGAATACTAAACATACATAACTTTAAATAAATTTAATTAAGAAAGTTTGAATAAAACAGACAGTGGACATTTAAATAGTAACATACAAAATAACCATCGTTTAAAGTTCAGTGTCTATGACAACATACTAAGATTGTTGTGTAACAAAATAGATTTAATGCCACAGTAGGGACATTCATTCTACCTCTAAAAATTAAGTTATTCACATATACACAATATAATCTCCATGCCTGGGGAATATCTTGTTAAAAAAACCCTTTCCCTGTAATTTCAAAAAAAAAAAAAAAATGCTCACAAAGCTGTATTTCACTTTGAATTGGCCACACAGAGTGCCTCCTCATATTATGATACTAGATATGAAAGTCTCTTTTCTTTTCCTACATTAGTTTTAGCATTAAAAAGAACACCTCACATTGAACTGATTCATACAGAATCTGGTGATTTTTAAGAAAATGGAAACTTTCAGAAGGCAGTGCACATTTCTGACCTAGAGATGTATTACAAGAAGCTTCCCTAGGACTCTCATCTCACACGTAATCAGGACCTTGCTTTCTACTTAGACTTAGTTTGCTCAGATGTAACTTTTGTCCTTCATAGTTACAGAAGAGAACAAAGAATGATATTGGATGCAGACTTCTCCTTTTTTCCTAGGCTATATACCTTTCCAGATAGTGAATATGATAGCGCTCAGTCACATGCGCATCTCAAGTGATGCATAGCTGGCTGGAGACAGGTGGACACATCTGTTCCAGTCTATCAGACCTGACTCACACTGTGTTCTGTAATCATTATTGTTTTTATCCCAAATTACAGTGTCAATCTGTTCAGAATTAATATGTATTACTCTGCCATTTGCTACACAATTTCTAGCTTATTTGTTGGACCAAATCCTGCCATAATCACATTGGCAGAATTCCCCCTGAAGATCTAAAGGAGAGAATGTGTATCCAGAGGTTGGTTATGCTTCTATCACATGTCAAAAGATGTTTGTACATAAGTGGATAATATTGCTATTTCCAGTGAATACTTTCTTGTGTCAACAGAAAGAGCTTGCTTACGTGTTCAGTGTACCGGTTTGAATAGCTTTTAATCACTTTTTTTAAATGCATGTTACCCCCTTTTCATAATGTTCTCATTATGAAAAGGAAGGATTGGCATGTTATTTATTTTATTCAGAATGAAGCTTATATTTCAATACTTGAGAAATTATAATTTTAATTTCCTCTTGCCTTTTATGTCCAGTAAATGGTTAAAAAAAAAAAAAAGTCCTCGAAGCCACAATTCTGCTTTATTATAATGTGATGAATCACTATATTACAACTTATTTCTCTTTGCTCTTCCATATTCCCTGAAGCCATCTAAATACATGTGTCTTATTGAGGAGAAAAAAGTTATTAATTCATAATTATTATGGAAAGGTTAATTGGCTAACATTCTATAAATGACTTTCCTACCAGCTAGTGATTTTCCTCTACTTTTTGTCTTCTGGTTGATACAGAGAACGAGAGCCTCGGAAGCTGATGAAATTTAAAAGCAACCTATTTTTAAACAGATTCTGAAATTAGATAGATTAGGAAGATATATGAGTATTATACACCATAAACGTATGTTTTCAATTCTCAAAAGCATAAACATAATAAGAACTAGAAAGACTGCAAATACTACAAACATGGTGACCTTTCGCTCCAATGTTTTGGGCAGAGCTTCTATGCTGTGGGTCTTTGGATCAGCCACTAAACTTGCCCGCTGTAGTGTGTAGAATGAACGGCAGTAGTGTCTGGGCAATGTGAATACTGTTTGCTTGATGTAACGTACAGGAGGAAGTTATGACCTCAATTGAGGTTAGACCAGAGAAAAATAATCAAAATCAGCCTCTCATCTTGATGTCTCCTTTAACTTTACTACGGCTATAGAAGGTCACACAAGGGATGCTTATAGAGCCATGTGGCCCCAACTCATTACTAGGCATTGCCCAATAACTCCCGTCAGTCTATCATGATAACTATGTGCAGCCTGCCTAAAGCATTTGAACAAACTGCTTTGCAATTATTAGACATGTTATGAGAAAATGTGAACAGCTTTGACCAGCAAATTTTCAATATATTTCTCCCCTCAGGCAAGAATAAAACTTAAAATAAAACTCCTGAGACTTTGACATTCTTCTCAGCACATAACACATACCAGGAGAGAATAAAAGAAAAAAAAGACATGAATATTTGAAAAGGCCTTTTGAATCTTGCAGGCATAAAGTAGAAATATATATCATTCTCACAGACCTGGAGTCCATGCAGATATGCACTGAAAGACAGGCTTTGTACCGCTGTCCTCTACTGATATGTCAAAGGAAAAGGATTCATTCTCACCTTTTCAGGGTGTCTGTCATTAGATACATTAATATGGATGAACCATCACAAAATCAAAAAGCAGTAAGAGAGGTGAGCTTAAAGGGCTAGATTTTAAGTATATTTAAGTTGGGCTTTAATTTGAGAGGGACATGTTGAGGATCTATAATTACCTTTCTGTCTCCACTTACCCAGGAAGAAAAAAAAGGGAGGGGGGCTAATTAGATTTCTCTAAAGTCCACTTGTCAGCATTTCCGTAAACATTCTTCAAGCTTTCCAATAAATGAAAGAATGAACTGATGCTGACAGGAGTTGAACAAGATTGCTTTTTTTTTTTTTCTGTCATAGCCTCCGTTATTTTGATGTATTATATTTAAGCTAAAATATAGGATTTGCTTTCCCAACACATTCTGTTACTCAAAGTTGTGTTCACTCACAATAACGTAAGCAACAATTCCTATGTGTTTTGTTAACAAAATTATCATTGAGTCAATAATAAGCATAGGTATTTCTAAAAAACATATATTCAAAACTAATATTCAGTTAACTCATATCTCATCACTACATATTACCGTGATGAAATATAGTTTAATAATGATGTCACAATTAAACTGGGCTACTTCATGAAGCTTTGGTTGGGGGATAACTTGTCATTCATATGTAAAAAGAAATTTCCTTAATGCCTTGGCAATGAGCTTGAAGGAGAAAACCATACAATATTGTTGAGAGGGTAATAGCATTTTAATAGAGTATTTTTTATCTAAAATTATGTTTTAGCTGCACAGTGTCATCCTAAATTATATTAGTAAAGTAAACTAGACAAAATTGCATTTCATAAAGCACAAATTTACTAAAACACAAAAAGAAAAGGACACAACATGAGGTTGTTTTTGATCATTTCTGAACATATAAAATGATTGCCAAATTTTATGTTTCATAATTAATATCATGTACCAGAATTGACTTTCAAAATCCATTAAAAAAAAAACAAAACAAAAATTTAACAAGAATTTTGGCATTACTTTAAGAAGTTACAAATTATATTTGGTAATATATCTTTAATACTTTTAGCAAATGATTAATTATGAGAATTTCAGATTCACTGTGAAGAGTCTCACATGTGCTTTCTTAGTGATTATATTTCCCATATCTGTGCCATCCCTATTATCATAGACTCTGTGTCACTGCTCATAGAGTTGATTCATTCGTCTTTGCAGGCTTTTGCACTAAGCTTTGTTTGGCCAGAGATCTCATACAGAATACTAGAGTGTGTCTAGACATCATCAGGTCATCACACAGCATACAGTCTCAAACAGCTTCTCAGCCTTTACTTTACTTTCCTAACCTTGGTAGTTTTCAAGACCTGCCTACTGGTATAACAGTGGCAAGACTGGTTTATCAAGGAAAGCAACAGCATTCCTGGTTGGTAATGAAAGCATGGTTCTGTAAACTTGGGAAGTCACAAGCCACAGATGAGACACTATTGTTGCTTTTCTGAAAGGTACGGTTGTCACACTGCTTTGTAAGTATTTATTCCCAGGTACATGTGACTAGTACTAGTTGGATTCAGTAAGTAGCATGAACAAATAAAAGGGGAAAGGAAGTTGAGGAAAAACACAAGGATGGGAACTCTTGTAGCAAGCTGGATGGGAACAAATGAGAGTCATAGATAACCAAAACGTAGTGTCGGCATGTATGCTATTTTAAAAAAATAGATAAAATATTTAAAAAGAATATTTTGTGGGATGTGACTCAAGTTGAGATTGTCTAATAATTTCATCTGGACTGACTAGACAGCGATGAATGGTTTTGTGGAATAATCTCACCAGGATGAGGGACCTATCTTCTCATGTGCCATGTGTAAATGCATACATGTTGAGCATGCTTAACAAAGAAATGGGTTAAGATAGTTTCTAACAGGTCTCATTGCTATAAAGACATTTCTACAATACTCTATATTTTATTACTATTTAAATTTTTCTGGTAAGTTACTCTTACTTTTATTTCATTTTTCAGATTATAATTACATTATCTCTCCATCCCTTTTGAGCCCCTAAATGCTCCCACATCTGCCTCCTTTCTCCCTTTCAAACGCGTGGTCTCCTTTATCAATAATTGTCCTTGTTTATTAATTTATTTCTAAATATAACCTGTTCAGTCTGTAGAAAATTATGTGTATGTATATTTTTCAGGGCTGTGAATTTGGCACTGGACAGGCAAATGGGAGTGTTTCCCTGGGGAAACCACTTCTCCCAGTCCCAATTTTCCACAATCGCCTGTGGTTCTTAGTGTAGATTTGAGGTCCCATGGGCTTTTTCTCTGGTCCACTCTGGCATGTCCATTGATATTGTCATTCTTTAACTCATGTTTGGGCAGTTGTATCAGTGAGAATTTATGGGTGTAGCATCCAGCATTACTGGGAGATACAGTCTTACAGCAAAGTCCCTGATCTTACAGCTCCTCACCTGAGTCTTAGGTACAGACATGTTTTATAAATGTATCCATTGAGGATTGGCACACAACTCTGAATTTTGATTGGTTGTGGTCTTCTCTAGTAATCTCTGTTTAATTCAAAGAGAAGTTTTCTTGGTAAAGGGTAGGGAATGCATTAATCTGTAGGTATAAAGACAAATTTTGTGATTGTTGTTAGGATTTATGCTAGTTTATTAAAGTGGTGACTATGGTCTATATTTTGTAAGCAAATTTTAAATTCAAACTCTCATTTGGATGGTGAGAAATTAAACACTACTTCCTGGAAATGAGTATATACATGTATTATTTGCAAATGAATGTGGGTCCTTTTTCTTACTGGTTTGTTTATTATGCAAGGATAAAGTCATCATTTCACTTTTGGCCACTGAGGTATTTTTAGAATTATCATCTGACAGTTAAAGTAATAACAAAATATTGTAAATTTACAAATAATTAAAATCATGAAATTATTAAAGGATTAGCTTTTTATTGAAATTGTTGATAAACAATCTGCAGTATTTATTTATTTATGGAACATTTCATGAGTTTAATTATAAAAATCATATTTTACCCAAATCCCAAAATGTTACTCACGTAAAGAGAAACGCAGTGTTTAGGGTATGTCTCATGAAGCTTCAGTGGCAGAGCTAATTACCCAGCAGAAGGGGTGTATTAGGATAGAATATCACACACTGGTAACCTCAAAACAAAATTTTCTCAGCCAAATCCCTCCCATCTCTATGTCATCATTCACGCTCTGTGGCTTCCAGGATGTCTCTCCATCACTGCCAACTCCATTTGTATCTATTCGTTTTTCATGACGTTACAATCCCCACACAGACAACTGGGTTTTCTAAACCCTTTCGCTTTCTCAACAGGTGTAGAGATCCTAGGAATGCTTCCTCTGAGTCCTTACCTTCCATAACAGACACTGACTCTCAAGCCGTTGTGTGTAGAGTTCATTGCTCTTTGGGACAGGTAATACTATAATTTGTTATAAGTTGAAATCACTTTTTTATTTCTCAGATTTCAAAACATTAATTGGAGAAAACAATTACATCTGTAGTAAGTAATGAAAGCTTAGTTGTTCTTAAAATGGTTTCTAAAACATACAAAAAATATATCACTTTAAGAGTTTAGTGTCATTCTAAAGAAACATCTTAGCAAAATAAAGTGGTAGAAAATCATAGCAGTTCATTGTACAAGCAACTTTTATATTAAAAATGATTTCACTGTACTTTTACACATCTCTGACCTTTCACTCATTTGCACTTTTTAGCTAGAGAGCATGGAGACGTGAATGTATGTTCACCTTAGGGAGGCAAATCTTTGTAAATGGCATGTCCTATACAACTCAGTAAATTTCTTCCCATTAGATAGACTAAAAGCATAGTGGGATTATGCAATGATACAGACTTCGGGAAAGTGCAGACCAGGCAACTTTCAAAGATTGATGGAAGAGTTCTGGGATTGGATTATGAAAGTTAAGATCTATAGCAGCCAAACTGGCACAAGGAAAATAGACCTGGGAAAGATGCCAAGCAGGGAACGTACTAAGGTGAAGTTGGGGTCAACTCACAAACATGAGTAGTATAGGGTAGCACTTAAAGGCTGTGTGGTTTTACAGTACTTGGCAAGGATGCAAGAAATGAATTTGGATTTTTATTTCCTCCGTGAACTATTTGATACTAATTTTAAAGAGAGTATCTATAATCCAATAAAATCTATTATCATAAGCATCCAATTCAGATCAGCATCTGTCTATCAGTACACAGGACGACCTACCCATCTTCTCACCAAACTGTCTATTCAAAAAGAAAAAAAACACATAAATATAGATGCCTAAAGAGCTGTACTGAGACTAACCTAAAATAAGACTATAAATGAGGTCATATTAAAAACAGCAAAGTTTATTCAGCTTGTTAATATCATCTTGTTTCATTTAGTGGAAAGTAACTACAATATAGAGAAAAGAAGAAAGCCAGCCCATTCATCTTCAAAGATACAACCTTGAAAAAGAAAAAAACAGGGAGGGGGGTACTACACACACACACACACACACACACACACACACACACACAGACACACACACCTTCTGTCCGAAAACACAGTGAGTTCAAGGTGATGATTTCTGTAAGATATTCATTGAATTTGGAGATATGTAGGACATATGGAGTTAGCTTCTGAGACTAGGGAAAAATCTAAGTTCACATCTGAAGAGGAAAAGGATGAAGACAATGAAACTCTGAAGGTCATGTGAGCTCAACCCACATCAGTGAGTTGAAACTTCATGAAGACCACATGAAGGGGCAAATTGATTCCTTCTATCCCTTCAATCATGTAATCAGCATTTGCCCTTCCAGAGAACACAGAATTAAAATGTCATCTTGATAGATAGATAGATAGATAGATAGATAGATGACAGATAGATAGATAGATAGATAGATAATTATATGTAATATCAAACATTATACAGTATATACATATATTGAGACATGACTATTAAGACACCTCATAATAGAAATTTTACATTTTAATCCCTTATTTTCACAAAAATAACAAAATAAAACAAAACACCAAAAATATGATTATAAATTTAATGACCTAAATTTCAAAACATTCCTCATAAGTCTATATAGGTTTCCTGAAACAGGAATTACTTTTAAGATTTTAAATATTCTCCTTACTTTAGTATAAACTTAGATTTATGGAAATGTTGTAAATATACTTCTGAGAAATCCCAAGTGCACTTTCCTTAGTTTCCATGGATAATAATATATTAGTATGTACCATTTACCAAGGATGAAACCAACAGACATGCTTATGTATACAGAAAGAATTTCATGAGGCCTCCACTTTAGAAAAAATCTATAGGTATCCAAAGAATGCTGAGAGTCAGAAACAGTCTTCTCCAGGAGAAAATACACAAACTGATTAGCCAATCCCAAATGGTCAGGCCTGAAAACACATATACAAGTAACATTATATAGACTGAAATTATATTTACATATTTAGGAATGCGTGTGCGTCAAGAATCAAAGAAAAATGGGCTAATAATTTGCTAATAATGAGAAAAACTACATGTGAGGGTTTGGAAAGTAGAAATGGAAGGTGGACATAATTTAATTATAATCTCCAAAAAAAATATTTATATTTGACCAAAGCAAATGCTGTTCCAGATTCCTTAGTTTCTACAAATGTACTACTTAAATCCCAGGGCCCTATCAGAACACTGAACTGCAGTCATTCCAAAGCCTTGGTAGGGCAGCACACTGCTATCCTAGAGATTTACTGCAACACTACACTGCAGTCACAAGAAGTTGTCGTTTGATGGGTTTCTCTTATTTTCATTGACGGAGGACTTTGGTGATTTTAACAAATGCTGCCGAGGTTTTATAGAATCCTGTTTCACTTTTATAGAATGTTCCTTGGATGAAATTGTCTGCCATTTTCCTCATTATTAGACTTAGGATTTTGGAGAGGAAAACTACAGGGGTAAAGTGTCACTCTTACCACATCCTATCAAGTGGGTGGACAATGAAAGTGACTTAGTGCTATTGAGGTTGTGATCTTGGCAGCCTCACAGAGGTAGTGTTTGTTACTCGTTTCCCTCCAATTGCCCACTGTATTCAGTATGCTCTGTGAATGAAAAATATAAAATTGTATCTCTGTTATTTGAGAGCCAAATATCTACATACATTACTTGAATTCACTAAAATACTATTTAATTCTCACTAGCACTAGCATATTTATTCAATAGTTTATTGATTATTCTGTATCACAGTCCTATATTCCACCATTTATTTTGTTTCTAAACTTGATTCAACATTGGCCATTAGTACTATCAGAAGGCTCATCTAACTTTGAAACACCTTCTACATGAGTGCCCATGTGTATATGTGTACCAATCTGAGAACCTCTTCAAAATCTGTTTAAACAAAATAGTAAAAACCAAAACATGTTTGATATTTCCCACCATAATATTTTAACTTCTTGAAGACCTGTGTTGTTATGAAGAGTGATAATAGCGTAAGTAAAACTTGAGCTCAAATGTAATTATATATTGTTTCTGGAAAGGTCTTCCTCTTAACCCTCTCCATCAATAAAGAACATTCCCATTGATGCTAACTAGTGTGTGTGTGTGTGTGTGTGTGTGTGTGTGTGTGTGTGTGTGTGTGTGTAAACATATTTCTGTGTATACTATTCATGTTTATGTTTATCTACATGTAATTCACATTGTAATGGTATGGGATTATTGTTTGCTTTTATTTTCTTTTTGAAAACATATTTCTCAATTAGTGTGTAAGCAAATGAGTTTCATTATATTTTAGAACAGCTCATGTAACATAAACACACTCTTGTCAACATTTTTGTTATTATTTTTCCCATCATGCATTCCTGCCCACAATTGTCCTGTCCTGGAAATTTCCACCTTCAACACAGACCTCTCTCTGCCTAGGCTTACAGGTTTTGCACATTCCATTACCTTCTATACTACTTGAGGAAGATATGATTTTTGGTCTTTGTGCTCTTGTATCTGTACTGAAATTTTTACCTCCACAGTAGTTTGTTAGTTGTGTATTTCTTTGTTTTTGCTCAGATAAACTTGTCTTTTTATTTTATTTTATTTTATTTTATTGTATTGTATTTCCTTTTCTTTTCTTTCCTTTCCTTTCCTTTTCTTTTCTTTTCTTATTTTGTATGAATCATTCCATTCAATCTCTCGCACTTCCGGGTTTCATCCTCCACAAGCCCCCTATCACACAAACTCCCTCTCCTCCCACCCCTTTGCCATGAGGGTGCTCCCTCACCCATCTACCCTCTCCTGCCACACACCTCCAGTATCCCACTAAGCTGGGGCAATCAAACCTCTACAGGGCCAAGGGCCTCCCCTCCCATTGATGTCAGACGAGGCCATTCTCTGCTACCTATGTATCTGGAGCTATGGATCCCTCCCTGTACACTCCTTTCATTTTCAAATTCATACAGATTGGTGCCATTTTAGAAGACAGATTCTCAATTGAGGAGTTGTTTCCATCATATTGACTTGTGAACATGTCTGTGGGATATTTTCTTGATTAATGATAGATGTGGGAGGTAAGAGGACTCAGCGCTGAGGGTGCCTCCCCAGAGTAGGTTGTTCTGGGTTGTACAAAAATGCAAACTGAGAAAGCAATCAAAAGCAAGCCAGTAAACAATGACTCAACATGGTGTCTACATCAGTTCCTGCCTTGAACTCCTACCCTGACTTCACTCAGGGACCAACTGTCATTAAGACATGTAAACAAAATAAACTCTTTTTTCTGCAAGTTGTTTTCCATCATGGTGTTTTATCACAGTGATAGAAAGCAAACTAGGATACTTACTTACACCCAACCCTAACCCAGTACCACACAGATCATTACATTCTTTTCCTCTTGCTGTGAACTACCACAAGATATGTTCCTTTGACTGTATATGAAAAGGCTATAGTTTAAAAAAAAAACAAACGCTATTCATGCTACACAGTTTGCTTTTATAGGTATGCACTAAATAAATAACTCCCTTAAATGAATTAAAATAAGTTTTTAGAAAATCAATACTCAAGACAAGGCAGATTGCTCAGTGATTACGATTGCTCAGTGCTTAGGAGCACTGGCCACTTTTTCAGAGAACTAGGGATTAATTTCCAGCACTCACATGGTGGCACATGACCATCTGTATTTCTAGGCTTAGGGATTCTTTTGCCTTCCACTGGCATAAGGCATGCACATACTGCACCAATATAGATGTGGGAAAACACTCATACACACAAAACAATACAATAACATTTTGAAAGATGTCAATACTCAAGAAAATATGCATACTTATATTTTATCAATTAAAATATATTTTATTAAAATTTTGACATTAGAATGACAATATTTCTACCATCTCTTCTCTCTCCAAACTTTCAGATGTACTGCTCCAATTTTCTTTCAATTAATGGCTTCTTTTATTACTAAATATTCTTGTATGCACATGCATGTTTGTGTTTGAGTGTATGAGTGTGTGTGTGTGTGTGTGTGTGTGTGTGTGTGTGTGTGTGTATGTGTGTGTATTCATATGCATGTATCTTCCTAAGTATAACCTCTCCAATCCATAGAATGTCACCTGGGCGTTTATTTTCGGGGCTGACCATTTGACAGTAGACAACCAATTGGTGTATGCATCCCTGGACAAGACTCTTCTCCTGCTCCCAGCGTCCCTAACTTCCCTATTCTTCATTGTATAGGGTTGAGGCCTTATAGGAATTTTTTTTCTTTCCACTTTAGCATTTCTGTTGGTGTTGTCCTTGTTCACCGTATTTTTGGATGATCTTGTTGGTGAAACATTAAGGGTATAGCTTCTGGTATTACAAGGAAACACAAAACACAATCTTACAGCAAACTCCCTGATCTGAAAGGCTCTCCCAATTTTTCTGCCTTCTCTTCTTCAATGTTTCTCAAGCTATAGATGCAGTACTGTTTTGTAAATGCTTCAACTGGGGTTGGACTCCACAACTCTTGAGTTTTGACTGGTTGTGGTTTTCTTTAGTGGTCTCTGTCTGTTTCAAAGAGAACTTTCCTTGATGAAGGTTGAGGACTACATTTACCTGTTGCTGTAAGCATAGATGACAATAATATCTGAAAAAGGCACGAGGAATTATACTAGTAACTATTTACCTTTAAAAGCCTACAGCACATGTAATTCCATGTATAATTATACATATATAGCTTTAATGTCCTTGCCTCATGTGGGCTAAGGGTACTACTCCTTCTAAGACTCAAAGAGCATCTAACATAAACCCCAGTTCCAGGCCCCAAAAAGCCTGTTTGAGTTGTTGGACAGGGCTGTCCAAAAGACTAACAAAAGCTGGTGGCCTATGCTCTGTTTGAGACAGCTTTCCAGCCTGCTTTCTCTGTTCTGCTTTCTTTTTCTCTGACCTGCCTTTTCTGGAGATTTCCAAATAGCTCTCTCTGTTTTGCTAGAGACAATTCTCCAAGTAGTTATCCCTTGCTATTCTAAAAATTCTCTGTATATTTTTTTTTTGTTGTTGTGAGTTTAACCTTTAACCTCTGAGCCACCTCTCCAGCCCAAGGGGGATACTAGCAGGGTGAAGCAGGAATGGATGGGTGGATGAGGGAGCACTCTCTTAGCAGGAAGGGGAATAGCATTCAAAATGTAAACAAAGAAAATGATTATTTAAAAATGGTCTGGATAGCTCATCTCTGGCAGATCATAAGCCCAGTCTTTCATTTTTCCATATCAACCCAGTCATTTACTCCAAATCACCTTTTGAATCCATACCCCATGACCCAGCCCCATTAATTCCTAGGAGAGGGCAAGAACACATTTTCTTTTAACACTGCAAAAGAATTCAGTGATCTGTCTGCCTCTGTTAAGCACAGATGATAAGCTAGCTGAGTGGGACCCAGTCCTGAAATTACTGTTTCACCCCGCACTTGGGCCTAACCTTGCTCTGTCCCAGGCTGGTCCTGAACTCAGGAATTTTTCTGCCTTTGTAAGCATAAGCAAAACATTTAGCTGGGTGGGGTCTCCTGAGTCCACTACTCCCTAAATCTCTTGATCTCCTTCCTTAGTATCTTTCTGACAAGTTGGCTCAGCTCATAGCACACATGCTTATGATCCTTTATATTTCTGAAGCCCCTTATAATTTGTATTGTGTTCTTATATTTTGAGAAATTATATATTTTCAAACTCACGTTTTTAAGAGTTCTTTTCTACAGTCTTTGCCAGGTCTAGCAGTGCACACTATCTCTGCTGATCTCAGTTAGCCTCCAAGGGCGGAAGTTAACTCCTAATGACAGAAATACCACGCGCTTTAGAAACAAGGCCCAGAGACAACCTAAGATGAAAGTTACCTGAATGGTCTCTCCCTGGGGACTAGATTTTATGGTACCAGAAAGTGAAAGTGTCATGCAGTCTTCCAAAGGAGGGAGACAACAAACATTCCTATCCAGCAATGATGCCTATGAAGCACATTAACTACCTACAAGACAAGATAAAGCCTAAGAGTGGTGCATGCATATACCTTGACAGTAACAACCAGCTCTCTAATTGGATTTAAGACATGATCAACAAGAAGGAATCCATGCCTCATAACCTAGCTGACTACTCAGTGTTAGTGATGTCATGATGAATGGAGGAAACTACAACCACTAATTTAATAAAACCAGCATTAATCCCTAAGGACAGTCTATAAACATTTTTCCTTATTGGTTAAAGTTATGTTTAAAGTTACTTTACCAAAATAAAGGCATTTATGTCGACTATTTTTCTCTTCATATCTCACTTTATGAGTTAATAACTTCTGATTGAAGCCCTGAAAGCTACCAGAAAGAAAGGAAATAGGCAACCACAGAAGGAAGGAGTTTGAGGGGACCCTTCAGAATGTACCAGAGACCTGGGAGGTGAGAGACTCTCATGACTCAAAGGGAGGGACCCTAGATGAAATGCCATAGAGTGCAGAGTTGAAAATTGTAGAGCCCATTTCCAGCAGCAAGACAGGGCATCAAGTGAGGGATGAGGTTGCCATCCCACAGTCAAAACTCTGACCTATAATTGTTCCTGTCTCAAAGAAATACAGGGATGGAAATAGAGAAAAACCTGAGGAAAAGAAGGTCCAGCAACAGCCCTAAAGTGGGATCCAGCTCAAGGGGAATTCCCAAGGTCTTACTGAGCCTATGGAGTGCTCACAAAAGCAGACCTATAATGACTGCCCTCCAAAAGACCCAACAAACAGCTGAAAGAGTCAAATGCAGATATTTGCATCCAACCAATGAATAGAAGCTGCTGACCTCTGTGGTTGAATTAGGGAAAAGCTGGAAGAAGCTGAGGAGCAGGGTGACCCTGTAGTAGGACCAGTATTCTCAATTAACCTGGACCCCCGAGATCTCTCAGACACTGGGTCACCAGCCAGGCAGCATACAGTAGCAGATATGAGGCCCCCAATAGATATACATAAGAGGACTGCCAGGTTCAGTCAGAGAAGATGCTAACCCTCAAGGAACTCCAGGAAGTTTAGAGGTCTGGGGTGTGTGGGGGGGGACATCCTCATGGAGATAGGGTGGGGCGGGGAGGAGGTATGGGATGTGGAACAGTCAGAGGGTGGACCAATAAAATCTGGAGTATAAATAAATAAATAATTTTTAAAAACTTCTGAACTCAAGAAAAATAATTAGTTCACTCTACTGTTACTAATAATATACCTACTCTGTTTAAAATTTATCTAATTTTCTTTCAATTTTTAATAATGTCCTAGTGGGTATGTTATTGAGTTTTCAGTGCACCCTAATGATTCCCAAGAATTGGATGTTTTAAAAATATAAATATACAAATGTTTCTAAGTTTATTAAATTTTGTACATAGTATTTTTGTGCATAAATACTCACAAGTTATAATATAGCTAAAATATATAGCATATGAAATGAGTAACACTATGAAAAATAGTTT
The DNA here is from genome assembly GCF_900095145.1 of Mus pahari. Taxonomy (NCBI): domain Eukaryota; kingdom Metazoa; phylum Chordata; class Mammalia; order Rodentia; family Muridae; genus Mus; species Mus pahari. Next base: position 46,409,759 of record NC_034596.1, read on the forward strand.
TTCAAAGTTACTGATTACTTTTAGAAAAGCAAGTTTTTCAAAGTTATTACTTACTAAATGACTCACTCGCTTACTTACTCACTCACTTACTAACTTACTCACTCACTTACTCGCTTACTTATTTACTCACTCACTTATTTACTCACTCGCTTATTACTTACTCACTTACTCACTCACTCGCTTATTACTTACTCACTTGCTTACTTATTTACTCACTCACTTACTCACTCACTCGCTTATTACTTACTCACTCACTCACTTCCTCACTTGCTTACTTATTTACTCACTCACTCACTCACTCACTTACTTTAAAATGAAGCTTGCACTATGTCTCATGTCCTCAAAATCCTTCAGTTTGTTAAAAAAAAATTGGTCTTTGAACAATAAAACTAATTTTAAATGGAATATATGTTACATTAGCTGAAGAGTCAAATCATTTTCAAAATATATAATACTTCAAATGGGGGAAAGCAACACTTTCTAGGAATATTCTGGACAATTTTACTAAGAAGCCTGATTTATTCCGTAGACTTAGTTTATATATCAGAAATTATACTAAATATTTGTGATCTTAAGAGAATTGAGTATTTTCTTCTCCCTTCCAAGAAGGATCGAAATATCCACACTTTGGTCTTTCACATTCTTGAGTTCATTGTGGAGCAGAGACTGGAGGAATGGCCATCCAGAGACTGCCCCACCTGGGGATCCATCCCATATACAATCACCAGACCCAGACACACTTGTGGTTGTCAACAAGTGCTTGCTGACAGAAGCCTGTTATAGTTGTCTCCTGAGAGGCTCCATCAGTGCCTGACAAATACAGAGGTGGATCCTTGCAGCATTGGACTGAAGGAGTTAGAGAAAGGACCCAAGGAGCTGAAGGGGTTTGCAGCCCTGTAGGAGGAACAACAATATGAACTAACCAGTACCCCCAGATCTCCCTGGGACTAAACCACCAACCAAAGAATACACATGATGGGACTCATGACTCCAGCAGCATATGTAGCAGAGGATGGTCTAGTCGGCCATCAATGGGAGGAGAGGCCCTTGGTCCTATGAAGGCTCTATGTCCCAGGGCCAGCAAATGGGTGTAGGTGGGTTGATGAGCAGGGGTGTAGGGGAGGGAGTAGGGGATTTTAGGAGGGAAAACCAGGAAAGTGAATAACATTTGAAATGTTTGAAATGTAAATAAAGAAATTATCTAATAAAAATGTAAAAGAGAGATAGAAAATCGAGACATTTGTGATGTGCTATAACTTAGTATAGTTTAGATTGCCACATGTCTGACTTTGAAATGTTGGTGTATTAGAGGACAGAAATGAAGAGAAATCAGAAGTGCATAAAGTAGTATATGGATACTTGATTCCTTAGTAATAATCAGAGAACAGTAAGGATATACTTGACATCAGAAGTACAAAAATATAAGAGATGTACAAATTTTTACCTAACACTAGGTTCCACATAAAAAGAAAGATAAACCTTGAGGTTTTTTTGTCTTAGTTACTTTTCTATTACTGTAATAAAGCGGCATAATACAGGCAACTTCTAGAAGAAAGAGTATTCAAACATGTTTCCTGAGGGTTAAATCCATGCTGAAGGAGCAAAGGCTCCTTGGAACAGCCAACTAGAGTCATATCCTTAACCAAGCAGGAAGCCAAGAAAACAAACTGGGGATGTCACTTCTGAAACCTCACAGCCTGCCTCCAGTGATAGACTTTATTTAGCGAGTGTGCACACCTTAAGATTCCCCAAACAACACTACTACCTGGGTACTATATACTCAAACATCTGAGTCAGGGGTGGGAGGGAAAATATAGGGAGAATTACTCAGAGTAGAGATATGAGTGAAAACATGCTGATAAATAATACATACACTCAGTCTGGAGAAAACAGTATAAAATATGTGTGAATATTAAAATAAAGTCAGTGAGATACAGAGTAAAGATAATACTAAATGCCCTTCTGAAATCTTACAGAAAATGGTTGTGTTTTATATAAAGAATGGTACTTTAGCCAGTTTGGATACAAGTTAATATCGCTTTAAAAGACTGAGACACAAAGTAATGAATATGAATATAAAATCAATATACATGGTAAATATCAAAAGAATTTACTGAGTCAGATATAACTCAGAGGATTGAATATTAATTAAAAATTTAACAATACAAATTTTTGGTTAGAAAATTAATTACCTGCTTATGCAAGAGGCTTACATAAAAGGATCAAAAGGAACATTAAAATGTTCAATTTTATATTCTTACATATATTAACTTAGAGACACAGAACAAATACTTTGACAAAAAGTAAAAGAATGGAGTTAAAGAATGGAATTAACCAGCAAACTTGGACCAGCTCCATGGAGATGATGGTTGGTATGGAGAGGATAAAAGAAATGAAAGCGGGGTTATCTGGGAAAGGATCAAAGGTTACCACTTTATACTGCAGGAAAAATAAATCAAATTGAAAGGGAAGGAATCTTAAATCATCATCTTACCAGGTTTCTTTATTCCATGTTTCCCCAACTGGAAATGACAGGAAAACTTGGAAAACATCCACACATGAAATTACCATTTCTCCCTCTAGAATATCTAATAATTTCAGGGAGTTATTATTATTAGGTGTTGTGAGATTTGGGGATGTGACTTAGATATTTTGTCTTGATTGGTTGTTCACTTGATTCATTTTTTAAAATCACATTTTGTCTATACAGCCCATCCTGATCAACAAAGGCCTCCTGCCTTGACCTTCTGAGTGCAGAGGTTACAAGCATGCACAACCACGCCCCAGTTTCTCTCTCTCTCTCTCTCTCTCTCTCTCTCTCTCTCTCTTTCTCTCTCCCTTCCCCTCCCCCCTCTCTCTGCTTGTTTGTTTGTTTTATCTGATACTTACAAAGATGGTCAGAAAGTTTAACCTATGAGGAAGTACATGTATACATAGCCTAAGAGCACAAAATGTAGATCAATATAACCTAGAAACATTACATGTGATGGGTGAGTTATCACAAGCTATACTAAAAATAAAAAAAAAAAAAATCAAAGTTTTACTTATATAAAAGCAGGTAGTGCCACCAAGAGCACCCACCAAATATAGCTTGAATGCATTTTTTAATCTCAAATGCTCCAGCTCATTTTTTTGCTTCCTTTTTTCCATTTTTTGCTTCCATTGATCTTTGTCCACAAGTCAAAAATACTGAATTTTCACTTATGACCAAAAGATGTGAAAAACTTCCAGAAGTTACCTAGTCTTACCCCTTTCCTTTGGTCCTTTCCTTTTTTTCCTGCCTCTCTTTCTTCCTGCCTGCTTCTCATTCTCATTTGCCTTTGTTTTCGATCTAGTCTTTGTCTATTTGGATTTGAGTGGCATTAGTTTAATGAACTTAAATGCAATCATTTGAATGGCTGTGCATTCATTGTCACTACTGAGTCAGGAACTGTATTAAGGCACAGATATATTAAGTCACCAGGATAAGTTCAATCTACTGCCTGTTCCTGAATTCTAGTTCATTATTTGGGAGATAATCTTTGTACAAATGACATTTCACACTTGTAGAAACTGGAAGTATGGAACTCACAGGCTATCACTTCAAATCTGAACTACAGGAGTGATCTATCACCCCTAATTACATTTATTAACCCCTAATTACAATTAACTATATAAGAGATACATTTAATGAGGTAAGTGCTGAAATTTCCTGTGATTTAGAGACCATAAACTCGATCAGTCTCATGAAAACCCTCGAGCAACAAAGGAAACTGAACAAATCAGGACAGCATCTGAAGGACTATAGTTTAATGAAGTTCATGACCAATGGCTAACTCTATGGATAAATTGTGACTAAACAGGAATAGAAGCATTTTATTATGAATACAATTGTCTAGAGCCATATTCATGTTTTGTAGTTCTGAAGAAGCAACTATTTGTTTCAAGTCATACTATTCTGAAAAACTGTGTACTAATTATTTCTTCCTTTCTTGCTTTCTACTGAATTGTAACAGGATAGTAATGGTAATTGCATGGAGAATTATTTTTCTCATTTTTATTATGCAGGATTCCATAAGGCCATTTTCATGCAAGTCTGCATTGTACTTTTCTCCTGCATGTTCCATCTAACCTAAACCTCCTCCTATTATCTGTTTTGCTCCACCTCTGTCTTCATGTCTTTGGAGTGTATCTGTGTATGGTTATAAGGCTAAATAAAATAGTTTCTTTTACTGTGAATCATTTCAATAAAAAATACACAAGCTATATGTTTTTCTTATATATCAGGTTATTTTTTTCTGATAATTATTTTGTGGGTGTTGGTGTTTTACCTGCTGTGCCCTACATGCAGACAGTTTCCTAGGAGGCCAGAAGAGGTGTTTGGACCCCTTAGGACTGAAGTTGCAAAGGACTATGATTCACCTTGTCAGTTCTAGGGAACTAACCCAGATCTTCTGGAAAAGAGTCCACTCTTTTAACATCTAAGCCACTTCTTGAGCCCCTCAAGATAGCTTTAGTATTTCCAATTACTGAAAAAAATTTTCAAAGAATAACGGTACTGAAAGCTCCATTCTTTTCCAGTATTAAACTGTATTATCTAACAGCTAACACCTTTCTATGAAATAAAAGTAAAATAACTTATAGCTCTTGCTCTTATTTTATACAAACTAAGGGTAAATATTTCATTTAATGTCTGAATTCTTTCTATTACTTAACTTTCACACAGTTGATACTGTAGGTAGAGTGGTTATAATTAGTGTAGTTAGTAATTATTCATATTCAGACTAAGCAATACAAATAGCAGGGCTGGAAATGGCAGCATATTAAGACTATAAATGTACTAAAACATCTATTTAAAAGTATAGTTACAAAAAAGGAATGAGAGCTGTTTGAGAATCTTTTCTAGGTATAAACAATGACATTTACTAAAGCGTGTTATAGAAATTACAAAAGCAAAAGACATTACAAAGAATTATTTAGAGGAACAATGGGAATGCAGATTTCTTAATAACTCCTTGCCACTGCTGGCCAAATACAAAATGAGTGTAATCTACCATGATTAATTGCTTGTGTTTTTCCCAAAACTGCATAATTGAGAAATAGTGTAATCAATGATACAAATGTAACTGTAATGTATCTTTCATACACAGTCTTAATAGCTTTTATTTCCCCAAATGTTCCTTTGCATAAGAATGCACTACGTTTGAAAATATCAGTTTGTATTATTGCATTATCCCAGGTGACTTGTATGTGAAATTTATATGAAACATATACATATGATACATTTAAATATTCTCAATGAATCAATGTGACAAATGTTTTTAAAACATAATACATGAAGTAAATGTCAGATCTTATTATCATATTATTGAGCCCACAAAATAAGAAATGGTCTGACAACTTCTCTATATGCAAATTCTGTTTTAAGTTTAAAAAAACAAACTTGTATTTAAAGAAAATGTTTATTCACTTCCCAAAAAAAAACAAAAAACAAAACAAAAAATCCCCTAGGTTTTAGTCAGCTCTTCATAATAGATGCTCCAGAGTACTGAACTTTCTTGAGCTACATGGCCTCATGTCCACTTCTGTATTATAAAACAAAGTAAATTAAACAAAGCCAAGGAACCTAATCAGTAAGTTAACTCTTCTCAAAGACCCAACAATTCTGTTTTTAAGAATTTATCTAAAGGAAATAAAATCAAGGAGAATGACATTATTTATAGAAAAGGAATACTTAATAGTTTGATAGATGTTAACTGAATTATAGTACATTCAAATGATTAAAATACTACACAATAATTGAAAACCATGAAAAAATGTTGACACTNCATTATTGAGCAAAACGTATAATTAAATAAGACATAGAATTTCAAAGAGTTAGTTATAGTGATAGATAAACATAAATCTGCAGATATAGAAAGAGACCAGAGGAAAATAGTGAATATTTANTTCTACATTTAGCATTATTATTGGTTTTCTTTGGCATATTTTTTCTGAGGTTTACAATTACTTGGCAATCAACTTGATTTTTTTCAATACCAAGAAATGAATGTGAATAGATATTANCTTTNCATATAAGAAAAATGTTNTAACCCATGTACNATTTTANATCAAAAACTGAGAAAATCTGCATTAATNTTATAAATTAAAAATAATTTCATACAAAAAAAAGAAATGGTCTGATTTTCTTTAGTCAGTTTCTGAACTGATACAAGAAAAGACCATTGAGGGAGTNGAGTTCCACCCTGGTGACCAATGTACNGTCTGTGCCATCCTTCAACAGAATCCTTCCAGCCTGCCCAAGTACCACTCAGGAAACTGACATCCCATTGAATGACCCTTCATCACCCTGAGTCCACTCAAAGACTTCCATTAAAAAAGGGCAAGTGTCATCACAGAGCCTGTTAGTGACTCTCACCTTAGAGTCACCTGAATTTTGTTTCCAGCTTGTTAGCCATCTGTAAGCTATTCGTCATCATCTTGCTTCAGTGTCTTCTGCCCACTGCACAAAGAACTTCTGATTAGACAAGTCAAGCTAAGATTGAGAAAAGTAGAATTTATTTCCACCCTTCCCTTAAATGTTTCTATTCTTTCAGATAATGGATTAAACAATATCTCCNATAACAACTCATTCATCAATTGATAAACCCACTATCATCTCAGAGTATCTATTTCACAATTAATTTTTAAAAAATTTAATAGAATTTTCTGCCATCCATGAAGCTATCTCAGTAAATATACCTTTGTTACCCACAAAGGTTACACGTTTGGCACACCTGCAAGGCTTCATTGCCTGTAATTAAGNTGCTATACACATAGATGTCACATGTAATCATTATTCACAAATTACTGCATCCGTACTCTAGGCATGAAAAAAATAGGAAAAACTGTAAGTACTTTCAAANTCTGAACATTGTATATGCTATTGTTGAAACAAGTATTTCTACTGATCTAGGTTTCATTACTAAAACATCTTCTTATATGCAGGCAAGAAAGAAATAGCCATTTCTTTATGTAAAAACAATCTCTGTATTTATAACAGTGGAGATGAAATTTATGATAAGCCTCACCTGTAAGCCTCAGAATTCTGCATTCACTGTCAATTTCACATTCAACCAATGACCTCCAGGTGCTTTACAAATAAGGCTTATTGAAATTGTAGCACACAAATGCAAAAACAAATGCAAAGCCAGGGAGTAAGTTTCAAGCCTGTCCATGGGCCACAAACCATCCAGAGATATATATGTGCGCACATACACACACACACACACACACACACACACACACACACACACACCATATATTTACCACTCAAATTTTCATGTAAATGTATTTTTGGCATCTATAGGATTTCACTGCATGATGCAAGCAGTGAAAATCTGTTGTAAAATATGTGAAACCTGTGTAGATAGAGAAAAATAAGGGATATTGGTTGTCCAAGTTGAGAAAGGTTGGAGTGTTTCCTTTAAACACATGTCGATGAATGAAAATTGTTAAATGAAAATTGTCTGTAAATATATTTTCATTCTGGAAGACTGCAGTTCTTCAAAGTCTTTTAAACACATTCTGTTAATATACAATGAGAAAATAGCTGAATGTTCTCAGTTTCTCTGCCTTCTTCTAATTCCTCACAGCTGCCCCATCTACCTTGTGCTGACCTGGAAGGAATCATCAGAAAAGAAGAAAGGCACTCATGTTTTTAAGTTTGCACTTTCCCTGTCTTTTATGACCCCTGAAGGATAACATCTTGTACACATTTTGTATGAAGTTTATCTTAAACTCAAATCCTCTAGCTTCATAACTATGCTAAGAGCCATTGTCTAAGAACTCTGGCAGTGCACGGAACAATGTCCTATTGCTAGGAAGAGTTGTGCCTGAGTTTTTATTATCCCTGTTGCCTTGTACTGTGCCTAAAATGAAGGAGACCTCAACAAGAACTTCAAAATTGATACAAACAAGTGGAATAAGATATAATCAAGATTCACATCAGCTCATTATGCCCCTTTGACACTACTTCCACAATACCTGTGACTTTTCAGACCACCATGTATACTTATTTAATCTACATATGTTGGAAGAAGCAGCTTAATGTACATCTACTGTAGACACTTTCCCCATAACAGGTCAAATTGAATAGTGAAGTTGATAACTGCACAGATATTTATGTAGTCCAGTACTTAAAAATGAAGCAAAATTATGAGCACAGAAACCGCTATGAATTTTGATCATGATTTTATTGCACTATGATACAGGATGGATGCCTCTCTACCTCTTGCTTGCTCTTTTTTTCCCCCCCTCAAGCAATTGCAGAGCCTCTTCACCCTGCATACCTATAGAAATACCAGTCTGCAGTCAGTACCAGAGTCACATTTTATAACAGACCTATGAGACAGAGTGTCCACAGAAAAGCTTGCTTTCGTTATTAGTTTCAGGACCTCTGGGATATTAATTCATCATTGCACCTTCTCATCGCTTCATCCATTATGCTGTCTGTGGCTCATGTGGAGCAAAGAATGATTGTAGACTCCGACTAAAGCAATAGCATGAGATTACCAACACAATTACTTTCCGTGTAGGTAGAGAATTTTCCATACCAGCAGAAATGGCTACAATCTGCTTTAGAAATATTCTTGTTGCTTTGGCTTTCTAAGGCTGCTATAAGTGAGATTAGTAATATTAATCTATTCTTTGGGAAGAAAAGATATTGTGTGTGGAAAATTAAATAGGACCATTCATTTTAGAATTGAAATGCTAAGCTGCAACCTTCTTGTGCAACCTCATCCTTTTTCTCCATTGCTGTGCAGTGCAGGTGTCCGTGGTTCAGGAAAGCATCCTTGCTCTCTCCCTTTGTTTGAATCTGATTTTGCAAACAACCATGGTATCCATTTCCTCGGCTTACAATATCTGTGAACAGCCAGAGCAAAGAATCAGCCATTTTATTCTCTCTTCAAAATGCATGAAAACCTTTACTGCCTTTTCTATGTGGGAACATCAATGTAAATGAGACTGCTGTGTTAATCAATAAATTTAAGAGAATTTTATAATGTACCTGTGTATTAATTTGAAAGTTTCAGAGATTAATAATTAGTATTAGAATGAACTAAGTACATGGGTTTTGTCTCTCACAAATGGTTTCTACTAACAAAGATTTTTCTCTAAAAACTGCTTTTCACCTCTTAAAATGAATGCTAATAAACAGAGACAATTGAATAAGCAACTCACTTGGTTTTGATACAGAATTTGAGTGCCATCTCCTGGTAAGAGGTCGCCATGACAGCTGAGCATCCAGTAATTCAAAAGGAATTAAAAGGCTGAGATACTTTCCAGTGTTGTCCTGACTACTATCAAAGACTAGTAATAACCGGTGGGAGGGAACTTTCTGAACACTCGAATCAGACTCCGAGCAGGTAACACATTAAGGCAATGATCTGAGGAAAATCACATTTCTGGGTCACTGCACTAACAGTAAATCTCTCCAGCCATTTAGATGTTGCTTTTCACTGCACGTGCTTTGGGGACTAGGTCATTGGGGAACAAAGGAATAGAAAGGAAATATGTACTAGAGCCCGATACTTGGTGCAGGCCTTGTTTAGCAAGTGTATAGCTATGGATTCAAGTCTCAGCACTGCTAAATAAAGAAAAAAATCAGAAAATTCTGAGCCTCTTCCATGTATGAATGGATAGTAATCTCCTTCAGCAGCTCAACCTTTCAAAAAAATTTTTTTAGGCTATACAGCTTCTTTAGAAAAGTCAAAATGTTATATTTCATCACTCTACAGAAAAAAAATCAGAATATATTCTTAGTGAAACTATGACTGAAACATTTTAAATTTTTTGGCATTTTTATCTTACTACAGGCACAGCTCTAGGCTAGGAGCCCTGCGACCATGTGCTCACTGAGTGCTTCTAATATATATTCCTAAAGGAAAATCCTTCTCTTCCTGTCCAGCATAGTAGCTACAGAAACCCTTGCTTATCTAATATTCCTCACCTCAGACTGTGATTCTCAAAACAGTGTAAGCTGAAAACTGTCTTTTGGTTCATTGTTTATGTTAGCAAAATAATAAGTAAATCTGGTTGCATCAGTATATTAAGAATTAAATCTCAAAGTGGGTAATTTAAAAATATGTATTACAAATAGTACATATACGTTGTCTTTTAATTGTTTAACAAAAGAAGAGCTAGACATAAAGCAAATGATAAAATTTTATATCTCAACAAGCAAAGCCAATCTTGCTGCAGATTTACTTTGCTATCATTCAGAGTCCAAGCCTGTCGCCATAACTGCCGCCATAAATCCATGGTCAGTGACTCTCACCCTACTGGCCTCACAAGGAAGTATTTCCAAACCATAAATATTGGCTGATTGAAATCCAAGGTCATGTCTTCAGGATGATTTATAGAGCTAGTTAAAGAAGCTGCCTCCGACTTCTTCCAAACCAAGAGGAACAATTTCCGCAAATGGGCCTCTATCCTTCATGGAAATATTCAAATGGTTAAAAAGCAGCATTCTGAGGTGATTTTTTTTTTCCTCTTGGTTTTGGGGACAAATGCAATGGAGAGAAAAAGATGTAGCGAATTTCAAATTCTACCAGAAGTAAAAGACTGAGGAGATAGGCCAAGAGCACCCAGGGCAAGAGACAGAGTGGGTTTCTATGGAGACGCTGTACTTGCACTAAGGGTTCACTCACCTGTCTGCTTCAGCTCCGGAATTCCTTTTCAATTTGGCTCAGCCATTATTTCTTCTTAGAGGTTTCAGCTGACCCTGTGACTTGGTCAAATTGCTCTTTTATATGCTTCCTAGCACTTGGAACACAGCTTTTATCTCAGTAGAGGTTTGCGTGATTACTGATTAATGGCCATCTCCTATTGAAGAGTAGACTTCTTATGGTGCAGGTATGTAATGTATAACACATGATGCATACACAGTTGATAACAAGAGAGGGGAGGGAGAGAGAAAGGGAACTGTGTTAGTAGAAAATAAAATAAATCCTGTTTAAAATGAAGAAATGTTCATGAAGAAGACATTCATGGGAAAGTAATTTGACCTTCTTAGAATGAAAATGGCCACAGTAAACCTCAGTATAATCTACTCAGATCACACTTAGAAGGAAAAGAGCAATGTTTCCATTTAAAAAAGAGTAAGGGATACTAGAAATACTCAGGAAAGATTTGTCATCAAAATGGCTTTTTATTAAGAAATTAATATCTATCAGAGGATTATCTTCTAATTTCTAATGTTAGAAAGCTTTATTTTTTTAACCTGTTAATTTCTTTGAACTTAACTACTGAGAAGTAGAATGCATGTCACATACAGAAAATATGACTTTTTATATTTAACAAAATTCACTGCCTTTGGATACATAAAACAAGTACTTCATATTGATCATCAAAAACTTCTTTAAATTTTTCAAAAGAGTTCCATCACCATGCATCTAGGTGAGCCTTCCTAATCCACAGGCTTATTTAACAAGTCCTGGTTTCCCCTCACCACTAGATGACTTCTGTTTCAGTCTATAAGCTCCCCCTATTTTTTCAAGATTTTCCTCCCCAGTGTGAACAGCTATATCCCCTCCAAGCCACCCTCACTAACAGTCAATGACTCACCATCCCATGCATCTGCAGCTTGGTCAGCTTTTTTTCCTTCCCATATGCTAGGTCTCTCCTCCAGGACTACCTTTCCCCCGTAAGGGTACCCAGGTCACTGCCCTCCCCCATGTCCTAGATCTTCCTCACCTGCCCATCAATTAGTCTCTACAACGTACCACTCCATAGGTAGTCTATCTCTATTATCTCACTTCCCTAAGAAGAATGGAGGCAATGCTATGACTCACCCCACAGGCTGCCTGACACCTCACCTCCAAATTCAGTTACAACACCCAGCTCCTCTATATCCTTCCATCCCAGTGCCTCAGAATAGGCCTATTCATTTGAGCTCCACAAGCTGAATGTTCTTCCAGCATCTAATTTCCACGTACATCCAGGTATGCCACAGGCTTCCTGAATCTCCCTAGTCTCCCTGCACTTTGTATCTGTCCTCAGCCCTTGCAACCTCCCCAACAAAAGAAAATAAAAGTGATAGATTGAATAAATAAATAAATAAATAAATAAATAAGGGTCACCTAGGGCATGGAGTGGGTAGGCACCCCCACGGTCCCTAGCGGACTGCCCACACGATCATAGGATCACTGGTGAGTGGACCACAACTTCTGCTCCAATCAAATTGCACACAGGTCCTGAGACAGCACTAGGGAAGCAGAGAACCAGCATGACCAGGGGCACATATCCCTTCCAGTCTGCGCCAGCACCAGGTCACCTAGGATGCAGATTCAGTGGACACCCCCATGGTCCCTAGCGGACTGCCCAAGCGATCTTAGGATCACTGGTAAGTGGAACACAACAGCTACTCCAATCCAGTAGTGATGGGCCTGTGACAGCAGGAACAAGGTCACAAGAGTCTTTCCTGACCAGAGACTCAGGTTCCATTTAATCAGCTCAGGTTTACCTTGGTTTCAAACAGACCAGACAACTCCATGGTCCTCAAAGGAGACACCACTTCCACGCACTGTAACACGCCCAGGATCTTAGGACAACAGGATCCCAGGATAACAGGAGCTGCGTCACACTAGTATTTGAGTGTCTCAGAGGAGCTTGAAATGCCAAGAACTCAGACACA
>NC_034596.1:46422488-46424760 GCF_900095145.1 Mus pahari
GAGAAATCTGGACTCTGAGAAGTCCTGAATCAACTGGGATTGTAAGAAGAACAGACTCTATTTAGATATATTGAGGGCAGCAAACACTAGAGCTAATCTGATGGCAGGAGGCAAGCATAAGAACAGAAACAACAGAAACCAAGATTACTTAATATCATCAGAACCAAACTCTCCCAGGATAGCAAGTCCTGGATAAACCATCACACCAGAAAAGCAGGATATGGATCGAAAGTCACTTCTCATGATGATGATGGAGGACATTAAGAAGGAAATACTGGAAATCACAGGTAAACAGATGGAAGACTTTAAAGTGGAAACACAAAAATCCCTTAAAGAGTTANAGGAAAANGCTACCAAACGCTACCAAAAGGAGATGGAATTGAACAAAACCATCCAGGATCTAAAAATGGAAGTAGAAACAATAAAGAAAACCCAAAGGGAGAAAAGAAACCCTAGGAAAGAAATCAGGAAAGATAGATGCAAGCATCAGCAACAGAATACAAGAGATGGAAGAGAGAATCTCAGGTGCAGAAGATTCGATAGAGAACATGGACACAACAATCAAAGAAAATGCAAAATGCAAAAAGATCCTACCTTAAAATATCCAGGACATCCATTACACAATGAGGAGACCAAACATTCAGATAATAGGAGTAGATGAGAATGAATATTTTCAACTTAAAGGACCAGGAAATATCTTCAACAAAATTATAGAAGAAAACTTCCCATACCTAAAGAAAGTGATGCCCATGAACATTCAAGAAGCCTACAGAACCCCAAATAGACTGGGACAGAAAAGAAATTCCTTCCGATAGATAATAATCAGAACAACAAGTGCAATAAGTAAATACAGAATATTAAAAGCAGTATGGGCAAAATGTCAAATAACATACAAAGGCAGGCCTATTAGAATTACTCCAGACTTCTCACCAGAGACTATGAAAGCCAGAAGATTCTGGACAGATGTGATACAGACCCTAAGAGAACACAAATGCCAGCCCAGGCTACTAAACCCAGCTAAACTCTCAATTACCATAGATGGAGAAACCAAGGTATTCCATGACAAAACCAAATTCACACAATATCGTTCAATGACTCCAGAACAGAAACCACACCCTAGAAAAAGAAAGAAAGTAATCCTTCAAGAAACCTAAATGAAGACAGTCAGAAGAACAGGATGCCAACTCTAACAACAAAAAAGATAGGAAACAACAATTACTTTTCCTTAATAGGTCTTAATATCAATGGACTCAATTCCCCAATAAAAAGGCATAGATTGGCTCCACAAACAGGACCCAACACTTTGCTGCTTACAGGAAACTCATCTAAGGGAAAAAGATAGACACTACATCAGAGCAAAAGGCTGGAAAACAACTTTTCAAGCAAACAGTCTGAAGAAACAAGTTGGAGTAGCCATTCTAATATCGAATAAAATTGAATTCCAACCCAAAGTTACCAAAAAAGACAAGGAGGAATACTTCATACTTATCAAAGGTAAAATCTTCCAAGATGAACTCTCAATCCTGAATATTTATGCCCCAAATGCAAGGGCATCCACATTCATTAAAGAAACTTTATTAAAGCTTAAAGAACACATTGCTCCTCACACAATAATAGTGGGAGACTTCAACACCCCATTCTCATCAATGGCCAGATTCTGGAAAAAGAAACGAAACAGAGACACAGTGAAACTAACAGAAGTTATGAAACAAATGGATTTAACAGATATCTACAGAACTTTTTATCCTAAAACAAAAGGATATAACTTATTCTCAGCACCTCATGGTACCTTCTCCAAAATTGACCATATAATTGGTCACAAAACAGGTCTCAACAGATTCAAAAATATCGAAATCGTCCCATGCATCCTATCAGACTACCTTAGGCTGATCTTCAATAAGAACATAAATAATATAAAGCCAACATTCACTTGGAAACTGAACAACACTCTCCTCAATGATNCCTTGGTCAAGGAAGAAATAAAGAAAGAAATTAAAGACTTTTTAGAGTTTAATGAAAATGAAGCCACAACATGGGACACAATGAGACCATTCCTGAGAGGAAAACTCATAGCTCTGAGTGCTTCCAAAAAGAAACTAGAGAGAGCATACACTAGCAGCTTAACAGCACTCCTAAAAGTTCTAGAAAAAAAGGAATCAAATTCACCCAAGAGCACTAGATGGCCAGAAGTAATCAAACTCAAGGGAAAAAATCAACCAAGTGGAAACAAACAAACAAACAAAAACTATTCAAAGAATCAACCAAACCAGGA
>NC_034596.1:46424771-46437132 GCF_900095145.1 Mus pahari
GGGAACACCAGGGCCAAGAAGGGGGAGTGTGTGGGAAGGGTAGCCGGGGTGGGGAGGGTATAGGGAACTTTGGGGATAGCATTTAAAATGTAAATGAAGTAAATACCTAATAAAAATTGGAAAAAAAACCAAAGAAACTCTGTCTTGAACAACAAACAAACAAAAATCAAACATCCCCCCAAAAGTAAA
Source organism: Mus pahari (assembly GCF_900095145.1). NCBI lineage: Eukaryota > Metazoa > Chordata > Mammalia > Rodentia > Muridae > Mus > Mus pahari. The sequence goes on from NC_034596.1 coordinate 46,424,961, forward strand.
AGGATAAATTGAACAAATAAAAAATAAAGTTTGAAGAAAAAAAAAGAAAGAAAGAAAGAAAATTTATAGCCAAAAAAAGGTACAGTGGTCTAGGGTATTATGTTATGTAACATATATATATATGTTATATATGTGTGTGTGTGTGTGTGTGTGTGTGTGTGTGTGTGTGTGTGTGTGTGTATGTTGGATATATCCTTTATCCAACTTGGTTAGATTATATTACCAATGGTTATATTTACCACCAGACCTGTAAGACTGGTTTATTGTCATGCTTCTTTACCATACAGGGAAATAAATGTTTGACTATTTTATACTAAATGTCTATATCTATATCTATATCCATATCCATATCCATATCCATATCCATATCCATATCCATATCCATATCTACATCTACATCTACATCTGCACCTGCACCTACACCTACACCTACACCTACATCTACATCTACACCTACACCTACATCTACATCTACATCTATCTAACTATATCTATATCTATCTATATATCTATATCTATCTATATATAGATATCTTATTGTGGAAGCTATAATGTGTCACACTGTGTCACACAGTATACATACACTTTTGCCCACACAGTTTACTTCCAAATGTTCAAGGCAATGAGTCATTGGTTTTAGGCCTTCTTTGAAACTCTGCTGGTCTTCCTGTGGAGTCCATATCCTCTTCAGGACCCACAATCCTTTCCCAACTTCTCCACAAGACTCCATCTAAAGTTTGTCTGTGAGTCTCTGCATCTGTTTCCATCAGCTGCTGGGTGGAGCCTCTCAGAGAATAGTTATGCTAGGCTCCTCCTGTCTGCAAGAAAAACAGTGTTATAATTAATAGTGTCAGGGATTGGTTCTTGCCCATGGGATGGGTCACAGTTTGGGTCAGTCACTGGATGGACATATATGTTGGATTGATTATTTAACTGATTTTCTATGTAGCTTTCATGTGGCTTATTAATTTCTGATTAGTAAGTACCTCTTTCTCTTTCTTTTATTTGCTATTTTTATTTTGAAGTTATGACTTAATCTTCTATAGCAGTGTTTTGTTGTATTTTTTCTTTTTGTTCAAATTATCTTTCTTCTTTCAGTATAGAAGTGTATGTTTAGTAGAAGATTAAGTTGTATGAAGAACAAGACATTGTCTTCTCTTTTGTAACTGTTCTTGAGGGCTAGGTACGCTTTTCTTTTTCTTTCTTTCTTTCTTTCTTTCTTTCTTTCTTTCTTTCTTTCTTTCTTTCTTTCTTTCTTGGATATTTTATTTACATTTCAAATGTTTTCCCCCTTTCAGGTCTCCCCTTCGGAAATCCCCATCCCACCCCCCTTCCTGTGCCTCTATGAGGGTGCTTGCCCACCCACCCACTCCCACCCTCCTATCCTGACATTCCCCTGCACTGGGGCATTGAACACCTTCAGGCCTGAGGACTTCTCCTCCCACTGATGTTCGACAAGGCCATCTTCTGCCACATATGTGACCAGCGCCATGGGTCACTCCATGTGTATTCTTTGATTGGTGGCACAGTCCCCGAGAGCTCCAGGAGGTCTGGCTTTTTGACACTGTTGCTCCCTCCATTGGGGTGTAAACCCCCTCAGCTCCTTAAGTCCTTCCTTCATCTCCTCCATCAGGGACCCTGAGCTCAGTCCAATGATTGGCTGTGATCTTCCTACTCTGGAAACAGCCATATCAGGCTTCTATCAGCAAGTACTTCCCGCATCCACAATAACGTCTGTAGATGGGATGGATCCCCAAGTTGGGCAATCTCTGGATGGCTTTTCCTTCAGTTTCTGCTCCACACTTTGTCTCCTGTCTCCGTATTTCCTCCTGCGAGTATTTTGTTCACACGCCTTTCTTTCTTTCTTTCTTTCTTCTTCTTCTTTCTTCTTCTTCCTTTTTTTTTTTTTTTTTTTTTTTTTTTTTTTTTTTTTTTTTTTTTTTTTGGTTTTTCGAGACAGGGTTTCTCCGAATAGCCCTGGCTGTCCTGGAACTCACTTTGTAGACCAGGCTGGCCTCAAACTCAGAAATCTGCCTTTCTAATCCACAGGCTTGTTTAACAACTCCTGATTTTCCCTCACCATTAGATGGACTCTTCTGTTCCATTCCAAAGCCCACCTATTTTTTCAAGACTTTCCAAATTTCTTTCATGACCATCGATGCAAGCATACTCAAAATATTTGCAAACCAAATCCAAGAACAGGTTAGAAATCACCTACCATTATCAACTAGGGCTCATAGGCTTCATCACAGAGGTGCATGGATGATTCTAACATATGAAGAATCTGGCAATGCAACCTACCTTATAAACAAACTAAAAAAAAGAAAAGAAAAAAAAAGCATGAATATTTCATTAGATGTTGAAAAAGCCTTTGACAAATCCAGCACCCTTTCATGACAAAAGTCTTGAAGATACCAGAGATACAAGGTACAACCAAAACATAATAAAAGCAATATATGACAAGGCTAAAGCCAACATCAAATTAAATGAAGAGAAACCCAAACCAATTACAATAAAATCAGGAACACAGCAAGAAACTGAAACAATATCAGAAGCTGGAAAGATCTAATGCTTATGAATCTGGATCAATAAATGAACATAGTAAATATGTCAATCTTTCAAAAAGGAAAAAAGAAAACAGTCTACAGATGCAACACAATCCCACAATCCCTAGCCAAGACTCCTTCTAATGGTGCATATGGAGTCTGAACAAGCCATCTCCTGTAACCAGGCAAGACTCCCAGTGGAAGGATTGTGACATCTACCAGTCACAAAATCTTGCATCTACAATTTGCTCTGCCTACAAAATATGCTCAGGTAAAGATGTCACAGAAATTATGTGATTAGTCAACCAATGACTGGTCTAGGTCAACCAATGACCTGTGTCACTAGAGAGAACCTGCCTCTGATATTACCTAGATGTTCAGGATAGGATAGTCCAGTGATCTGAGGATAGCTCCAAACAGAACAGGAAACAAGATCCCTAATGATATTCTGCTGTACACTTACACAGGAGCCTAGCATAATACTCTTTTTTCTTCAGACAGGGATGGTTTATTGAACACACACCCCAAGACTGAACGATCAGTCTTTGGGGCTGAGGCTATAACCCTGAAAATTTTTCAGGGCAGGCTCGTAAGGGAAAATATCACACTTCTTGCACCTGTACTTAATATTTTTTAGAAAGGTTTCATATACCAACTGATGAAAATAGATGCAGAGACCCATAGCCACATGTTAGGCAAACCGTGGGGAATCTTGCAGAAGATGGGGAGGAAGAATTGTGCCAAAAAGAGGGGTAAAGGACACTAAAGAAAATCCAGGGAACCAACTAAGCAAAGCTCATCAGGGCTCACAGAGACTGAACCTACCATCAGGGAGCATGAATGGATCTGACCTTGCTCCTCTGCATATGTTGTTTTTATAGTTTAGTCTTCTTGAGGGACTCCTAACAATGAGACCAGAGCTGACTGACTCTTTTGACATCCTTTTGGGACCTCTTTCCTCATAGTGTGTTGCCTTGTCTAGCCTTAATACAGTGCCTATACTTTCTGAAACCTGTTATATCATATTTAGATGATATCCGTGGGAGGTCTGTCCTTTTCTGAGAGGAAAGGAGGAGTGAGAGAATGAGATTGTTGGAAACTTCAATAACCCATCTCACCAATAAACAGGTCATCCAGTAAAAAGTAAACAGACAAATGCATTACATACCAGCATGCATTACAAAGCAAGTGAACACAACAGGTATTTACAAAACCCTTCATCTAAGCACACACAAAAAAGAAATCTCTGAATCTTATGGGATTTTCTCCAAAATTGACCATATACTCTAACAACAAGAAAAAAGTTTCAATACAATAAATTTGAAATAAATCCCTATAGTTTACAACCTATACTACAATAAATTAGGAAATCCAAATGAAACGGATAATTTTCATTTTTGGTACTCAAGATGAGATAAGCAATTTAAACAGACCTACAACCGTTAAGCAGTCATTAAGTCCCTCAAACACAGCAAAGCACAGAGCCAGGTGGTTTTAGTGTAAAATTCTACCAGACACTCAAAGAAGAGTTAATACTAATACTTCTGAAGTCATTCCACAAAATAGAAACAAAAAGAACATTACTAAATTCATTTTATGAAACCACAGTTATCTGATCTAATACCCAACCTGCATAAAGAGTCAAAACAGAAAGACAGTCACAGACCAATTTCCCTTATGAACATAGATGTAAAAATGCTGGATAAATTACTTATAAACAAATCCCAATATACCCCCAAAAAAGATTAACCACATGAATCCAGAGATGCAGGGATGGTACAATATATGAAAATCAGTAAATATAACCCATCACTCAGTATACATACTCATTATAGTCCTTGAAACATTAGCTTGCCCAATAAGACAACTGAAGTTGTCAGGGTGACACAATTAGATAAAGAAGCCATCAACTTATCTTTATTTGCTGATGACATCATAGTTTACATAAGTGAATCTAAAATGTCACCTCAAACAAAAACAAAGATGAACAACACTTTCAGAAAAATTATAAAATTCAATGATAACACACAAACATATAATTTACAAATTGTCAAAAAAGCTCAAGCAGCTGAAGGGCCCAGGTGAGGATGCCTCAGTCCCACTTAGGAGGGAGAAGAAAGCAATCACAAGTGGGGAGGGGACCTGATCTGTTATTGGGTGAGGGAAAAGGACTGAAGCCCTGAGGGCCAGCAGAAAGAATGGAAACAGGCAACCTCAGAAAATAGGAGGTTGGGGGACCCCATAGAATACACCAAAGACCTAGGAGGTGAGAGACTTCCAGGACTCAAAGGGAGGGAATTTAGATGAAATAAATGCCTGACAGTAGGGAGAGGGAACATATAGAGCCCACCTCCAACAGGAAGACAGCAGGAGTACATCAAGTGAGGGATAGGGTTGCCATCCCACAGTCACATCTCTGACCCATAATTGTTCATGTCTGAAAGAATTACAAGGATGGAAATGGAGAGGAGCCTGAGGAAAAGAAGGTCCAGCAACAGGCCCAAATTGGTATCTCGCTAAAAGGAAGGTCCCAAGGTCTGACGCTATTACTGTGGCTATGGAGAGCACTCACAACAAGACTGCCCTCCAAAAGACCTAACAAGCAACTGAAAGAGTCAGATGCAGATATTTGCACCCAACCAATGGACAGAATCAGCTGACCCTGCTGTTAAATTAGGGAAGGCTGAAAGAAGCTGAGAAGGGTGATCCTGTAGGAGGACCAGCAGTCTCAGTTAATCTGGACCTCTGAGATCTCTCAAACACTGGACCACCAAACAGATAGCATATACCAACTGATATGAAGCCCCCCAACACGCATACAGTAGAGGACTTCCGGGTCTGTGTTCATTCAGAGATGATGTACCTAACCTTCTAGAGACTGGAGACCTCAGGAAGTTTAGAGGTCAGGTGGGGTGAGGGATGGGGTCATCCACATGGCAACAGGGGTGAGATGGGGAGGAGGTATGGGGTGTGGAACAGACGGAGGGTGGATGGGGGGAATGGAATATGGACTGTGAAAATAAATTAAAATTACATTACATTACATTACATTACATTACATTACATTACATTACATTACATTAAAAAAAAAAACAAAAAAACAAGTGACTAATTGACTGAGAAATCAGGGAAACAATACCTTCCACAATGACATCAAAAAATACTAGATGTATTTGGATTGCTTTATCCAAGCAAGTGAAAGACTTTTATGATAAAAACTCAAAAACATGAAGAAAGAAATTGATGAAAATATCAGAACAAGTAAGGAGTTCCAATGCTTATGAATCAAAAGGTAAAATGGATCATATCATAAAAATGGCCAAACTACCAAAATGAATACACAGGTTCAACAAAATGCCAAGCATTTTTCAATACAATTCTTCACAAACCTTGAGAGAATAATTTTCAGATCCATATAAAAACACAAATAACCCAGGGCAGCTGTAACAATCCTGAACAGTCAACATATTCCTCAAGGTTTCACTATCACTAGCCTCAATTTGTACTACAGAGCTAGCATATTTAAAACTGCATGATATGGCTCAAAACCAGACATTTGGAACATTGGAATTGAGTTGAAGACACAGACATAAACATCCACACCTGTGGATACCTGTTTTTTGTTGTTGTTTTATTTTGTTTTTTTAAGAAGCCAGTAATACACACTGTGAAAAGACAACATCTTCAAAAAAAAAACGGTGTGGCCAATCTTGATGGTGGCTTCTAGAAGAATCCAAATCGATCCTTCCTTATCATCTTGAACAAAGCTCAACTCCAAATGGATCAAAGTGTACAAAATAAGGCCAGATACACTGAATCATATTAAAAAGAAAGTGTGATGGTCTTCAAAAGACATTCTAAACAGAGTACTGTTAGAATGTTACCACTAAAATCAGCAATTAATAAATGGCATCTCATGAAACTGCAAAGTTTTTGCATGACAAAGGACGCCATTATTAGGACAAAGTGGCAGTCCACAAAATGGAAAAAGACTTTTCCAATTATACATCTGATAGTGCCCTAAAATTCAAATGTAAAGAACTCAAAGAAGTGGGTATCAAGAAAACAAATAACCCAACTTTTAAATAGGGTATATATCTAAACTGAAATTTCTCAAAAGAGCAAACTGAAATGGCTAAGAAGCACATAAACATGTTCAAAATTTTTAGTCATCAGAGAAAGGCAAATCAAGACTTTGATTTTCACTTATACCTGTTAGTACAGCTAAAGTAAACAAAACAAGTGACAGGTTATGGTAGTGAGGATGTGGAGTAAGAGGAGCACTCATTCATTGCTGGTAAATGTGAAAACTCACACTTCCACCATGAAAATCAATGTAGCATTTCCTCAAGTTGATTGGAATCAATCTACTGAAACATTCAGCCATACCACCCTTGGACATATACCTGAAAGATGTTTCATCCAACTATAGAGACACTTGTTCATCCACGGTCACAATACTCTATTCATAACAGAAATTGGAAACAACCTAAATACCCATCACGGATGAATGTTTAAGGAAAATGTGGTGTGTTTATAGAATGGAACATCATTCTTTTATTTAAAAGTTTCCTAAATAGTATACATATGTGATGGCGATCTAATTGAAACTGTCAAATAACAGTGTTTATAGAACCCCAAACCCCTAATTTTGGTCATCTCTCAAAACTGTACTGAAAGGTAATCTACACACACTTCCAAAAGGAAAACATAAACGCTAACCCAGCTGCAATCCCTTCCATCTATGACAGTGACATGCCAGCAAGATATTCTAGAGCAAATGGGGGCACAAGGCTTGTGGCAGTAACTAACCAATAACTGATTTGATTTAAGAACCATTCTATGAGTTGGAACACATACTTGATGTTACCTTTGATGACCAAGATCCTGAAACTAGATAACTCAGGGACCTAAAGAAAACACAAACATTGTCTTATAAAAGGAACATTGCAATATAATGATTTCTAATGGCATTCTGCTATACTCACGGATTAGTCCATTGCATTAGGCATGATCAGAGAAGTTTCTCCTGCAGCAGATGGGAACAAATACAAAGATCCACAGCCAGAAAACAGAGTGAGATACCTCTGATCATTCAACCATAAGGAGGATGTTTCCATTAACCTTCCCATCACAAATACACACAAACAAACACAAACACACACAAATGCACACAAAACACAAACACACACACACACACACACACACACACACACCTAGATCACAGAACTTTGGTGAAGTATAAAAGTCATAGAGAAAGGAGGACACCAAGGACACAAGGCATTCTAACCACAGAAATGCCGAATGTATGAACTCACAGAGATGTGGCAGGATGCACGGGGCCTGCAAGTGCCTCCTAGACCTGGAGAAATGGGCACATGCCTGATTCCTGACTCAGAAGATATCTCCAATTGATATCCACTTGCAAATGACTTTTCTCCAAGGGAATCTCATTGGGGAAAGAAACAGTCCTTAAGGGTAGGCCCCATGTCCAGAAGTAGATGGTCAACAGAAAATGAACAATGGTATCTTGAGAAATCCTTGTCTCACAATGTCATATCAGACCTCTACTTTCAACTATTTATTTTTTATTTTGGTTATTACAACAGTTTTATGTATATATTTTGACTTCTGGCTTAGTGTTGTGTGTGTGCATGTGTGTGTGTGTGTGTGTGTGTGTGTGTGTGTGTGTGTGGCATTCCTGAGTATATGAATGAGTGTTTCTCTGAATCAATATCTATTTCTTGTGCCTTTTCTTGTGATCTCTCACTTCTGGTTATATATTTTGCCCTATTCCAGTGCATTTGTCTTTGTTTTATTCTATCCTATTCTAATTCTTTAGATTTCATTTATAGGGGAAACACAAAGGAGGTGGACATGGATTAGATGGCAGGTGCTGGAAGGAAGAGGAAAAGGTAACAATAATCAGAATTCATTGTACAAAAAAAACCCTATTTTAATAAAAGAAAGGCAAATTCAAACATTAAGATTCTCTCTATATATCTCCATCTCCCTCTCCCTCCCTCCCTCTTCCTCTGCTTTGCCTCACAGTCATTTTTGAACTATATATCTAGTAGTTCTCTGTCAGCAGCCATTGTAAGGCAGCCTGAAATGCTCAGGGAGAATGCACAAAGAATGCATTAGCATTAACTCTTTGCATACTATATGAAGGAGTTCAATAAGAATATGTTACAAGTGACAAAAATATCTATGCTATAATTTACAAATTTAGTTTCTCTTTATTTCCAGATCCATTATGTTTTATCCACAGCACTTCTAATCTAAATTTAAAAATCCATTTCGTGGACTTTTAAGAAGCTGTGCATCAAAAACACAAGTATCTTTATTATTTTAATATGGAGAGAACTGATTGTAATTCTGCTAGATACCTTTCTCAAGATTAGTTCTACTCCTAAAGCTACAATTTTCTCAGCAAATGCTTTCATATTCTTAAGAATAATTTAGCCAACTTCTGCTAATGTATGATATTTCTCTTCTTATAGCAAGGGCTTGAAAATGGCTTTTATTATCCATTATTTTTAACTAGGTTCAAAACATTAAAGGAAGGCTTTGTGTTAATTATTTTATACAAGACTTTATGTATCTTAAATTTGGTATTGTAAATAAGCACTTTTCAATTCCCTGAAGGCTTGAATTTATTTTAGGTATGTTTTGATATGGTTGCATCTTATTGGAATCTACTGATGAAGCATTATTCCAACATATCACATACATATATGTGGATAATGACTGAGTCATACACCTTATTAATAACTGTTTTCTATTGCAGCATCCTGTTCAAGAACACACAGTTTTTCCTTGTGAAAGGAAAAACATTGTAGGCATTGGGGTGCTTAGCAACATTAATCAAAAGAAAACAGGAAAAATAAAACTGTAGTAGTGATACATGTAATAATATAATAATAATAATAATAATAATAATAATAATAATAATAATAATAATAATAATAAAACCAATATACAGTAAATGCATAATTGGTGACAAAAATATAAATACTTCACTAGAGAGCTTTTCCACATCACCCTGAATTTAGTCACTAACCAATAGCTATACGGGTAGCCTGTCAAAACACTGAAATACTGTTTTGAGTCATGTAGATGACTTTCTTACTAAAAGTAAATAAACACCAAGGGTTCTATGGGAGATATATATCATCTTTTATATTAGAACTGGGAGGGATAAGTTATGAATCTCTAAAAACAATAAATCTCAGCCGACAAACTCAGGTAGGCAGGAAGTGTCTTCTTATTATGTCCTTGAAATGTCTAAGACAAACCTTCTTCAGAAGATTTCCCGTTTCCTAGAAAGCTTTATGAATTCTTGTCTTTGGGGAACTTTCAAAGCCTGGTCCACCTTCCTCTAGACATAGCTTCCCACTAGTCACGTTTACGTTTCCACCTATGGCAGCCAGTGCAGTGGCCCCTTCAGATTTACCAGCAATAGTTACTCTTGTGGACCACAGCCATTGCAGGGACTTTAACAAAGCTTTCATTTCCCAAACCTGTTATTTCCCCAAAGCTCACAGATGTTATAGGTGACGATACCTTTCTTACCACATTCCGATTTCAGGGTTTTCTTTCCCCTCCTCCTTGATTTGCTGTAAAGAATAATTTTCTTCCTTCCCTTTATGGCACACTGGTGATAATCTCTTTGAGAAGTTCAGGCTGTTTGGGGAAGCACTGAGAAGTGTTTACTCTCAGAAGCTTCTGCATTCAGTCTGACACAAATCCCTAAGCAAAAAGAATTACCTCATCCAAAAGCATGGAGGGAAACACACCAGAGTAGCAAATCCAATTTTACATTATAATAAATTAACCTACTATAAGTATACCTGGGATGTCTAATTGTATTTGGAGAAATCCCTAATCAAGTTGGTTTGGAAACACAAATGGGTGTTTTTCAAATTTTGTCACAGTTGTATCTTGATAGGAATACTCTTGAGCAGGGTACATAGTTTTTTGACATTTCATGAAGACACACACACTCACACACACACACATACACACACACACACACACACACACACACACACACACACACACAAATCACAGCAATGGTTTCAGTAGCATCACAGAAAAATCATGAACATAACTCTCTATTGCAGGTATAGGCTCAATGTTCCCAAGCATTTGCAAGGAATAGGCCATTTCAGAATAAGTAAAGACAGTTTTGACTATGACATAAACGGGTCATTAATTGTTTGCTTCCTTCCATTTTGGATTAGATGTGATTATTGGGTTTTTTTGATGATTCATAACTAATGTTTTCTTGAGTATTATAATTTTTTTCAGAGTAGACAGTTAATATTTAGATAAGCTTAATTATACCATTGCAATGAGGTCTGGATTCCCATTCAATGCTTGAAATTTATTCTTTATTAGTGTGCAAATATTAAAGACCAGTAGTGAAGGGACACCTGCATTTATGGCATACATTTTGCATTTTTAAAGTTAATCTTCTTATTATGATAATTCAATGACTCCTGTATAATCACTAAATATCACAAAAAGGAATTTAATCTTTTATGATTTTACAAATTGTTCTAAAGAAAGACCATCTTCACACAAGGCAAGTGAAAATATGCTCACTAATTCCCTAGTCCCTTTCCACAACCCTCGGTAGAGCATGTGAGTTCATTTAATACATTTGGTACCCAGGTCACAATAGATATTTTGATCCTGGAATGAGCTCCTCATGTATAACCGTGAGAATCAGCTGTTACATAGCACTTATTCAAAGTATTCTTCAAAAACAAGTTCTTTAGACTATGAATCATTTGATGGAGTGATCTCAGTAGAGCTCCCGAGTGTGATTCCACTCTTTAAATAAATGTTACTCTCTAAACAGGCTACTTGTGTGTTACATGAATCCTTACTGCTTTAAGCCCTTTTATTCTCCTGGGTTTTTGTTTGTTGGTTTGTTTCTCTTTTTCCTCCCCTATATTTATAATATTATATTTATATTTATAGCATACAAATATAACATAAAAGATATATATTGTATTATATAATATTAAATATAAATTGAAGTTACAGTATTAATATATAAACTAAATGTATTAAATATGTTTATTACATTATATGTAGTAAATATATATCTATTTATTTTCCACCAATATGTTCATTAATTGACTTTATTCCAGAATTTAGTACATTTTTTGCTATCTTAGAGGGCAGGGTTCTGATGTATCTTCATCTTCTGTTTTTCATAAAATGTTACTTAATTTTATTTTGATACATATTTTCCACCAAGCAGACATGTGCATCTGCATTTGACATTCCAGGCACTCTTTTCCCCAAGTAAATGCCGGAGAACCTAAGTGAGAGTCTGCCTGAATAGTAATGTGCTCTTGTTTTCAAACCATGGTAACATGTTTGATGAATACTTACATTCAAAATATTTACCATACAAGTCAAACATATGTACCCCCCAATTTAAAAAAAAAAGTAATTCATATCTCTCTCTACATGAGTGCTTATTAATTATTCTTTATATCGAGAAGACATATTTTTAAAAAGCTTTTGATGACAACTACAGCTTTAGTGATGAGTTACAATTTTTTATAAAGATGAGATCTCAGATTACCTCTTTTTTTTCTTTTTTT
>NC_034596.1:46437143-46445734 GCF_900095145.1 Mus pahari
AAAAAAAAAAACAAAAAAACAAGTGACTAATTGACTGAGAAATCAGGGAAACAATACCTTCCACAATGACATCAAAAAATACTAGATGTATTTGGATTGCTTTATCCAAGCAAGTGAAAGACTTTTATGATAAAAACTCAAAAACATGAAGAAAGAAATTGATGAAAATATCAGAACAAGTAAGGAGTTCCAATGCTTATGAATCAAAAGGTAAAATGGATCATATCATAAAAATGGCCAAACTACCAAAATGAATACACAGGTTCAACAAAATGCCAAGCATTTTTCAATACAATTCTTCACAAACCTTGAGAGAATAATTTTCAGATCCATATAAAAACACAAATAACCCAGGGCAGCTGTAACAATCCTGAACAGTCAACATATTCCTCAAGGTTTCACTATCACTAGCCTCAATTTGTACTACAGAGCTAGCATATTTAAAACTGCATGATATGGCTCAAAACCAGACATTTGGAACATTGGAATTGAGTTGAAGACACAGACATAAACATCCACACCTGTGGATACCTGTTTTTTGTTGTTGTTTTATTTTGTTTTTTTAAGAAGCCAGTAATACACACTGTGAAAAGACAACATCTTCAAAAAAAAAACGGTGTGGCCAATCTTGATGGTGGCTTCTAGAAGAATCCAAATCGATCCTTCCTTATCATCTTGAACAAAGCTCAACTCCAAATGGATCAAAGTGTACAAAATAAGGCCAGATACACTGAATCATATTAAAAAGAAAGTGTGATGGTCTTCAAAAGACATTCTAAACAGAGTACTGTTAGAATGTTACCACTAAAATCAGCAATTAATAAATGGCATCTCATGAAACTGCAAAGTTTTTGCATGACAAAGGACGCCATTATTAGGACAAAGTGGCAGTCCACAAAATGGAAAAAGACTTTTCCAATTATACATCTGATAGTGCCCTAAAATTCAAATGTAAAGAACTCAAAGAAGTGGGTATCAAGAAAACAAATAACCCAACTTTTAAATAGGGTATATATCTAAACTGAAATTTCTCAAAAGAGCAAACTGAAATGGCTAAGAAGCACATAAACATGTTCAAAATTTTTAGTCATCAGAGAAAGGCAAATCAAGACTTTGATTTTCACTTATACCTGTTAGTACAGCTAAAGTAAACAAAACAAGTGACAGGTTATGGTAGTGAGGATGTGGAGTAAGAGGAGCACTCATTCATTGCTGGTAAATGTGAAAACTCACACTTCCACCATGAAAATCAATGTAGCATTTCCTCAAGTTGATTGGAATCAATCTACTGAAACATTCAGCCATACCACCCTTGGACATATACCTGAAAGATGTTTCATCCAACTATAGAGACACTTGTTCATCCACGGTCACAATACTCTATTCATAACAGAAATTGGAAACAACCTAAATACCCATCACGGATGAATGTTTAAGGAAAATGTGGTGTGTTTATAGAATGGAACATCATTCTTTTATTTAAAAGTTTCCTAAATAGTATACATATGTGATGGCGATCTAATTGAAACTGTCAAATAACAGTGTTTATAGAACCCCAAACCCCTAATTTTGGTCATCTCTCAAAACTGTACTGAAAGGTAATCTACACACACTTCCAAAAGGAAAACATAAACGCTAACCCAGCTGCAATCCCTTCCATCTATGACAGTGACATGCCAGCAAGATATTCTAGAGCAAATGGGGGCACAAGGCTTGTGGCAGTAACTAACCAATAACTGATTTGATTTAAGAACCATTCTATGAGTTGGAACACATACTTGATGTTACCTTTGATGACCAAGATCCTGAAACTAGATAACTCAGGGACCTAAAGAAAACACAAACATTGTCTTATAAAAGGAACATTGCAATATAATGATTTCTAATGGCATTCTGCTATACTCACGGATTAGTCCATTGCATTAGGCATGATCAGAGAAGTTTCTCCTGCAGCAGATGGGAACAAATACAAAGATCCACAGCCAGAAAACAGAGTGAGATACCTCTGATCATTCAACCATAAGGAGGATGTTTCCATTAACCTTCCCATCACAAATACACACAAACAAACACAAACACACACAAATGCACACAAAACACAAACACACACACACACACACACACACACACACACCTAGATCACAGAACTTTGGTGAAGTATAAAAGTCATAGAGAAAGGAGGACACCAAGGACACAAGGCATTCTAACCACAGAAATGCCGAATGTATGAACTCACAGAGATGTGGCAGGATGCACGGGGCCTGCAAGTGCCTCCTAGACCTGGAGAAATGGGCACATGCCTGATTCCTGACTCAGAAGATATCTCCAATTGATATCCACTTGCAAATGACTTTTCTCCAAGGGAATCTCATTGGGGAAAGAAACAGTCCTTAAGGGTAGGCCCCATGTCCAGAAGTAGATGGTCAACAGAAAATGAACAATGGTATCTTGAGAAATCCTTGTCTCACAATGTCATATCAGACCTCTACTTTCAACTATTTATTTTTTATTTTGGTTATTACAACAGTTTTATGTATATATTTTGACTTCTGGCTTAGTGTTGTGTGTGTGCATGTGTGTGTGTGTGTGTGTGTGTGTGTGTGTGTGTGTGTGGCATTCCTGAGTATATGAATGAGTGTTTCTCTGAATCAATATCTATTTCTTGTGCCTTTTCTTGTGATCTCTCACTTCTGGTTATATATTTTGCCCTATTCCAGTGCATTTGTCTTTGTTTTATTCTATCCTATTCTAATTCTTTAGATTTCATTTATAGGGGAAACACAAAGGAGGTGGACATGGATTAGATGGCAGGTGCTGGAAGGAAGAGGAAAAGGTAACAATAATCAGAATTCATTGTACAAAAAAAACCCTATTTTAATAAAAGAAAGGCAAATTCAAACATTAAGATTCTCTCTATATATCTCCATCTCCCTCTCCCTCCCTCCCTCTTCCTCTGCTTTGCCTCACAGTCATTTTTGAACTATATATCTAGTAGTTCTCTGTCAGCAGCCATTGTAAGGCAGCCTGAAATGCTCAGGGA
Source organism: Mus pahari (assembly GCF_900095145.1). Taxonomy (NCBI): domain Eukaryota; kingdom Metazoa; phylum Chordata; class Mammalia; order Rodentia; family Muridae; genus Mus; species Mus pahari. The sequence continues at coordinate 46,440,184 of NC_034596.1, forward strand.
GAATGCACAAAGAATGCATTAGCATTAACTCTTTGCATACTATATGAAGGAGTTCAATAAGAATATGTTACAAGTGACAAAAATATCTATGCTATAATTTACAAATTTAGTTTCTCTTTATTTCCAGATCCATTATGTTTTATCCACAGCACTTCTAATCTAAATTTAAAAATCCATTTCGTGGACTTTTAAGAAGCTGTGCATCAAAAACACAAGTATCTTTATTATTTTAATATGGAGAGAACTGATTGTAATTCTGCTAGATACCTTTCTCAAGATTAGTTCTACTCCTAAAGCTACAATTTTCTCAGCAAATGCTTTCATATTCTTAAGAATAATTTAGCCAACTTCTGCTAATGTATGATATTTCTCTTCTTATAGCAAGGGCTTGAAAATGGCTTTTATTATCCATTATTTTTAACTAGGTTCAAAACATTAAAGGAAGGCTTTGTGTTAATTATTTTATACAAGACTTTATGTATCTTAAATTTGGTATTGTAAATAAGCACTTTTCAATTCCCTGAAGGCTTGAATTTATTTTAGGTATGTTTTGATATGGTTGCATCTTATTGGAATCTACTGATGAAGCATTATTCCAACATATCACATACATATATGTGGATAATGACTGAGTCATACACCTTATTAATAACTGTTTTCTATTGCAGCATCCTGTTCAAGAACACACAGTTTTTCCTTGTGAAAGGAAAAACATTGTAGGCATTGGGGTGCTTAGCAACATTAATCAAAAGAAAACAGGAAAAATAAAACTGTAGTAGTGATACATGTAATAATATAATAATAATAATAATAATAATAATAATAATAATAATAATAATAATAATAATAAAACCAATATACAGTAAATGCATAATTGGTGACAAAAATATAAATACTTCACTAGAGAGCTTTTCCACATCACCCTGAATTTAGTCACTAACCAATAGCTATACGGGTAGCCTGTCAAAACACTGAAATACTGTTTTGAGTCATGTAGATGACTTTCTTACTAAAAGTAAATAAACACCAAGGGTTCTATGGGAGATATATATCATCTTTTATATTAGAACTGGGAGGGATAAGTTATGAATCTCTAAAAACAATAAATCTCAGCCGACAAACTCAGGTAGGCAGGAAGTGTCTTCTTATTATGTCCTTGAAATGTCTAAGACAAACCTTCTTCAGAAGATTTCCCGTTTCCTAGAAAGCTTTATGAATTCTTGTCTTTGGGGAACTTTCAAAGCCTGGTCCACCTTCCTCTAGACATAGCTTCCCACTAGTCACGTTTACGTTTCCACCTATGGCAGCCAGTGCAGTGGCCCCTTCAGATTTACCAGCAATAGTTACTCTTGTGGACCACAGCCATTGCAGGGACTTTAACAAAGCTTTCATTTCCCAAACCTGTTATTTCCCCAAAGCTCACAGATGTTATAGGTGACGATACCTTTCTTACCACATTCCGATTTCAGGGTTTTCTTTCCCCTCCTCCTTGATTTGCTGTAAAGAATAATTTTCTTCCTTCCCTTTATGGCACACTGGTGATAATCTCTTTGAGAAGTTCAGGCTGTTTGGGGAAGCACTGAGAAGTGTTTACTCTCAGAAGCTTCTGCATTCAGTCTGACACAAATCCCTAAGCAAAAAGAATTACCTCATCCAAAAGCATGGAGGGAAACACACCAGAGTAGCAAATCCAATTTTACATTATAATAAATTAACCTACTATAAGTATACCTGGGATGTCTAATTGTATTTGGAGAAATCCCTAATCAAGTTGGTTTGGAAACACAAATGGGTGTTTTTCAAATTTTGTCACAGTTGTATCTTGATAGGAATACTCTTGAGCAGGGTACATAGTTTTTTGACATTTCATGAAGACACACACACTCACACACACACACATACACACACACACACACACACACACACACACACACACACACACAAATCACAGCAATGGTTTCAGTAGCATCACAGAAAAATCATGAACATAACTCTCTATTGCAGGTATAGGCTCAATGTTCCCAAGCATTTGCAAGGAATAGGCCATTTCAGAATAAGTAAAGACAGTTTTGACTATGACATAAACGGGTCATTAATTGTTTGCTTCCTTCCATTTTGGATTAGATGTGATTATTGGGTTTTTTTGATGATTCATAACTAATGTTTTCTTGAGTATTATAATTTTTTTCAGAGTAGACAGTTAATATTTAGATAAGCTTAATTATACCATTGCAATGAGGTCTGGATTCCCATTCAATGCTTGAAATTTATTCTTTATTAGTGTGCAAATATTAAAGACCAGTAGTGAAGGGACACCTGCATTTATGGCATACATTTTGCATTTTTAAAGTTAATCTTCTTATTATGATAATTCAATGACTCCTGTATAATCACTAAATATCACAAAAAGGAATTTAATCTTTTATGATTTTACAAATTGTTCTAAAGAAAGACCATCTTCACACAAGGCAAGTGAAAATATGCTCACTAATTCCCTAGTCCCTTTCCACAACCCTCGGTAGAGCATGTGAGTTCATTTAATACATTTGGTACCCAGGTCACAATAGATATTTTGATCCTGGAATGAGCTCCTCATGTATAACCGTGAGAATCAGCTGTTACATAGCACTTATTCAAAGTATTCTTCAAAAACAAGTTCTTTAGACTATGAATCATTTGATGGAGTGATCTCAGTAGAGCTCCCGAGTGTGATTCCACTCTTTAAATAAATGTTACTCTCTAAACAGGCTACTTGTGTGTTACATGAATCCTTACTGCTTTAAGCCCTTTTATTCTCCTGGGTTTTTGTTTGTTGGTTTGTTTCTCTTTTTCCTCCCCTATATTTATAATATTATATTTATATTTATAGCATACAAATATAACATAAAAGATATATATTGTATTATATAATATTAAATATAAATTGAAGTTACAGTATTAATATATAAACTAAATGTATTAAATATGTTTATTACATTATATGTAGTAAATATATATCTATTTATTTTCCACCAATATGTTCATTAATTGACTTTATTCCAGAATTTAGTACATTTTTTGCTATCTTAGAGGGCAGGGTTCTGATGTATCTTCATCTTCTGTTTTTCATAAAATGTTACTTAATTTTATTTTGATACATATTTTCCACCAAGCAGACATGTGCATCTGCATTTGACATTCCAGGCACTCTTTTCCCCAAGTAAATGCCGGAGAACCTAAGTGAGAGTCTGCCTGAATAGTAATGTGCTCTTGTTTTCAAACCATGGTAACATGTTTGATGAATACTTACATTCAAAATATTTACCATACAAGTCAAACATATGTACCCCCCAATTTAAAAAAAAAAGTAATTCATATCTCTCTCTACATGAGTGCTTATTAATTATTCTTTATATCGAGAAGACATATTTTTAAAAAGCTTTTGATGACAACTACAGCTTTAGTGATGAGTTACAATTTTTTATAAAGATGAGATCTCAGATTACCTCTTTTTTTTTTTTTTTTTTTTTTTTGTTCTTTTGTTAATCATGTCACAGCACATTTTTCTTTTATCACTATGCAAGGCTGCAAAGGGAAGATAGTTACACTTTGCAAAACAGGGATGAGCCTGAGGCGTGATGAATGCTGTGGGTGCCACCACTAAACATCCATGCTGCTTTCTAAGTGGGAGGAAGTGAAATCCCTGCCTTTGTGTGGTATCACTCAGCAGGTGCAAATGAAGTACAAAATGAAAGATCCCAGCCCACACAATAGACAGAGCAGAACCAGAGAGCACACTATATAGTCACTGCTGTGTTGGGCTATTTACTGTCACATACAACTCAGCTCCAGCCAGGCAAGTGCTCCAAATCTCTGACTCTGCTACTTGCAAGAGAAATTGTGTTTCACTCTCAAACACTTTTCTTATGTTGGTTCTTCTTTAGGAGTCTCTGTCAAAGAACCTAGTTAAAGAGATTATGAACTTGAATGACACTTGGGTAGACAAAGGTGCTGATTGAAAATATAGGTTAAGTTTCAAATTGATAAGAGAGTGATTTTAAGATTAGATTTCTCATGGAAATCATCATGCCTGGTTCTTAACACAAAACCATCATCATAAACAACACTGTTGCTTGATGATTGACTGAAGATAAAATGTAGAGCTAAAAGGCATCTCTGTTGACATCTGTGCTTAAAAAAAAACATGACTCAAAATAATAGTGAAATTATATTAATTTGTTAAGACAAATTTTAAAGAATATCATCTCCGTATCAATGGCTCTCAATCTCCATGTGATACATTCTGATGAATGAATATAAAATCAACCAACCAATGATTGAGAAATATAATTATTAGGGCCTAATAGAACAGTGGTTTTCAACTTTTCTAGTGCTCAACACTTTAATACAGTTACTCATTTTGATGACCCCCCCAGACATAAATTATTTTGTTGCTACTCCATAAGTGTAACTTTGTTACTGTTGTGAATTGTAATGGAAAGCTATGATTTTTGATGTCCTTACGCAATCTCTGTGAAAGGGTCATTTCACCCCCAAATGGGTCATGAATCACAGATAATCATTGTTTTAGAGTAAGGACTCTGATAGAGTGCCCTAGGGACAAAAATGTTTCTGCCCAGTTGGAGTCTTTATGATCTATATCGTGAATATTAAATAAGGAAAGATAAATCACATATCAGTTCACAAAGTAAAACCTGCCTCATTTTAACAATATTGAAGATAAATAGGCTAGTTAAGAAGAGAATGACTAATCCCAGCACTTGAGAGGCAGAGGCAGGGAGTTTGAGGCCAACCTGGTCTACAGAGTGAGTTCCAGGACAGCCAGGACTACACAGAGAAACCCTGTCTCGAAAACAAAAAAACAAAAAAAACAAAACAAAACAAAACAAAAAACCCCAAACAAACAAAAAAGAAGAAGAAGAAGAAGAAGAAGAAGAAGAAGAAGAAGAAGAAGAAGAAGAAGAAGAAGAAGAAAAAGAAGAAGGGAGTGACTTGTCTGTTTTAATCCAAAGAAAAAACTAATTTAAAAAATTAATACTCAGAAAATTTCAATATAAAAGGAGATAATGTATAAAAAACAAAAACAAAAAACAAATTTTAGTATGTATAAAATTATTAAAACTCTGGATTGGATACTACTGAAGATAGCTCTAAGTTTGTCATCTTTATGCTAGGTGGTTAATAAAATAATAATAATAATAATAATAACAAGAACAATAATAATTACAAAGGTAATCATATACCAGTATTTCTTTATTTTTTTTCTTTTCGTTATAAACTTTTATTAGCCTCTAAGTAAGACATGATCTAAAATAGCACAGACTATTTTGATCTTAAACAAAAATACCTATTGTATATAATATTATATTTTACTTTGGTTTTCTTTTTTATTAGATATTTTCTTCATTTACATTTTAAATTCTATCCCCTCATTGGGGGCCCTGTGTTCCATCCAATAACTGACTGTGAGCATCTACTTCTGTGTTTGCCAGGCACTGGCATAGCCTCACAAGAGGCCACTATTTCAGGGTCCTTTCAGCAAAATCTTGCT
>NC_034596.1:46446071-46461573 GCF_900095145.1 Mus pahari
CCAGTTGGAACATCTTCTGGATATATGCCCAGGAGAGGTATTGCTGGATCCTCCAGTAGTAATATGTCCAATTTTCTGAGGAACTGACAGACTGATTTCCAGAGTAGTTTTACAAACTTGCAATCCCACCAACAATGAAGGAGTATTCCTCTTTCTCCACATCCTTGCCAGCATCTGCTGTCACCTGAATTTTTGATCTTAGCCATTCTGACTGGTGTGACATACAATCTCAGGGTTGTTTTGATTTGCATTTCCCTGATGATTAACAATGATGAACTTTTTTTGAGGTACTTCTCAGTCATTCGATATTCCCCAGTTGAGAATTCTTTGTTTAGCTCTGTGCACCATTTTTAATGGGGTTATTTGATTTTCTGGAGTCCATCTTCNTGAGTTCTTTATATATATTGGATATTAGTCCCCTATCTAATTTAGGATTGGTAAAAATCCTTTCCCAATCTGTTGGTGATCTTTTTTGTCTTATTGACAGTGTCTTTTGCCTTACAGAAACTTTGCAATTTATGAGGTCCCATTTGTCAATTCTCGATCTTATAGCACAAGCCATTGCTGTTCTATCAGAAATTTTTCCCCTGTGCCCATATCTTCAAGGCTTTTCCCCACTTTCTCCTCTATAAGTTTCAGTGTCTCTGTTTTTTATGTACAGTTCCATGATCCACTTATACTTGACCTTAGTACAAGCTGATAAGAATGGATCAATTCTCATTCTTCTACATTATAACTACCATTTGGGCTGGCACGGTTTGTTGAAAATGCTGCCTTTTTTCCATTGGATGGTTTTATCTCCCTTGTCAAAGAGCAAGTGACCATAGGTGTGTGGGTTCATTTCTGGGTCTTCAATTCTATTCCCTTGGTTTACCTGTCTGTCACTATACCAGTACCATGCAATTTTTATCACAATTGCTCTGTCTGTAGTACAGCTTTAGGTCAGGCATGGTGATTCCCCCAGAGATTCTTTTATCATTGAGAATAGTTTTTGCTATCCTAGGTTTTTTGTTATTCCAGATGAATTTGCAGATAGCCCTTTCTAATTAGTTGAAGAATTGAGTTGGAATTTTGATAGGGATTGCATTGAATCTGTAGATTGCTTTCAGCCAGATAGCCATTTTCACTATGTTTATCCTGCCAATCCATGCACATGGGAGATCTTTCCATATTCTGAGATCTTCTTTGATTTCTTTTTTCAGAGACTTGAAGTCCGTATCATACAGATCTTTTACTTCCTTAGTCAGAGTCATACCAAGGTATTTTATATTTTTTGTGACTATTGTGAAGGGTGTTGTTTCCCTAATTCCTTTCTCATCCTGTTTATCCTTTGTGTAAAGAAAGGCCATTGATTTGTTTGAGTTAATTTTATATCCAGCTACTGCACTGAAGTTGTTTATCAGGTTTACGAGTTCTCTGGTGGAATTTTTAGGGTCACTTATATATACTATATCATCTGAAAATCATGATATTTTGACTTCTTCCTTTCCAGTTTGTATCCACTTGACCTCCTTTTGTTGTCTAATTGCTCTGGTTAGGACTTCAAGTACTATATTGAATAGGTAGGGAGAAAGTGGGCAGGCAGCCTTGTCGAGTCTCTGATTTTAGTGGGATTGCTTTCAGGTTCTCTCCATTTACTTTGATGTTGGCTACTGGTTTTCTGTAGATTGATTTTATTATGTTTAGGTATGGGCCTTGAATTCCTGATCTTTCCAAGACTCTTTATCATGAATTGGTGTTGGGTTTTTCAAATGCTTTCTCAGTATCTAACGAGATGATCATGTGGTTATTTTCTCTGAGTTTGTTTATATAGTGAATTACACTGATGGGTTTCCACATATTAAACCATCCCTACATCCCTGGGATGAAGCCCACTTGGTCATGATGGATGATCATTTTGATGTGTTCTTGGATTTGATTTTCAAGGATTTTATTGAGTATTTTTGCATCGATATCAATATGGGAAATTGGTCTGACGTTCTCTATTTTTGTTGGGCTTTATGTGGTTTAGGTATCAGAGTAATTGTGGCGTCATAGAATGAATTGGAGTGCCCTCTGTTTCTATTTTGTGGAATAGTTTGAGAAGAACTGGAATTAGGTCTTCTTTGAAGGTCTGGTAGAACGCTGCACTAAACCCATCTGGTCCTGGGCTTTTTTTTTTTTTTTTTTTTTTTTTTTTTTTTTTTTTTTTTTTTTTTGGTTAGGAGACTATTAATGACTACTTCTATTTTTTAAGGGATATATGACTGTTTAGGGCATTAATCTGATCCTGATTTAACTTTGGTATCTGGTATCTGCCCTCATTCTTAAAAGCTGTATAGTATTCCATTATGTAAATGAAGCACATATTCTGTATCCATTCTTATGTTGTGGGACATCTAGGTTGTTTCCAGCTTCTGGCTATCACAAATAAGGTCTCTATGAACATACTGGAACATGTGCCCCTGTGGCATAGTGGGGCATCTTTTGTGTACATTCCCAAGAGTGGTATAGCTGGGTCTTCAGGTAGATCCATTTCCAATTTTCTGTAGAACCTCCAGATTGATTTCCAGAGTGGTTGTACCAGTTTGTAATCCCAACAGCAATGGAGGAGTGTTCCTCTTTTTCCACATCCTCTCCAACATGTGTTGTTACCTAAGGTTTTGATATTAGCCAATATGATTGGTGTAAGGTGAAATCTCAGGGTTGATTTGATTTGCATTTCTCTGATCTCTAAGGACTTTGACCATTTCTTTAGGTGCTTCTCAGCCACTTGAGATTCTTCAGTTGTGAATTCTTGGTTTTCTTCTATACTCCACTTTTGACTGGGTTGTTTGAGTATTTTTGGTGATTAACTTCTTGAGTTCTTTATGTATTTTGAATATTAGCCCTCTATCAGATGCAGGGTTAGTGAAGACTTTTTTCCTAATCTGTAAGTTGCCAATTTGGTTTTTTGACTGTGTCCTTTGCCTTACAGAAGTTTTCCAGTTTCATAATGTCTCATTTATCAATTCTTGATCTTAGAACATGAGCTATTGTAGTTCTGTCGAGGAAATTTCCTCCTGTGCCAATGAGTTCAAGGCTCATTCTCACTTTCTCTTCTATTAGATTCAGTGTATCTGGTTTTATGTTGAGGTCCTTGATCCACTTGGACTTGAGCTTTGTACAAGGTGACAAATATGCTTCTATTTTCATTCTTCTACATACAGACAGCCAGTTAGACCAGCAGCATTTATTGAAAATAATTTCTTTTTCCATTGCATATTTTTGGCGCCTTTGTCAAAGATTAAGTGACCATAAGTGAGTGGTTTTATTTCTGGATCTTCAATTCTTTTCCATTGATCAACGTGTGTGTCTATGTACCATTACCATGCTGTTTTTATCGCTATTGCTCTGTAGTAAAGCTTGAGGTCAGGGATGGAGATTCCCCATGCTGTTGTTTTATTAAGAATTGTTTTCACTAATCTGTTTTTTTTTTTTTTTTTTTTTGTCTTTCCAGATGAATTTGAGAATTGCTAGTTCTGTGTCTTTGAAGTATTTCTTCAGACCAAGGAAAATAATCTGCAGGTTGCACAGAGTGGAGTGTGTAACACAAAGCAATGACTAGAACAACAACAGATGAAACTCACTTCCTAGTGCTACAAAATCTTAGCGAATACATCAGTCTAAACTCTTTAATTTGTATTTATCAACAAGTACAGTGTTTTCTATGTAGGTCTGAGGAAGTTAAACAATTTACTTACATCAAAATGTATTCCAGAAGTCTAAAAGGATTTCAGCATGATTTAGGTTTTTAATTAGATTTTTGTTGTTGTTGTTTAGAATTTGAAGAATGGATACTATATTAATATCACTTATATACCTCATACCACTTGCAGACAACATAAATATCAGTTTTCTTACTGAATCTATCTATCTAACATGTATTATTTAATTGGCAAGTTAAGTCCATTAAGATATTAATTGTGACCAAATCTACTATTAAACAGTGTATGTTGACAGCTGTCATTTCATTATTTTTGACTATTTATGTATTTAGTGATTATGTTTTGTTTTGTTTTGCTTTGCTTTGTTTGTTTTGTTTTTTTTTTTAATTTGACATTCATTTGTTTTCTTTCTACAGCTTTGTGGGTATACTATTTCTATTTAGTCTAAAAATAAATGTTAACTGTATACTCTGTAGAGCTGATTTGGTATATTTGAGTTCTTTTACACTTTTTGTATTGTGGAAATTCTTTCTTTCACCTTCAACTATGATAGAAAATTTTTCTAGGCACAGTGGTCTAGATTGACATGTATAATATGTTAGAATTTGAAGAAAATTGCCACAGGATCGTCATTTACCTTTGTATTAGATATTTTCTTTATTTACATTTCAAATGTTATTCCCTTTCCCGGGCTCCCCGGGGCCCCCAGAAATCCCTTATCCTTTTCCCCTCCAACTACTTCTATAAGGGCATTCCCTCACCCACCCACCTACACACTCCCACCTCCCCACCATGACATTCCCCTAGACTGGAACACTGAGCCTTCATAGCACCAAGGGCCTCTCTTCCTATTGATGCCCAGCAAGGCCATCCTCTGCTATATATATATGTGGCCGGAGCCATGGGTCCCTCCATGTGTACTCTTTGGTTGGTGGTTTAGACCCTGGAAGCTCTGGTTGGTTGATATTATTGTTCTTCCTATGGGATGCAAACCCCTTCAGATCCTTCAGTCCTTTCTCTAACTCCTCCATTGGAGAGCATGTGCTCAGTCCAATAGTTGGTTGCGAGCACCTGTCTCTGTACTTGTAAGGCTCTGACAGAGCCTCTCACAAGGCATCTATATCAGGCTCCTGTCAGAAAGCCCTTCTTGGAATCTACAACAGTGCCTGGGTTTGGTGATTGCATATTGTATCCACACTTAGTAGCCCACAAGCTCCAGGTCAGCAAAGGAGCTTAATTTTTTTTTTTGTTCCACAGAAATGAAGAAGCTCTACTTCCAGACTTGGCTGAAAACTACTCCATGTGAACTTTTGCATCTTGATACCATAATATCACCCAGAAAAGATCTTTGAAAGTAGAAAGAAAGTTCCCCCTAGTGATTACAAATATTAAAGAATAAAGAGAAAATAAATCAGCATGAGAAATTTGGTCAAAGCTCTCGGAGATATGGGAGGATCAAAGAAACCATAGTACCTCAGAGGAGCTCTTCTTGTAGCTGTTCTAAATTCTTTAGTTTAGCATAATTTAATTGGCTGCATTGACATACTTGTACATATATTTATATTTGTTCTCAATGATTGAGCCAGGGGACAAAGCAGTTCCATAGATGTTCCCAACATTACAACCAATTGCCAATGTTATTGGCTAATCCCCAAAGCATAATTGTAGGGTCCGGTTAATGAAGAAATTACTTCCTTTGTCAATGAACATAGAGAAATCAAACTGGCACTGAACTAGAAGACTCACCTGCACTAACAGTCATGGTGCTGTTATTGTACATGCTACCAAAGAACAAAAAGCAATCATCGTTATTCAGCTATAGATCCTGTGACCTACAACAGGGACAGATTGTTTCCAGTATATAGTTACTATGCATAGAGCATCAATGAACATATTTAAGCAAGTGTCTCAATTGGGTATATGCCCAAGAGTGGTACAGCTGTATATTGAGGTATCCATTTCCATCTTCCTTTAAGAAACATCACACTGATTTCCATGGTGGCTATATGAGTTGCACTACTACTAGCAATAGATAGGTATTCCTCTTCCTCTATGTCCTCACCAGCTTGAGCCATCATTTATTTTATTGATCTTAGCCATGATGAAAATGATCTTAGCGTAAGATCTTAGCATAAGATGAAATCTCAAAGTACATTTTTTATTTGATAGTTTTAATTGAAAATCGATTCTTTTCTCACTCAATACACCCCAACCAGTTTTTTTTCTCCATCCATTCCTCCCAACTCGCCACTACCAGTGCTGTTCCCCATAACCACTCCCACTCCATCTCACGTAAGAAATGAGCAGGCTTCCAAGAGACAGCAACCAATCACTACAAAACAAAATACAATAAGGCAAGGCTAGAGCCCTCACACTAAAACTGTGCAAGAGAACCTAACAGAAAGAAAGTGCCAAAATCAGACAAAAGAGTCAGAGGCAGACCTGATCCCATAAATAGCAGCCCCTCAAAAACACCACAGCATATGGTAACAGCCACACTTACACAGAAAACCTGGGGCAGGCCTATGCAAGCCCTATGCTTGGAGTTTCAGTCTTGGTGAGCCTTTGTAGACCTTGCTTAGTTGATTTGATGGACCATGTATATATATGGAATATTCATAGTCTATCAGAGATGGAGCTGGTGAAAATAATTTTCTACTCCGTAGCTTGCTGCTGTCATACATGGATAGTCTTCTTTGTCTTACAGACATGTTTCTGTTGTGTTTACCTATCTTCAATCAGGTCTGCATATGCAAATTAGGTGTATTTTCTCCCATGATGTTTTCCTTCCCTATCATGACTCAAGCTTATAGAAGCTAGCCCTGTTATTTCAATAAGCAAGACATCCTCTGATACAGCCTCCCAGGCCATTTATACATGCTGTACTCACAGCTAATCCCCAGGTACTCTGAACCCTGACATCCTGTGTGCAATGACCCATTAGCGGTGGTAGACTAATATGTGATTATTGTCCATATATTTAAGTGGTCTTTCTGTGAGTGTCTATCCATTCCTCCTTTTCTATCTACATAAAAGCATGCGCACACACACGTACACAATGTGCTCAATATTTCTTGCTTGTGTTTGCTTCAAATGGCCATATTGTGTTATGTTTATCATTTAAAATCATCTACCCTTCATCAGAGGTGTTTGTTTCCCTAGAAATCAGAATAGTCACATGCTTACGAGAAACATAGTTACCAGAGTCAATTTTGATTGGCAATATGTTCATCTTTATTTCGACGTCTTTCTTTCAAGAAATTACTTAGAAAGATCCAGACAAATACACAACACTAACTAGGCATCTATCAGCCTCAAATATAACTTAGCAAACTAAGTAGTAAAATTGAGCTGGAAGCTGCAAAGTTAGTAGAAGAAATACTGCCTCAATGTGACACAGTGACAGCGGAGTCAGAATAATAATTCATAAAGTTTGTTATCGAATACATGAAAAATGGAGAAAGAAAGGGAAATTCAGATAAGACGTCAAGCGGAATGCAACTTAGCCTTGCTTCCCAGTATGACAGAAGAGGAAAGCACCACGAACAAATAACCCATGTGAGAAGAGATACAGAATCTTACAAGCTGGGCAATCCCTCCCAGGCCTCAAATTCAGTAGCATGCTGTGTTGAAACACTTGTGGTTTTGACAATTGTCTAGGCAGTGAGAGGAACCTACTACGAGATTCCATATCACTCAAATGTCAGAGGCCAGCAGCCATTCTGAAAGGAAATACACTTTTTAAAACTAAGCAATCTGAGGGCCTGAGAAAAAAACACACACAGAAGCATAGAAGCCAAAATTGAACCTGTAGAAACAGCAATATACTAGGAGACCATCATGACAAGAGGGATAAAACTCGTCAGCTCAGGGCTAATATTAGTGTCTTAAAAAGTATGAGAGAGGTTCTTGACTACAGCATTCTCAGTGCTATGGTTATTGCCATCTTGCTAATATATTTGCAAGTGAGTGCTTGGATAGATTAGTCATCAAGGCAGTGTGTTTTGGGCTTCTCAAGAGGATAAGAGAACATGCATAATATACAGACTTATAAGCTAACTGTGACCAACAAAAGACCTTGGCAAGCAAAGGAGGAAAAATACTAAAATTAATACAATTTTAGTGGGCATTAAACACTTGAAATAGAGACTTAAAACCTATATAAGCCATAGGGAAGACAAAAGTTCAAATGTTCAAATAACATGCATCAGGAATAACTAGAAGTCTCCCGTTTTTGAAAATACAGGAACAATCTATGCCAGCACTTCACTTCTGTACAACAATGGAAACTGTCCCTGAAGTGAAAAATAAGAATACAGAATGACATAGAAATTGTTTTTCAGTTATACATTTAAGAGGGGATTAATATTTGCAATATGCAAAGAATTAAAAAAAAACACTAACACTGAGAAAATTATGGTTCTTACTGGATAGTTCTCAAATACAAATGGACAATGTACATTTAAAAGAGAGTTCAACATTTTTAACCGTCAGATAAATGCACATTAAAACTAGCTTAAGATTTAATCTCACCCCAAACAGAATTGCTAAGGTTTCAGAAAGAACGAAAAGAACGGGACAAGAAAGAAAGACGTCATGCAAAGAGACAAATCTCTTGAGTTTTGTTTTGTGGAAGTATAAACTATAGTGTAGAGGTTTCCCTAGAGCTGAAAATATACCTACCACATGATCTACATATACCAAGGAACTTGCTACCCTAAAAGAGATCACATGAACAGCCAAGTTCATTGCTCCCCTATATACAATAGCAAAAAAAAAAATTATATTAGCCAAGATACTCATCATATGATGAATGTAAATTGAAAATGTGGTCCAAAAAACACAAGTTAATTCACCCAGCATTACAAACAAAATGAAATTGTATAATTTCCAATAATAGGAATAGAACTGTAAAATATATACCAAGTGAAGTAATCTAAGCATAAAAACAAACAAACAAACAAGCAAAACAAATACCATATATTCTCTCTTGCACGTGGATCTTGTCTTTTAGATTTTAGATTTCTATTTAAGTTGGAGTGAGTACCTATTGAGGAAGAAAATCAATAAAGTTATGGAATGGAAGGGAGAAATGGTCCTGGTGCATGTTCTTATTTGTTATCTATTGCTATAACAAATAACACGATCATAAGCAACTTTGAATAGAAATGAATTATTTTATTTTACAGTTTACAATCCATCACAGAGGAAAGTTAGTGTAGGAAGTCAAGAGGAAAACCCAGAGACAGAAACTGAAAGAGATGCCATGGAGAAATGTTGCTTACTGGCTTCCACAGTTTGCTTTGTTATGCACTCCAGAACCATTTGCCCAGGAATGGCACTGCCTACTGTAAAATGGATTTTCCAAGATCAACTAGAGACCTTGGATAGATCCAAATATGCCTGTGAAAAAGTAAAGATATGAAAAATGATTACTAGTGATATTCTGATGATATTGTGCTATATTCTTAGAAAGAACCCTGGTATAATCACCATCAGAGAGGCTCTACCCAGCAACTGAAAGAAACCGATGCAAAGACCCATAGGCAAATATTAGGGAGAACTTGGGGAATTCTGCTAAAAAGGGGAGAAAGGATTGTGAGAGACAGAGGGGTCAAGAATGCCACAATAAAAAAGTACAAAATCGGCTCTCTGCTCCTCCCTGTTCCAGAGACAGCTGCATCTTCTTGTGCAGTGCCAGCCTCATCCCATAGACAAAATGGTGAAGGTCGGTTTAAACGGATTTGGCCTTATTGAGCACCTGGTTACCAAGGCTGCCATCTGAATTCCACATGACAAAATGGAGATTGTTGCAATCAAGGACCCCTTCATTGACATCAACTACATGGTCTACATGTTCCAGTATGACTCCACCCATGGCAAATTCAATGGCACAGTCAAGGCTGAAAATGGGAAGCTTTTCATCAACAGGAAGCTCATCACCATCTTCGAGAAGCGAGATCCTGCTAACATCAAATGGGGTGCTAACCTCAAATGGGGTGCTAACATCAAATGCCAGTGCTGAGTATGTGTTGGAGTTTACTGGTGTCTTCACCACCATGAGGAAGTTTGGGGCCCACTTGAAGGGTAGAGCCAAAAGGATCATCATCTCTGCCCCTTCTGCCAATGCGCCCCCATGTTTGTGGTGGGTATGAAACATGATAAATATTACAACTCACACAATATTGTTAGCAATGCATCCTGCACCACCAACTGCTTAAACTCCTTGCCAAGGTCATCCATGACAGTTTGGCATCATGGAAGGGCTCATGTCCATGGTTCATGCCATCACTGCCACTCAGAAGACTGTTGATGACCCCTCTGGAAAACTGTAGTGTGATGGCCATGGGACTGCCTGGAACATCATGCCTATATCCACTGGTGCTGCCAAGGTTGTGGCAAGGTCATTCCAGAACTGAACAGGAAGCTCACCTGCATGGCCTTCCATGTTCCTATCCCCACTGTGTCCATTGTGGATTTGATATGCCTCCTGGAGAAACCTGCCAAGTATGAAGACATCAAGAAAGTAGTGAAGCAGGCATCTGAGGGCCCACTTAAGGGCATCCTGGGATACACTGAGGACCAGGTTGTCTTCTGTGACTTCAACAGTAACTCCCACTCTTCCACCTTTGATGCTGGGGCTGGCATTGCTCTCAATGACAACTTTGTGAAGCTCATTTCCTGGTATGACAATGAATACAGCTATATCAACAGGGCAGTGGACCTCATGGCCTATATATCCTCTAAAGAGTAAGAAACTGTGGACTACCCACCCCAGAAAGGACACTGAGAGCAATAGAGAGGCCCTCAGTTGCTGAGGAGTCCCTATCCCAACACTGAGCATCTCCCTTACAATTTCCACCCCAGACCCCCCATAATAACAGGAGGGGCCTAGGGAGCCCTCCATACTCTCTCTAATACCATCAATAAAGTTCAATGCACCCACAACAACAACAAAAAAAAAAACCCATCATTTTCTTGCAACTTGATATGTCATGCTTGGTTAATATCATTCCTGAGGACCTTCCTATTTCTGAGAAGTAAATGGAGGAGGAGGAGGAGTGAGTGAGTGGGAAGGGAAAAAAGGACTTAGAATAGAGGAGGTAGAGGAGGCTGTGGTCAGGATGTAATATATGAGTGAATACATTAATTAAAAGGACTGGAAAAAAAGAGACCAAAAAAAAAGAAAGAAAATGCCCCAATCTGTTAGAGTTTTCTCAATTGAGGTATCTTCTGCCCAGATGATTTTATCTATACCAAGATGAAGAAAAACTAAGGAACTTGGGGGTTTGTAGGTGTCTTGGTTAATTTTCTATTGCTGTGAAGAGATGTCATAACCAAGATTACTTCTTCCATTGCTGGTGGGATTGCAAGTTAGTAAAATCACTTTGGAAAACAATCTGACAATTCCTCAGAAAACTGGAAATAGTTCTACCGGAAGACTAAGCTATACCATTACTGGACATACACCCAAAAGGTTCTACAAATTATAACAAGGATACATGCTCTACTATGTTCATAGCAGCCTTATTTATAATAGCTAGAAGCTGGAAACAACACATATGAACTTCACTGAAAGAATGGATTCAGAAAATAGGGTACATTTACACAATGGAGTACTAGTTAGCTATTAAAAACAATGACTTCATGAAATTCAAAGACAAATAGATGGAACTAGAAAATATCCTGAGTGAGGTAACCCAATCACAAAAGAACACACATGGTATGTACTCACTGATAAGTGGATATTAGCCCTAAAGCTCAGAATACCCACAATAAAACTCACAGACCATACGAAGATTGAGAAGAAGGAAGACCAAAGTGTGGATGTTACAATCCTACTTAGAAGGGAGAACAAAATAATCATGGGAGAGAGAGGGAGAGACCTGGGAGGGAGAGAGGAGGGAAATGGAAAAAGGGGGGCAGGATCAGGTATGGGAAAAGATAGGAGAAAAGTAAGTGTGAAGGGGTCAGGAAAATGAATAGAAATATATAACAGTGGGGAGTCGGGAGCTGTGGGTAACCACTAGAAAATCCCAGATGTGAGGGAACCAAGTGGTTCCCAGGATCCAACAGGGATGACATAGTCAAACTATGCAGCAAAGGGGAAATGGAACCAGTAGATAACACTTCTAGTAGAATCAGCCCCTAAATTTTTAACTCAGAATTGTTCCTGTTAAAAGGAAATTCAGGGACATAAAATGGAGCAGAGACCAAAGGAAGAGATATCCAGAGACTGCTCCACCTAGAGATCCATCCCATCTGGAGGCTCCAAACCCAGACACTATTACACATGCCAAGAAGTGCTTGTTGATAGGAGCCTGGTATAACTGTTCCCTGAAAGGCTCTGCCTACACCTGACTAATACAGATGCAGGTACTCACAGCCAACCATGGGATTGAGCACAGAGACCCTAATGGAAGAAAGACTAAAGGAGCTGAAGGATATTGCAACCCCATAGGAACAACAATATCAACTAATCGAACCACCCAGAGCTCCCAGGGACTAATCCAAAAACCAAAGACTACACATAGAGGGATACATGGCTCCAGTTACATATGTAGCAGAGGACTGCCATCAATAGAAAGGAAGGCCCTTGGTCCTATAGAGGCTTGATTCCTCAGCATAGGGGGATGCTTGAGTGAAGAGGCAGGAGTGGGTGAATGGGTGGAGAAGTATCCTCATTGAGACAGAGGGGAGGGGAGAGGGAATGATGAATTTGAAGAGGGGAAACTGGGAAGGGGGACATTAGCAATGTAAATGAATAAAATAATCAATAAAAATCACTTCAAATAATTTTCTAAACCTTGATTTTTTACTAAAAATATAATAATAAAGTTTCTGCAAATAAAAAAAGTTTATTGAGATTTATGGAGGATTAGAGATGATGGCCATCATGGTGGTGGGCATGGCAGCCAGCCTGCATGGTGCTGGAGCAGAACCTGAGAGTTTAACAATAATTCACAAGCATGAGGCAGAAGAGAGTCAGCTAACTGGAAATGGAATGGGTTCTTGAAAGCTCAAATTGTGACCCCAATGATCCTCCTCCTCAAATAAGGACAAACCTCCTAACCCTTCCCAAACATGTCCACTATCTGTGGACCAAGTATTCAAACTTATGAGCCTATGGGGTCATTTCAAACTACCACAGTGAGTAACAGTAAAACAGAAGTCATATAAAAATGGGAAATGTAATACTAGGAGATACAAAGTTTAAATAAGTATAAAGACAAAGGAATGTAGAAAGTGACAAGTACAGGGAAGGTAAAAATAAATCTCAAAATGTATGAAAAAGCAAATAGAAACCTATTTTATGCTCTAACTTAAAACTAAAATGCAATGCAAACTTTGAACAGAGGTGTTCTTCATGTGTAGACAATCCTGTTATCAGAAGCCAAGGATTATTAAATGAAAATCCCAGTGCCTTGTGTGAGATACCTCTCTACATGTTGCTAGTCAGGGATACCTCTTTCACTTGCAAAGGAAAATCAAAACAGAATACGTTATCATTGTTTTTACTCTTACTGGAACAAGATGGCAAGAACATTGTTGTACTAGTTTGTAATTCCACCAGCAATGGAGGAATGTTCCTCTTTCCCCACATCCTTGCCAAAATGTGCTATCACCTGAGTTTTTATCTTAGCCATTCTGACTGTTGTAAGGAAGAATCTCAGGGTCATTTTGATTTGCATTTCCCTGATCACTAAGGACTTTGAACATTTCTTTAAGTGCTTCTAGTCCATTTGAGATTTCTCTGTTGTGAATTCTCAGTTTAGTTCTATATCTCATTTTTGAATGGGTTGTTTGGTTTTGTGGAGGTTAGATTCTTGAGTTACTTATACACTCTGTAAATGTTTTTTTAGTTTGAGGTTTTTGTTGGACTCCTAATAATAGGATTGGAGGGGGTCTCCAATGCTATTTTCTCCTCAGTTGCTTTGTCCACCCTTGATATGAGGGTATGTGCCTAGTCTTATAGCATCTGGTTATGCCAAATTTGGTTGATATCACTAGGAAGCCTGCTATTTTATGAAGGGGAATGGAGGAACAGTAGATCTGGGTGAAAGGGGAGGGGAGAGGAGTTGGTAAGGAGTGAGAGAGGAGAAGAAGAGAGGAGGAAGTGGAGGCTGGGAGGGAGAGAGAGGGAGAGAGAGGAGAGAGCTCCTGTTGGGATATATTATATGAAAGAAGAAAAAATAAAACAAAACAAACTAAATAAAATAAAACTAAAATGTCATCAACTATTTGCAGAAGTGTTTAACATCTCTAACCACTGGAGAAATGCACATTAAAAATACTTTGAGATACCACCTTTCCCAGTCAGAATGATCATCCTCAAGAAAATAAGTTGCAGCAAGTGCTAATGGAAGAGAAGGAAATACTTACATACTGCTAGTGGGAATATAAACTGGTAACATCACTATGCAACTCATTATGAAAATTTCTCAAGAGTAGAATTACCTCTTCACCCAACTATACTAGTCATAGGAACATACCCAAAGGACTCTAGTACAATGTACTACAGATGAATGTACACTTGCACATTCATCTTTATTGCTGAGAATTTATACAATCTAGGGAATGGATCCAATCTAGAAATCCATGAACAGAGGAACATATAAAGACATAGTGTACTATGTATAGCAGGATTTTTTCAAAAGGAAGGGAGGGGTTGGCTCAGGAAACTCAGGATGTCAACAAAGAAATAACAAGTCTGTAAAAACAGAATCCCACAACTTCTAGGGGAAGAGATTCTTCTGTGTTGGTGCTGAGAAGAAATTCTCTGACAGTCTTCAGATTGAGAAGAGAGCTCTGGGATTGTAGAGATTCTGAGTTATCACCCATGTTTGGGATGGCTTTGAGTTGTTGCAGCTATCTTTGTGCAATTTTCAGTTTGTGTAAGTAATCCCTAACCTATCAATAACCTGTAAAGGCTTGAATAATAAATGTCCCCTGTGTGCACAAAGTTTGGAACACTTGGTATCCAGTATGAATTTTAGAAGACTATGGATCCTCTAAGATAAGAAGCTTGCTAGAGGATGGCCATTGTTTCAGAGAGTGACAGAGACAGAAGTATGCTGGCTTCAAGAAATCATAGCATTAACACATTTCCATTTAATTCTTTCTGCTTTGTACTAGTCATTGAGATTGTGGTTTCTCAGCTTCCTGTTTCAGCCATATGCTGCCTCCCCCACCATTATGGTCACCTCTCTTGAACAACATAAACCCTTTATTTGGTTAGTTACTTTGAGTCATGGTGTTTTATTGCAGTAACAAAAAAGAACTAATACATAAGCCCAATAAAATCCCACTTGTTCACCAAGTAGGAAACTGGTGCCATTACTCATCTGTCATGAGATTCCTTTATGTGGAGAATGTGTGTGTGTGTGTGTGTGTGTGTGTGTGTTTGTGTTTCATCTTCCCAGGAAGATACTGACATTCATCAGTGCCATATATAAATGAAGAAATTTTACTCATCCATTAAAAAATGGTGAGATAGTTTAAATAAGCAAAACAATTGTTCAAAATTAAGACATGGGATAGTTACTCATAACTCATATTTTAACACCCTGGTAAGATAATGCATCCAAGTAACACCATATCTGGTTGAGGTATAAATGCAAGAATTCCTGGGGATTGCAATCCAGACAATCTGATCTAATTCATGAACCTCATACCAATGAGAGACCCTGTCTCAAAAAACAAGTTTGGTGACAACTGAGGAATAACAGCAGTGATTGTCTTACGGTTTCCACATGCAAGCATACAAAAATAAATACTGATCTTTGCTCTGGTGCACTGCCGGGTTTTTTTTTTTT
>NC_034596.1:46463013-46474305 GCF_900095145.1 Mus pahari
TGGATCTATTCTCATTCTTCTACATGATAGCCACCAGTTGTGCCAGCACCATTTGTTGAAAATGCTGTCTTTTTTCCACTGGATGGTTTTAGCCCCCTTGTCAAATATCAAGTGACCATAGGTGGGTGGATTCATTTCTGGATCTTCAATTCTATAAATCTGAACTATTTTTAAGTAATGAAATTCAAACATTTAAAGTGTTTTCAAAACAGCAATAGATGCCAGGTCTATAATCTCTGCCATTTGAAAGGCTGAGGGAGGAAGACAAGAATACCTAAGCTCTCCTTATTTAAAGGCCAGGCTTAGAAATTTAGTGAGACCCTGCCTCAAAACAAGATGCAAAATAAATCTGATGGTAACATAATTCAGTGATAGATATTTCAATTCCAGTGTTGCTTATTAACTAACAAATTGAAATTAAAACTAAGACTAGTAATACTTGAATGCAATATACAATAAGACTAGAAAAACGGCAATTGAGAGACACAACAGCAATAGCATTTGCAATTATAACATTATTACGTGCTATACATGTATGACGTTCTCAAATAATAAGGTACAATTAAAGATAATTATCATTGTTTATATTAATGATATTCTCATGTGAAAAGATTAGAAGAAATTAAAATAAAATGGTAATTGTAGTTAATTAAAATAAAAAAATCTTACAGAGACTGAAGCAACAGTCACAGGACCAACTTGAGTCTGCTCTAGGTGCTCTGGGTATATATTATAGCTCTTAACCTAATATTTCTATGGGACGCCTGGCTGTGAGAATGAGAGGATCTCTGATGGTGCCTGCCCTTGAGACTCTTTTCCTCCTGCTGGGTTGCCTTGTCCAGGCTCAACATGTTAGATTTTTCTTTATCTTATTATATTTTACATTGTCATGTTTGATTGTTGTCTCTTAGAATCCCATTCTTTATTAATGAGAGTCAGAAGGGAGTGGATCTGGAGGAGAGGATAATTGGGAAGGAACTGCAGGGGTGGCAGGAAGGAAAACAATAATCAGGATATAAGAAAAAAGATCTATTTTCAATAAAAGGAAAAATAAAATAATAAAAAATATAGAAAGGGTAATGTAAGACATTGGACAAGATAGCAGTATGAAGACTTGATCAGAAAAAGGAAGGAAACACTTGGAGGCAGATCTGATACACCAGGGGAGAGCATTGGAAAATGTGGTATATTGCTTAGATTTTCTTGTCAGTTTGACGCAAAATAGAGTAACTTATGAAGAAAGAATCTCATTTCAGTAGTTGTCTGGATCAGATTGGCCTGTGGGCTTCTCTGTGAGACCTTCTATTTATTACTAGTGGAAGTAGGAATACCCAGCCAGCTATGGACAGAATCAATACTAGATAGATGTACCTGAGCTTTATAAGAAAGCTAGCTGAATACAAAAGGTGGTAGCACATGAGCAACTTTGGATAATGGAAAGGGAAGGGAGATATTATGTTATTATATATAATCTTAAAAATAATAAAGAAGAGTCAACCAGTATGCTGTCTTTATCCACGGTTTCTGATTCAACTTCACACTTCATGGATTTGAACATTCTTGTACATATCCCTTCATGCACCTGTGCACATTATCTCTAGGGTACATAGCTGGAGACTGCTAAATTAAATGTATATATTGTTATATTTGTTAAGCAATAACCACTTTGTTTGAAAGGAAATTCTTAAATCCATTTACAATTTCAGTAACACTGTTCAAGATATCCTTTGTTGTGTCTAACCTCAGGCTTCCAACTTCACTGCAAAATGTGACTTGCCAATTGATTGATTGATAGTGAAGTTTCCAGTGTTGTGAATTGTTTTTCTTTCCTTTTTTTTTTCTTTACTTTTTTCTTCTTCTTTTTCCAATTTTTTATTAGGTATTTACTTCATTTACATTTCAAATGCTATCCCCAAAGTCCCCTATACCTTCCCCACTCCCGTGCTCCCCTACCCATCCACTCCTACTTCTTGGCCCTGGAGTTCCCCTGTACTGGGGCATATATCCAGAAGATGTTCCAACTGGTAATAAGAACACATGCTCCACTATGTTCATAGCAGCCTTATTTATAATAGCCAGAAGCTGGAAGCAACCCAGATGTCCCTCAACAGAGGAATGGATCCAGAAAATGTGGTACATTTACATAATGGAGTACTACTCAGCTATTAAAAACAATGTGGATTGTATCTAATTGTCTGTGAAATGTTCCTCTTATGACCCTTTCCTTTCAGACTGGTGTTTTAAGGTTTTTCTTTCAATTTTTTATTATTTTATTTCTTTATGTTCTAGACATTGCCCCCACCTCTTGGTCCCCCCTCCCATAGTTCCTTATCCCATTTCTCCTCCCCCTTGCCTCCAAAAGGGTGTTTGCCTGCTCCAGACCTTCCCCTTCCCTGGGGCCTCGAGTTTTAAGCTTTAATGCTGATTGGAAGAAAGTATCTCCATATTCCTGTGGCAATGTTTCACCACATCTGTGAACTACCTTTCATGCCTGTGTCTATTACTGTGGTTGCTTTATACAATGTCTTTTAATGAGCTTTTTTAAAATAACAACTGACAACTAACTAACTAACAACCCATTTTACCACCAATGTCCTAAACTCTTTCAGTCTTGTAACTTATAAAAACTCGTTCCTACTCTAAAGTACAGAGAAACCATTTATTCATCACAGGAGTTTTGTGTTTACCATTTATATTTAAATATAAAAATCTTGGGTAGGCATAGAATGCATGTGTAGAAGTACCAAAACAATATCTATTATTATATAAAATTAATACATGCTAATAAAAATAGAAACATAAATAAAATAAGCAAATGTATATTATTTTCACTAATGAGATTAATAAGAACTTCATCCTCCCTTGCTAATTTTTAACCTCATTTTGCATAGCATAATACATAGCTTTGCGCATATGAACTGCATATACATACATATATGTACATATATACATATATGCGTATATTGCTGCAACTAGTCTGCCTGTTTGTGCATTAATCTTCAGCCAAACAAAGCTTTTTAAAAGGAACATTATTTTTAAGATGTCCTGACATAGGTATAGAAGATGTTCATTTACCTCCCCATATGAATATTAGAGTCACTACATTCTATGAAAATAATGATGAGATTTTTATTGGAATATATCTATGAATTTGTGTATAATTCATATTCTAGAATTTTGACATTTTCTATTACATACAAAACTTCTTTTCACTTCCTTATTTCTTCAATAAATTTCAATAATTTTTTTTCATTTTCTCCATAAATTCTTGCATATCCCTTACAACATTTATTCCTTCCGGTTCACATTTTCATTCCTACAGTAAAATACCTGTCTTTATAATTAGATTTCAAATTAATTTTTTTCTGATTCTTACACAGAAATGTGAAATTTTCTAATGTTTTGAATAATTGAGTAGTAGTTTCTCTTGGATTGCATGTTACCCTCAAATGCAGAACAAAGTTTCCCTTCCTTTTCAGTAAACATATTTACTTAATCCAACTTCTAAGCTTACTTATCTGTCACTGTAACTCAACATACAGGATCTTTTTCTCTGTCTGGTTTTAGTGGGAATATTTTCAATGTTTCTATTACCTGTGACATTTGGTAGTATATCAGTTACTTTGATGTTGTTGCAATACATAACTCTGGCAAAAAATAATATAAGAAAAAATGGTTTTGCTTGGGCTTACAGTTCCAGAATTCTTCCTGGTAGAAGAAGTGTAACAACAGACATTGAAACATAGGTTAAAAAAAAAAGCAGGAAACAGCGTGATCATCTACATCCTCATACATGAAGCAAAATGAGAAAAGAAGAAATGGGACAAGTCTATAAAACCTCGCAGCCTGCCCCAGTGACCTATTTCCTCAAATAAGACTTCTCTTCATAAAGGCCCCCTTTTCAAACAGCACTACAGTAACCAAGCATTAAAATACTTGAGCCTGTGAGGGGCAGCTCTTATTCAAACCAGCAAAATATGGATTAAGGAAAAGTTTCTCTATTTATACTTTTTAATACATTTTTTACAAAAGAACAGAATTTTGTGGTTTTTCCAATTTCTATGAAGATTACATTGCGATTGTTGCTTATGTTGAACTGTTAATGTAATGAACTGTTTTAACTCTTACTTGCATACCATCCCAACATTGTTGGCAATCAGCCACATCAGGATTCAGTTCGATAAATGATGGATTTCTAATGGTAACCATTTGGAGTAGGAGTTTAACTTCCAAGTTTACATACTAGCCTGGCTTGTTGCTAATGGTCCCGTTAGCCATCTGACACTGGTTAAACTCATCAGTTGGGAATTGGTTTCATTCATATCATTTCTGTAACAGACTGTACATGTCAGTAATGCAGCCATCAGTTCATTGAATATTTAGCATAACTTGACTGTTACTCCAATTATTCTACGTGGTGTGCATGTGACATGAGAACAATTAAAAGTACATGTTTAAATAGAGTTTTAGCGTGTTGACTAAAGATATTTTTGCATTTTTAACTTCCTGAATCAGGTCTTTTCTGTTATATTTTCCTAATAAATCATGCTTTTCACTCAACTATTCAGAATGTTTGGCTCTAAGATTGTTTAATGGCGTCTTTGTACATATGTCATATTGGTCATTTATTCTGTCCTTTCTGTTTCTTGGTCTTAGGGGATTTTTTTTTTCTAGTTAATTTTGGGTTTTTGCAATTATTATTTCAAATTTCTCAATATTGAAACCAAGTCCATGTTTTTCAGCCTTTTTTTCCCCAATATATCACACTGAGAGTATTGCTGAAGCCTTATCCAGTAACTTAAGAATTGTACTGTTTTCTTTTTACTTTTCTCTGGTAATCATAGAAAATTCATAATTTCCATAATGCATCCTCTTTGGAATTGTACAGAAGTGTGCTAATTGCAGACACGTAAGAAGTTTTCTGATCCTCTGATCATGGACCTTAAAGATTCCTGCATGCATCCTATTTACAGAGTACATATGAACGTAAAGAGAATTTAAATTTGCAAATGCAGCCTTCATGGAAGGAATGACTATGTATCAAAAAAGTCTATTAGTGATGCTTATTCTTATTGCCTTTCATATATTTTATTATGTGTAATATGCATTTTAGACTCTGGGAGCTGGTCATTTCTTCCCAAGGATAGGATATATTATGCTTAGATGTTAAAATTTTAGTTAGCCATAGCTTTTCTCACTAGGGGAAAAATTAAAATTTCTTAGAAATTCATACATGAGAAGAATCAATACAAACACACAATTGAGAAAATTAGGAATCAAAAACAATTGGAGGGCTTGGGGGGTAGCTCAGCAGTTAAGAATGCTGACTTCTTGCTCTTTTCGTTTTGTTGCTCTGAGATTATTTATTTCCTGCATTTTCCTGGGTGTATTTAACCCACTTCAGTTGGAGTTTTCCTTCTAGCACCTTCTGTAGGGATAATTTGTAGATATTGCTTAATATAAACTCGATCAGGGAACACTGTATTTTCTTTCTTTTCAGGAAGTGAAAGTGTTACTGGGTGTAGTCATCTGGCCTGAAATCTCTGGTATCTTTGAGTCTGCAGCACAGTTGCCAAGCCATTTTGTTCTTAGCTTCTCCATTGAGAAGTCAGGTGTAATTCTAATATGCTTGTCTTTTGTGAATTTTTTTTGTCATTTTTCCTTGCAGCTTTTAATGTTCTTTCTTTATTCTGTACATTTAGGGTTAGTAGTAGTAGTGGTAGTAGTAGCAGTAGTAGAGTAATAGTATCAATATTATGTGACAAGGGAAGCTTCTTTTCTGCTTTTTTTCTTATTCTGTAAGCTTCTTACACCTTTATAAGCATCTCCCTCTGTAGGTTAAGAAATTTTTCTTGTATGATTTTGTTGGTCCTTTCAATCAGGATTCTTTGCCTTCCTCCATTCCTATTATTCTTTTTTTTTTAATTGAATCATGTATGCATGTTTTTATTTATTTAATATTTTCTTATTTATTATACACTCCAGATTCCCCTTCCTGTCCATCCTCCAACTGTTCCACATCCCATACCTCCTCCCCAGCCCCCATGTCCACAAGGATGTCCCCACCACCGACCACCCACCCCACCAGACCTCTAAACTACCTGGGGCCTCCAGGCTTTTGAAGGTTAGTTGCATCTTTTTTTATTGAACCCAGATCTGGCAGTCATCTACTGTATATGTGTTAGGGGTCTCATATCAGCTGGTGTATGCTGCCTAGTTGGTGGTCCAGTGTCAGAGAGATCGCCGGGGCCCAGGTTAATTGAGACTGCTGGTCCTCCTACAAGGTCACCCTCCTCCTCAGCTTCTTCCAGCTTTCACCTAATTCAACCACAGGGGGCAGCAGCTTCTGTCCATTGGTTGGGTGCAAATATCTGCATCTGACTCTTTCAGCTGCTTGTTGGATCTTTCAGAGGGCAGTCATGCTAGGACCCTTTTTGTGAGCACTCCATAGCCTCAGTAATAGTGTCAGAACTTGGGAATTCCCCTTGAGCTGGATCCCACTGTGGTCCTGTCACTGGGCCTTCTTTCCTCAGGCTCTTCTCCATTTCCATCCCTACAGCTTTTTTAGACAGGAACAATTATTGGTGAGAGTTTTGACTTTGGGATGGCAACCCCCTCCTTAACTTGAGGCCCTGACTTTCTGCTCTATAAATTCCTTCTCCCAACTTTGGGTCATTTAATCTAAGGTCCCTCCCTTTGAGTCCTGAGAGTCTCTCACCTCCCAGGTCTCTGGTGCTTTCTAGAGGGTCCCCCCAACCTCCTACCTCTGGGAGTTGCCTGTTTACATTATTTCTGCTGTCCCTCAGGGCTTCAGTCCTTTTCCCTCAGGTAAAACCAGATCTAGTTCCTCTCTTACCCTGCCCCCACTCCACCCACTTTCCCTCCGAGGTCCCTCCCTCCCTCCCCACTTGTCAGTGCTTTCTTCTCTCTCCCAAGTGGGACTGAGGCATCCACACTTGGGCACTTCAGCTTGTTGACCTTTTTGAGTTTTGTGGACTGTATCTTGGATATTCTGTTTTTGTTTTTTTGGTTTGTTTTTGTTGTTGTTGTTGTTTTGGGGTTTTTTCGTAGTTTGTTGTTGTTGTTGTTGTTGTTTGCTAATATCCACTTATCAGTGAAGAAATACCATGCATGTCCTTTTGGGTCTGAGTTACCTCATTCAGGATGATATTTTCTAGTTCCATTCATTTATTCTTAACTTTGGTCTTTTTATACTGTCCCATATTTCCTGGATGTTTTGTGTCTGGGTTTGGTAGATTTAACATTTTCTTTTAGTGATGTATCCAGTTGTTCTATAATATCTTCAGTGTCTGAGATTTTCTCTTCTATTTCTTATATTCTGTTGGGGAAACTAGGCTCAGTAGTTCCTGTTTCAGTAGCTAAATTTTTCAGTTCCAGAATTCCCTAAGCTTCTGTTTTCTTTGTTGGTTTTATTTCCCTTTCCAGGTCTTGAAATGTTTTATTCACTTTCTTACAGTGATCATTTGTGTTTCCTGGATTCTGTCAAGGGATTTACTCATTTTATCACACTGTTTTCTTGTGTTGTTCTTTATATCTTTAAGGGATATAGTGTGTTACAGGACTCCTAATTGTATGAACCTGTGTGTGTCTCTGAGTCTTATGCCTGCTCTTGTTTTGTTTTGTTTTGTTTTTATTTTGTTCAAGAAAAGTTTGGATTGCCTTGTCCAGCCTTGATGTGATGGTATCATTTTACCTTATTATATCTCATTTTATTATGATTTGTTTTTATCTTTTAGAAGCCTGCCTGTTTCTAATCAGAGACAGAAAAGGAGTGAGTTTGGAGAGGAAAGGAGGTGGGCAGGAACTAGAAGGAAGAGAGGGAGGAGAAAGTATAATACAGATATATTGTATGAGCGAAAAAATTCTCTTTTCAACAACAGCAGCAAAGGAATTGCAAAGGGAAATAACAGATATGAAGATAAATCTTCTATTCCAGATAGTTTCACAGTGGTCATAAAATTCTCTCTCAGAAGGGAGGTAATTTCTGATAACAGAAGACCAGTGAAAATAGACCAGTTGTGAAGGAATTAAACTAAATTATAGCTGTATTGAGCCATCTGTAAGGTCAAACACAATATTGCTTACATTCAAACACTTATCATGGAAAAAACACATTAATAAAAGAATTTAAACCAGAAAAATTTTTTAAAAATGCTATAGAAATCTTGCTGAGGGACCCTAGAGAATTTTGTAGACATCCTGCATAAATTGAGCAAGTTATCTTTTGTAGAAAGTATTTATGTAATTTCTCTAGCACTCTCATTACATGAATTTTAAATTCCTATTCTACTCTATGACATTAATGTAGTAATTCTTAGTAAACATCTGTAGGTTGCAGTAA
The DNA here is from genome assembly GCF_900095145.1 of Mus pahari. Taxonomy (NCBI): domain Eukaryota; kingdom Metazoa; phylum Chordata; class Mammalia; order Rodentia; family Muridae; genus Mus; species Mus pahari. The sequence continues at coordinate 46,471,376 of NC_034596.1, forward strand.
AAGAACTATAGTTACTTTGCTCAATAGTAAAAGTATTAAGATTATAATACACAAACTTGCATACCCAGAACTAAAAGCTGTAGAGCAAAGTTATATTAAATACTCAATCATAAAGATGATTATAAAAATAATGTGTTGCAATGTATAACTAAATCAAATACAAGTACTGAGAGACTTCTTATAAGTTGTAAATTGAATGATACTTATCAAAAACCAGGGAGTAGAGATAACAAAGAAAAGTTGATAGATAGCTTTTAAGATAGAGTATGAAACGACTAAGATCTGGTATGCTATTGCATTGTAGGATGACTATAAATACCAATAATGTACTGTACATTTCAAAAAACAAAAATCATTTTGAAAGTTTTACCACAATGAAAAGATTAACTTTTTTAGAATATAAGTGTGCAAATACTTACTTAAGCACTGCACAATGCTTTCCAGTATCTAGATATTACAGAGTAGACACATCAATATATTAAATTTTTATTTTAAGTATCTTTTTTAAAGTCATCAAAAAGTATTCAAGGAAAAAATGAAGTACAAATGAATACGAAGCATTATGATTTTATCTCTAGCTTACTGCCTGAGCAGGTAAGGGAGCCATCTTGTGTTCCAGGTCACTCAGGGACCAGTCTGCGCCAGTGAGAGTGCAGACTGCAGAAGGGACACAGCTTCTGGGACAGGCAGAAACAACACAGCTTCTGGGACAGACCCCATTTCAGGCTCCAGTCATCCAGGCACCTTCCCTGCCAGAGGAGAGGTATCTGCCCAGGAGGGCTCTTACTGCCTGAGCAGGTGAGGGAGCCATCTTATGCTATGGGCCACTCAGGGACCAGTCTGCACCAGTGAGACTATGTGGACTGCAGTGGACTGCAGAAGCGACGTAGCTTCTCTGACAGACCCCATTTCAGGCTAAAGACATCCGGGCATCTTCCCTGCCCTAGGAGAGATGGCCAACTGGGAGAGCTCTGTCCACCAGAGCAGGTAAGAGAGCCATCTTGTGTCCCGGGTTCCTCGGAGACTAGTCTGTGCACGTGAGCATGCAAATGGCAGAGGCTACACATCTTCTGGACAGGCCCCATTTCGGGCCTTCATCTTCAGCCAGGAGGCAGGTCTGAACGCCAGACCTCTGTGCACCTTCCCTGCAAGAAGAGAGCTTGCCTGCAGAGAGTACTCTGACCACTGAGACTCAGGAGATAACTGGACTCCCATGGCTGCTGACAGAGGCTAACATAAACACAGGAGGAACAAGCTCCAACCAGAGGAAACTATAACAACTGGCACCAGAGATTACCAGATGGCTAAAGCCAAATGTCAGAATCTTACTAACAGAAACCAAGACCACTCACCATCAACAGAACCCAGCACTCACACCACAGCCAGTCCTGGATACCCCAACACACCCAAAAAGCAAGACTTGGATTTAAAATCATATCTCATGATGGTGGCAGAAGATTTTAAGAAGGGCATTAACAACTCACTTAAAGAAATACAGGAGAAAACAGCTAAACAGGTAGAAGCCCTTAAAGAATTACAGGATAACACTGCTAAACAGGTAGAAAACCTTAAAGAGTTACGGGAAAACACTGCTAAACAAGTAGAAATCCTTAAAGAGGAAACACAAAAATCCCTTAAAGAATTACAGTAAGACACAAACAAACAGGAGATGGAATTGAACAAAACCATCCAAGAACTAAAAAGGGAAGTAGAAACAATAAAGAAAACCCAAAGTGAGACAACTCTGGAGATAGAAAACCTAGGAAAGAAATCAGGAACCATAGATATGAGCATCAACAACAGAATACAAGAGATGGAAGAGAGAATCTCAGGTGCAAAAGATTCCATAGAGAACATGGGCACAACAGTTAAAGAAAATACAAAATGGAAAAACATTCCTAATTCAAAACATCCAGGAAATCCAGGACACAATGAAAAGACCAAACCTTCAGATAATAGGAGTAGATGAGAATGAAGATTTTCAACTTAAAGGGCTAGCAAATATCTTCAACAAAATTATAGAAGAAAACTTCCCGAACCTAAAAAAAAAGATGTATGCCCATGGACATACAAGAAGCCTATAGGACTCCGAATAGACTGGACCAGAAAAGAAATCCCTCCCAACACATAATAATCAGAACAATCAATGCACTAAATAAAGATAAAATAATTAAAATCAGTAAGGGAAAAAGCTCAAGTAACATATGAAGGCAGACCTATTAGAATTACACCAGACTTCTCACCAGAGATAAGAAATCCAGAATATTCTGGACAGATCTAATGCAGACCCTAAGAGAATACAAATTCCAGCCCAGGCTGTTATACCCAGCAAAACTCTCAATTATGATAGATGGAGAAACCAAAGTATTCCATAATAAAACCAAATTCACACACTATCTATCCAAGAATCCAGTCCTTCAAAGGATAAAAAAGGGAAAACACTAAGAAAATGATGTAAACTATACCCTAGAAAAAACAAGAAAGTAATCCTTCAACAAACCTAAAAGAAGACAGCCTCAAGAACAGAATCCCAAATTTAAAAACAAAAATAACAGGAAGCAATTACTTTTCTTTAATTTCTCTTAACATCAATGGACTCAATTCCCCAATAAAAAGACATAGAATAATAGAATGGCTACAAAAAACAGGACCCAACATCTTGCTGCTTACAGGAAACCCACCTCAGGGAAAAAGACAGACACTACCTCAGTGTGAAAGGCTGGAAAACAATTTTCCAAGCAAATGGTCCAAAGAAACAAGCTGGAGTAGACATTCTAATATCAAATAAAATTGGCTTCAAACCCAAAGTTATCAAAAAAACCAAGAAGGGGTACTTCATACTCATCAAAGGTAAAAATCTACCAANAGGAGCTCTCAATTCTGAATACCTATGCTCCAAATACAAGAGCAGCCACATTCATTAAAGAAAC
>NC_034596.1:46474316-46484120 GCF_900095145.1 Mus pahari
AAAAATTCCTAAACAGAACAGCAATGGCTTGTGCTGTAAAATCAAGAATTGACAAATGGGACCTCATAAAATTGCAAAGCTTCTGTAAGGCAAAAGACACTATTAACAAGACAAAAAGGCCACCAACAGATTGGGAAAGTATTTTTACCAATCCTAAATCTGATAGGGAACTAATATCCAATATGTANAAAGAGCTCAAGAAGCTGGACCCCAGAAATTCAAATAACCCCATTAAAAAATGGGGTACAGAGCTAAACACAGAATTCTCAATTGAAGAATACCAAATGCTGAGAAACACCTAAAAAATGTTCATCATCCTTAATTATCAGGGAAATGCAAATCAAAACAACCTTGAGATTCCATCTAACACCAGTCAGAATGGCTAAGATCAAAAATTCAGATGACAGCAGATGCTGGCGAGGATGTGGAGAAAGAGGAACATTCTTCCATTGCTGGTGGGATTACAAAGCTTGTACAACCACTCTGGAAATCAGTCTGGCGGTTCCTCAGAAAATTGGACACAGTACTATCGGAGGATCCAGCAATACCTCTCCTGGGTATATACCCAGAAGATGTTCTGACTGGTAATAAGGACACATGCTCCACTATGTTCATAGCATCCTTATATATAATAGCCAGAAGCTGGAAAGAACCCAGATGTCCCTCAATAGAGGAATGGATACAGAAAATGTGGTACATTTACACAATACTCCTCAGTTATTAAAAATAATAATGAAATTCTTGGGCAAATGGGTGTATCTGGAGGATATCATCCTNAGTGAGGTAACCCAATCACAAAAGCAGTCACTAGATATGCACTCACTGATAAGTGGATATTAGTCTAGAAACTAAGAATACCCAAGATACAATTTTCAAAGCACATGAAATCCAAGAATAAGGAAGACCATCCTGTGGATACTTCCCTCCTTAGAATAGGGAACAAAATATCCATGAAAGGAGTTACAGAGACAAATTTTGGAGCTAAGATGAAAGTATGGACTATCCAGAGATTACCCCACCTGGTGATCCATCCCATCATCAGCCACCAAACCCAGACACTGCTGTGCATGCCAGCAAGATTTTGCTGAAGGGACCCTGATATAGTGGTCTCTTGTGAGGCTATGCCAGTGCCTGGCCACCACAGAAGTGGATGCTCACATTTAGCTATTGGACAGAACACAGGGCCCCCAATGGAGGAGCTAGAGAAAGTACCCAAAGAGCTGAAGGGGTCTGCAACCCTATAGGTGGAACAACAATATGAACTAACCAGTACCCCTAGAGCTCATGTCTCTAGCTGCATATGGAGCAGAAGATGGCCTAGTTGGCCATCATTGGGAAGAGAGGCCCCTTGGTCTTTCAAACTTTATATGTCCCAGTACAGGGGAAGGCCAAGGCCAAGAAGTGGGAGTGGTTGGGTAGGGGAGCAGGACGGGGGGAGGGTATGGGGATCTTTCGAGATAGCATTTGAAATGTAAATAAATAAAGTATCTAAGAAAAAAGAAAAAAGAGATTGTATTTCTAGGTATACAGCAATTAACCTTAGTTGTTTACTTAACAGGATCTAACATCACTCAGGACACAAATCTCTGAGCACATTTATGAGGGTGTTTCTTTATCTTTCTTCCTCTTTTATTCTTTTGCATACAATACATCCCAATCACAGTTTCCACTCCCTCTACTCCTCCGAGTTTTCCCTCAGATCTCCCTTCTCACTCTGATTCACTCTTCTGCTATTTCCCTATAGAAAAGAACAGGCCTCCCAGGGATATCAACAGAACACAGCATAAGTACCCACAGTAAGACTAGGCACAAACCCTCATATCAAGACTGGGCAAAGCAACCCAGTAGGAGGGGAAGGGTTCCCTGAGCTCCACCTAATGTTTGGTTGTGGGTCTCTGCATCTGCTCCTATCAGCTACCAAAGGAACCCTCTCTAATGACCACTGGGCTGGACACCACTCTTATGAGTATAGCAGAATATCATTAGGAATCACCTTTGCCCAGTTATGTTTGGTTCTACCTGAGGTCTCTGGGTTATCTCGCCTCTGGTCCATGTCAATCCAGGCAGTGTCAGGCCTGGGCTCCCTCTTGTTTCTATATTAGGTTTACTGAGATTGGAAGACTTAGTTTAAATGTGGGTGGTACCATCAACTGGTGTCTGATTCTGAACTGGCTAAAATTGAGCATGAGACTGAGCAGCAGCATACATTGCTCTATGTTTCCTCGCTGTGGGTACAATGTGATCTGCTATCTCAAGCTATTGCCACCAAGACTTCCTGACACAAGGGTCTGCACCTTCAAAGTGTAAGGTAAAATAAATACTTCTAGTTGCTTTTGTCAGATATTTTGTTAGAACCACGAGAAAAGTAACCGATACTCATGAGTTGTTTCTTTGGGCAGAAGGAAAGTTAACTAATGAATTAAAAACAATGAGAGCAGCAAGGTGTCTCCATGGGTGTCTGCAGGCCTAGTTGCCTGAGGATTCCTCTCAGGTACCACAAGGTGGCAGGAGAGAACAAATTGTGCAGAAAGATGCTCTGACAACATTTCGAAAGAAGCACACATGTATCTGCATGCAGAGACCCACAATAAATAAAATAAAATTAACATGAAAACATAAAGTCTTCAAAAATGATAGAAGTATTATATATATATATATATATATATATATATATATATATATATATATTCAACTTAATCAATTACACTAGCTCTAGAAAGGACCTGTCTGAGGAAAATTTAAAAAGGTAGATAATAAAAGTACATAGACTTTGAAAAATTATATCTTTGAACAAGATACAAGGAATAAATGACTTGCTTGATCATTATAAGAAAATGACTTGCCTTCATAAATACACAGGGAACAATTTGAGAATAACGTTTAAAGGGGAAAATTTTTTTTAAAGTTTTTATTTGAGGGACAGATAGAATAATGCAGCTGTACAATGATAAATGTGCAGGAACATTAATTCTTAAACATGAACTAAGAGTTATTTTCCAGTTGCATTTCAAACATGTTCTTTCAGGCCCCAAACCAAATTGGAAATGACTGAAGTAACCAGATAGCCATCAAAGTTCAATTAAAAGAAAATGTTAATAAGAACAGATAATAGGAAAATGCTTATCTTTGGGGTATTAAAAATAAATAAGGGGTTTACTTGATGGTGCTGATGCTTATACAGCGGCATTTTGAAAAGAATGAAAGAATAAATCATGGTCAGTTTTAGTCATCAAAAATTGTGAATTCGTTTTCACAAACATCAAAGAAGGTAGAAATTCTCCATGCAGCAAAACATGTGTGTTAGTTATTTCCAACCACCTCCAGGCAAACCATGTCTGTTGAATCAATGTTCAGTAAACAAGAGTATGTTTCAGGATTCAACTTGGTAACGCAGGTTTTCAAAAGCTAAACAAAGTTATTTGTCTCCATCTTGTGGCAAGTTTGGATATAACAGCGCTTCACAGATTATAGTGATATTCGGCCCAAAAATTATTTTACAATATCTTTACTAATTTTTTAAAAGTTTCATACAATGTGTTTTAGCCATTATCATTCTCAAGTACTTCCCTTACCCTACTTTCTACTCGCAACTTATTGTCCTCTTTTTTTAAACAATAATATCCCTTCAACTCCAATCTGTGCTGGCTAACTACTTCTGTGTATTTATAGGGCCATAAACTGAAGCATAGTGAATCTACTAGAAGCCACACTTAAGAAAATTGACTCCCTCTCCTTTGGAAGCTATCAGCTGTCCATATCTCCTCAGTTAGGGGTCAGGACTCATGACTTTTTCCTACTTCATGCAGAAATGTTGACAGGCTTGATCTTAGACAGTTGATGCCAGCTGTTGTTAGCTCATGGGTGCAGAAGCCCTCTCGTCTCGGAACAGTATCCCTTCTCTAACCTGGCTCTTACAATCTCTCCACATATCTGTTATCTTCCCTGATTCTTGGAGGTGTATAATATAATAAATCCCACTTGCGTCTGAGCACTCCCCAATTATTTATTCTCTGTATTTGACTACTCTATACTTGTGAGCATCTGCATTTAACATTGTCCAATGCACAATATTTTTCCATTGGACTATTTGATAAGTTTTTGCACTAATATATGGGTTGAGATATGAATTAAAGGGCATCTGACTATGTCCATTTTTCAAAATAATCGCAGTAAGTTCATCCTTGAAGCTGTGAACTCCCCACCACAAATTGTTGACCAGATTTAAGGTACAAGCTGTGTTTGCTCTGGTGGAATAGGCCTCAAATCCAAGCAGGTTTCTGCTCAGCTCACTTCCTTATACAGTCAGGACAAGTTTTAACCTGATGTATGAGAGACAAATTAAACGTAATCTGATAGATATGTATGGTAGACTGTTGGCCCATCCACCAGAGAGATTGCTTCTTTAGGAAAGTAACTGGGAGTTTCACAATATCTTCTAAGGTTGGCCAATTTATATTCTAGCATATACATTAGAGCACTTCTGTAATAAATGTAACAATAGCTCTCATAACCCAAAAGTGGTCATTTTATATAACATTTATCCAAATTGGCATTTTAATAAAAGATAACATATATAAGACATCAAGATGAGATATTCAATCCAAATTCAAATACTTTTGAAACAAAGAACTTTTGTCAAACTACATTGCCTCTTTCCTAAAATCTTTGAGAAACTGTGTATTTAGTAATTCCTTTGTCATACTTTTCAAAAGACATTATATGGTAGATAAGATCTTTTGCAATATTATATTAAGATTTCTTCAGTACAGGTTATAAATAAGCTCGAAGTTAAGCTTTGTGTGTTTTATATACACATCCATGTTGTATTATTGGGGTGTTAAATGATTGTGAGAGCTCAAAATTGTAAGTAGATAACAGGAGACCAGTAGCTAAGATCTTTTGTGGTTATTATTATTCTCAGGATTTGCTATACCCTCTTGTTGCCTTTAAATATCTATTAGGGGTTTCTGCCCCACTTAGGTCATAGAGTTCCCAAATAAAAAGACACAAAACCTTTAGATCTATAACAAGTTTAAAAGCACTAGAGGTGGGCATTCAAGGATTTAAATGCTTAAGATGATAATGAGGAAATTATTTAAGTACAGAACTCTACACTCACCAAGATCTGATAATAAAATAATTTCTCCTAAGATGCCAAAAACAAATAGACTGCACACTATGAATATAATTACTACAGTATAGATATTATAGTCATTGCATAATCCCTGCTTCACAAAGGTAGAGTCAGATACAGTGGGCCAAAAGGCTGAAGATAGATGCTCCAATGTTGTAGAAACAATTCTGGGGAACTGTTCAGGCAGTCATTTCTCCATCATATCTTAGCCTTGGAAGATGCTTGCCTACACTTCTTGCTTATTCATGTAATATTTATTCCTTCTCGGGTCTCTGAAGACTAGGCATATTCTCACGTTTAATCTTAAATTGTTTAATATTTAAGAAGATGTTTTTAGGTATAAGAGAATGTTTTTAGGTTAGTAATACATATCATGATAAAAATGATTTAGACACAGAAATATGAACTCAACACAAAAGGATAGATGATAGAATATCTTATCCAAAGACAGCTGAATACAAATATAATTTTAATGCAACTCTAATTTAATACATTTAATAAATTTTAATAATTGTTCCTAGGGTGTGCTGTTTTTATTATATGAAAAATAGTCTTATTTAAAACAATTTTTATTAGATATTTTCTTCATTTACATTTCAAATGCTATCCTGAAAGTCCCCTATACCCTCCATGCCCTTCTCCCCAACCCACCAACTCCTACTTCCTGGCCCTGGAATTCCCCTGTACTGGGACATATAATCTTCACATGACCAAGGGCCTCTCCTCCCANTGATGGCNNACTAGGCCATCNTCTGCTACATATGCAGCTAGAGACATGAGCTCTGGGGGTACTGGTTAGTTCATATTGTTGTTCCTCCTATAGGGTTGCAGACACCTTCAGTTCCTTGGGTACTTTAGCTCCTCCATTGGGGGCCCTGTGTTCCATCCAATAGCTGACCCTGAGCATCCACTTCTGTATTTGCCAGGCACTGGCATAGCCTCACAAGAGACAGCTATATCAGGGTCCTGTTTGCAAAATTTTGCTGGCATATGCAATAATGTCTTCATTTGGTGGCTGATTATGGGACGGATTCCCAGGTGGGGCAGTCTCTGGATGGTCCTTCCTTCCATCTCAGCTCCAAACTTTGTCTCTGTAACTCCCTTCATAGGTATTTTGTTCCCCATTTTAAGGAGGAACGAAGTACCCACACTTAGGTCTTCCTTCTTTTTGAGTTTCATGTAATGTACAAATTGTATCTGGGGTATTCTAAGTTTCTGGACTAATATCCACTTAACAGTGAGTGCATATCAAGTGAGTTCTTTTGTGATTGGTTACCTCACTCAGGATGATACCCTCCAGATGCATCCATTTGCCTAAGAATTTCATAAATTCATTGTTTTTAATAGCTGAGTAGTACTCCATTGTATAAATATACCAAATTTTCTGTATCCATTCCTATATTGAGGGACAACTGGGTTCTTTCCAGCTTCTGGCTATTATAAATAAGGCTGCTATGAACATAGTGGAGCATGAGGAAAAAATAGCCTTTTTATTTAGACAAAAGGGGGAACTGCTGGGGAGTTGTCTGGTGCCGCTTGTATTTGAATGCTAAATTCTGCACCACATGCTCTAGTTGCTCCAATATAAGTAGATCCTGGTCAATACCAGCTGTTGTCATATAAACATTACACCCCAATTTAACACTATTGGTTACATATGACTTGTGACAGCCAATTACTGGGGGGAAATAGAGAGAGATGGAGTTTGAGTTACCAGGCTGGGTATCACTTATAGGGACCACTAGGGAAGGAGAGAGGGGAGAGATAGAAAAGAAGTGCAAAGGAGGAGAAGACAGAGACAATAGGAGGTCTGCATTATCCATGACAGACCAGCAGCACATACCAGAGTAAAATGCCTCCCCAGGACACCAGACTGTTAGAGCAGAAATAACTCAGAGAATTTCCAACAGCAAGTATTTGGGGAGCACAGTTGGTGTAATAGCCGGCCTAGTGTTAGATATTTAGATTAGGTGTAATCCCCAGTAATTACAAAGAGCCTAATAGATAAAAATCATAGCTTGAGTCTCATTCATTTGAAGCTAGGTGGGGATAAGATTAATATGTATTATTTTACACAAATCCACTTATTTAATAGTACATGTTTTGTTAAAATGAGGAAGAAAGAAAATGTGAAAAACATTTGTTTGAAAGAAGACCAGGACAAGTTTTCTAAAATTCAGTCAAAGAAGTTTTCTCCAGAAATGCTGGAGTTCTGGAAATAAATATCTACCTTTGTCTTAGAAAATGATAAATGAATGCTTGAACTTGCATGGAGAATGATAAAGGAAAGGAAAAACCCATGTTGAAGTTTTATATAAATGAACCTGCATTCCCAAAGTTTGGGGTACAACAGAAGATTCGTGAATAGTTCTTATGCACACACAAGAATACAGTGAGCAAATTCAGATGCCATGTCATGTCAATGCTCTGTTGCTGTGTTAAGACTCCAATTCATCACTCAAAAAGTTTTCCTACTATCTCCCCACTCTCTGGGTTTTGTGAAAACTTCTCCAGATAGTTTGATTTAGAACTATCTTTGTGAGCATTCTTAGTCCTCGAGCAACAGGCCAATGTATTCAGTCCTCACTAATATTTCTGGGACATCGATCAATGTGACTAGGTGTGTTGAGGAAATCAAGCCAGAGACTTTGTGAACTTTCTTTTATCTTGAGTTTCCTCACATGGTAGAAAAATTAAAAGTCATTTAATGTTCAGCACATCCTACTGTGTCAGAGTGGGATATGTCTCTCAATGAGAAGCACTACAAAGAATTTTAGTCATATTCACTGGAAAAGAAACAAACTGACTTCATTTTGCTTAGAGATCTTTACACTACATAATTTTGAAGATCTACGCCCAATTTGTAGGAGAGTCAGAAAAATAGACATCTGTGAAACGCCCAAAATGATGGACTCCTTAAGTCTCAGAGAGGCTCACACTCTGAGCCCGGAAGCTTCCTTGATTGCTCCCTTTCCAGAGTTTCCACTTTGTTTCAGGAGGATTGGGAAGCTCTGTAAAATGGGGGGAAAAGTAAACACGTGAGAGGAGAAAGCTCCAGTTCTCTATCTGCTATTTGCCAATCCCTAAGCTTAAACTAGATTAAGTGTTGGAATTCTACATGGTACAAGCTCTATTTAATTAAAGAATTATATGTGGAGACTCAAGTATTTTGAAACTATTTGGAAAAAATGGTCATCTTTTCTCAAAATACAACTGAATATATATATATATATATATATATATATATATATATATATATATATATGCCTTTGTTTCCTTCATAATAGTGAACAATTGTATTGCTAAATAAATATTGATTGTAAGATAAAATGCAGAGCAGAGGGGTTTTCCGAGTGACGGTTAACTATTTTTAAGTACATAAGGGAACGTCAACACTTGTTTTGATTCTAAGAGTTACCATGCATACCCACCATATCATGTGGTTCAAGGTGCTGATTCAGGCCTTTTGAGGAAATAGGAAAGACTGGAAGTGCTACTTACAGGAAACCCACCTCAGGGACAAAGACAGACACTACCTCAGAGTAAAAGGCTGGAAAACAATTTTTCAAGCAAATCGTCCAAAAAAAGCTGGAGTAGACATTCTAAAATCAAAAAACAAAAAACAAAAACAAAAAAAAAACTTGACTTCCAACCCAAATTTATCAAAAAAGACAAGGAGGGGCACTTCATACTCATCAAAGGTAAAATCTACCAAGATGAACTCTCAATTCTAAATACATATTCTCTAAATATAAGGGGAACCACATTCATTAAAGGAACTTTAGTAAAACTCAAAGCACACATTGCATCTCACACAACAACAGTGGGAGACTTCAACACCCCACTCTTACCAATGGACAGATTCTGGAAACAGAAACTAAACAGAGACACATGGACACTAACAGAAGTTATGAAACAAATGGATTTAAGATATCTACAGAACATTTTATCCTAAAACAAAAGGATGTACCTTCTTCTCAGCAACACATGGTACCTCCTCCAAAATTGACCATATAATTAGTCACAAAACAGACCTCCATAGATACAAAAATATTGAAATTATCCCATGCATCCTATCAAATCACCATGGACTAAGGCTTATCTTCAATAACAGCATAAATAATAGAAAGCCAACATTCACGTGGAAACTGAACAACATTCTACTCAACGATACCTTGGTCAAGGAAGAAATAAAGAAAGAAATTAAAGACTTTTTAGAGTTTAATGAAAATGAAGCCACAACATTCCCAAACTTATGGGACACGGTGAAAACAGTCTTAAGACAAAAACTCATAGCTCTGAGTGCTGCCAAAAACAATCTAGAGAGAGAATACAGTAGCAGTCTGACAGCACACCTAGAAGCTCTAGAACAAAANGAAGCAAATTCACCCAAGAGGAGTAGAAGGCAGAAAATAATCAAACTTAGGGCTGAAATCAACCAAGTGGAAACAAAAAGAGCTATTCAAAGAATCAACAAAGCCAGGAGCTGGTTCTTTGAGAAAATCAACAATATAGATAAATCCTTAGCAAAACTAACTAGAGGGCACAGGGAAAGAATCCTAATTAACAAAATCAGAAATGAAAAAGGAGACTTAATGAATCCTGAGGAAATCCAAAACATCATCAGATCCTGCTATAAAGGGCTATACTCAACAAAACTGGAAAACCTG
>NC_034596.1:46484131-46515024 GCF_900095145.1 Mus pahari
AAGAAAGGAAGGAAGGAAGGAAGGAAGGAAGGAAGGAAGGAAGGAAGGAAGGAAGGAAGGAAGGAAGGAAGGAAGGATAAAACGACCCTCAGGTCCTTTCCTGAAAGCGGTAAATGTCTCCAAACTACAAATCCCATAGAATGCACCAAAAGGGTGTTTATAATACCCTATCCAAGGTTCTGGGATTTTTCTTTTTTTACTTTTGTTATTGGATATTTTATTTATTTACATTTAAAATGTTATCCCCTTCCCAGTTTCCCCTCTGGAAAGCCCCTATCCCGTCCTTCCTCCCCCTACTTCTATGAAGTTGCTCCCCCACCCACCCAACCACCCACCTGCCCCAGCCTCCCCACCCTGCCATTCCCCTACACTGAAGCATCAAGACTTCAAAGGACCAAGGGCCTCTCCTCCCATTGATGCCTGACAAGGACATTCTCTGCTACATATGCGACTAGAGCCATGGAACACTCCATGTGTACTCTTTGGTTGGTGGTTTAGTCCCTGGGAGCTCTGGGGGGCCAGGGGGTCTGGTTGGTTGATATTGTTGTTCTTCCTATAGGGTTGCAAACCCCTTCTGCTCTTTCAGTCTTTTCTCTAACTCCTCCATTGAGAACCCTGTGCTCATTCCAACAGTTGTGACTGCAAGCATCTGCCTCTGTGTTTGTAAAGCTCTGGCAGAGCCTAGCAAAAGACAGCCATATCAGGTTCCCATCAGCTAGCACTTCCCAGCATCCACAATAGTGTCTGGGTCTGGTGACTATATATGGGATGAGTCCCCAGGTGGGGCAGTCTCTGGATGGCCTTTCCTTCAGTCTCTGCTCCACACTTTGACTCCATATTCCTCCTGTGATTATTTTGTTCAACCTTCTAATGATTAAAGCATTCGTATGTTGGTCTTCTTGAGTTTCATGTGGACTGTGAATTATATCTTGGGTGCTCTGAGTTTTGGGGCTAATATCCATGTGTGTTCTTTTGTGGCTGGATTACCTCACTTAGGATAATATTTTCAGGTTCCCTCCATTTGCCTAAGAGTTTCATGAAGTCATTGTTTTTAATAGCTAAGTACTATTCCATTTTCTGTATCCGTTTCTCTGTTGAAGGACATCTGGGCTCTTTCAAGCTTCTGGCTATTATAAAAAAGGCTGCTATGAACATACTGAAGCATGTGTCCTTGTTATATGTTGGAGCATCTTTTNGGTATATGCCCAAGAGTGGTATAGCTGGGTCCTCAGGTAGTACTATGTCCACTTNTCTGAGGAACTACTAGACTGATTTCCAGAGTGGTTGTACCAGCTTGCAATCCCACCAACAAAGTGGGTTAGACTTCATGACTATCTTGGTAGGCCATATGACAGCAGCCAAACAGGCATGGCATCACTGCTGTGAACTAAACATCCTTATTAACAAACACGAGCCAGAGAAAGCTAAGTAGGAATGCCATAAACTTTTGAGCATCAAATCCCACCCCCCAGTGGCATACCTCTGCCAACAAGGCTACACCTCTTAATCCTTCTGAAATAGTTCTATTAACTGGAGACCAAGTATTCAAATATTTGAGTATATGGTTCCATGTTTTTTTTCAAACCATCACACTCTTCCTTCTGAACTACTTCTTAGAAGTGTTGAAAGATTCTGGAAGAGAGGGAATTGTGGTCTTCATTTGGGTATTCACTGGTGAGCTTAAGTTATAACCTATGGTCACGTGTACACACTTTACTAAAGTTAGTGTATCACAGGAACCCTAAATAAAGAAGTGTCATGAGTGTGCTGTATCTCTAGGGAGAATTGTGGGGTAGGAGATAAATAGAATGCATTTTATAAATTATGAAAGTGTCAAAGAACAAATATAATTAAGGAAAAATGAAAGGATAGTGTGACTTACATACCCAATGGACTATTATTGCTTTTTCTCTGATGAATACACCAATAATGATATACTGCCTAAGTTCAGGAACACGAGATGCTGCAGAACTCACAGCCTTACATTCTATTTCCTTTCTATTCCTCAAACTAATAAGTCCTGCAAATTTCATTGACTTCACTTTTTCTACGTCATCTTAGAACAACCTGGATTCCTGAAAATGCATCATCTCTAGGTTTACATTAAGCTTTTCCATTTATAGTATTCGGTAATGATTCAACACTTCATTTCTACCATGTGGTTTCCACAGATTCCTATTGACATCTCATATAGGGTCAGTATATTAAAAATGGTAGTAATGAGTGATATCTTCAAGAAATATACTCTACTTTCTTCTTTTGAACTTTGCTGTCCTGTATTTTTCTTTTTAATCCACCACCTGCCATACTGTGGCCAGCCTAGGAAGAGGAAAAACTACAGCAAAGTAATAGTTCAAAGTGAACTTACCCCTAATTATGAGCCATTTTAAAATATTGATTTTTTTTTTTATGTGTGTTGCTGGGAATTGAACAAGGAGTGTCATGCCTGCTTCTCATTGCTCTACACTATCAGGCCCAAAAATTCTTGTCAATTTCTGCTCTCCCTGGAGCCACAAAGATAGGTAAGTAATAACAGTACTCAGTATAGTGACTACTGAATCCTTTTAAAAGCTACCCTCTAAAGAGATATGTTGGCATGAAGAAAATATCTGCTTTGGCTTTGGGAGAATGCCGTGAGCAATTCAGTCTATAGCAGCATTTATCAGACACTTATTCTTTTTCTCAAGCACCTTGCATGTGTGACATATATAACTTTACCAGTTTTTTTTTTCAGAATTAAAGCACAAGGACTTATTTCCATTCTTAATGAAGAGGAAGCTACACAGAGAATTCTTAAATAGGTTATATAAGTATTATGATAGGAAAAGGATCTTCTAGGTGCTAAGAGACTTCAGCAAGAGAAACACTGGAGTAGATTGAGGCCTAGTTTTCTAGGATCAAAATGTCTACATTGAACAACAACAACAAAAATATTTGGTGAAGGATGGTAACATCTATTATACACTCAGCTAGTTGATCCACTAAAATGTAGATGTGTAACTTATGTCCATATGTTGTTATTATTAACAATTAATAATTGATAAAAACACAAATTGTGCACACCCAGTGAATCTTACTATTTCAAAGCTGTAGAATGAGGATAAAATACATTATAAACACATATCCTCGTTCCAAGCATGAGCTGGAAGTGTCCCTCAAAGCCCAAGTGGTCTACTGGTTGGATGTGAATATTCACACCTTCCCTATTTTTACAAATTAAATGACAGCACTTTCCCCACATTTTAAAAACACAAAAGATAGAAAGACAAATTGTAACCTTAAAAGGAATATTATATGTAAAATTCTATTTTAATTGTCTTTAAAACCTCTAATTTTTTTTCAGCCGAGATGGGGTCCTATTGTCTTTGTGTCATGTGACTGAAAAGAGTTCACACTTACAATGGGTGATCTGTCAGTGTGTGCTTTGCTTGTCACTTCCTTCTGCCCGAAATAATGGTATTAAATTATTTTCACTCTCGAGTTTCTTTTAAGGAAACTTTGTATGACCTTAGCCCATTTTGTAAGGGTAATTTTATTTAGAATGAGAGTATAATCCATAAATCCACTTAAGTGGGCATTGATAAACCATAAAACACTTCACTGTGCACTAGGCAACACTTAACCCTGTACTAGGCAAGCAAGAGCGAGATTTCTATTATGCTCTCTCCTTACTGCAGAACTTCATCCCCCTTTCAACATCTCTCAAAGGCATCAAAGGATACTCTGACCTACTAAGAATATCAGTGCTCAGACACTGGAAGCATTTGTAACATTTAATAATTCTACTCTTTAAATAAAAATAATCTTAAGTTGTGGGATTTTCTTCGGCTTTTCAGTGGGTACAAACTCTTGGATGTCAATATGTCAGCTCCTTTCTGGATACTACTGTGATACAAGTGCCTCTTGCCAGGCAATAGGCAAAGAAAGCATAGCCTACAAAGGTTCTTCAGCAAGAGAGAAAATAGACTTTTGAAGAGGTACTACATTGCACACTGTGAGCCACAGTATTAACAAACGTGTCCATGTGCTTTTGCCTCTATTTTATTGATGAGGATAATAGCATTTATTTTATTTCCTGAAATTCAGCAGTAATAACAATACCAATGTACTAAAAAGAATAAATTTTAATATGAATTGATGTTATTTTCTTCTCTCTACTTCTTTATAATAGATTATTTTCTCAGTTGGTAAAATGTTGCATTGCTGATTTATTAAAAAAGTAGAATGTCTCTAATTTATTATTATGATTTCTCTAACACTAATAACTGGGAAAGCTGTAGTAAGTGTGAAATTTAAAAAATATATCATCTGTATTTGATTTATTTTAATTTTTATTGCAAGAACTTTTTTATGGCTGAAGAGCCATTTTTCATTTTTAATTAAAATATAATTGAATCGCTTCCACCAACAGGAACTTTAAAAGATGTTCATAACCTGAGGAAAGATGCTAGAGAAATAACTGGATCATTACATTCACATCTCCTTGGAGAAAATGAGGTAAGTTACCAGCAGATGGGAGATCAAGCATCAAACATAGGATGATAGGAACTTAAACATGAAATGATAGATGGAGAGGACCAGCATCAACACATCAACCTCACAAACTCTTTGAAAGCTACCGGGAGCAAAACTAACCACAGGAAACACTACATATGCATGAGAGTGGGTCTCTGGCCACCTAAGTGCTAATGTGCAATAAGTTTCCAAAGTTCAAAATAGTTCAATACACCCTATGTACAATACTGGAAAGGTTTAATATGTTGAGAAGTATGATTGTCCATCATGAAAAAGCAGCCCCAACACTGAAAATTATTTAGGTCAATTGGAAAATGGAAAATTACAGTAGCACAATAATTTTAATGAAAATGGTAGTAATTATAATGATAGTCAGTATTATTTGTTATTTATTTGCTTACTTGTTTTGGAAACAGAGTCTTACAATTTCACTCTGATTTCATAGAATTCAATATGTAGCCCAGAGGAGCCATAAACTATTGCTGTTCTTTCTTTAGCCTCCTCAGTATTGGTGTTACAGGCATATGTTACCAAACTTTGCTTACCCAGAATCTTAACAGCATCACTACTGTATTTGCTATCTGGAATCTATCAGATGAAATGAAGTTATACACTGACACAATGGAAAACTACACAGCTATTAAAAATAATGAATTTATGAAATTCTTAGACAAATGGATGGATTTGCAGAATATCATCCTGAGGTAACACAATCACAAAAGAACACACATGATATGTACTCTTGATAAGTAGATATTAGCCCAGAAGCTCCAAATACCCAAGATACAATTTGCAAAACACATGAAACTCAAGAAGAAGAAAGATCAAAGTGTGGATACTTCCATCCTTCTTAGAAGGGGAGACAAAATATTCATAGAAGGAGTTACAGAAACAAAGTTCAGAGCAGAGACTGAAGAAATGACCATCCAGAGACTGCCCTACCTGGGGATCCATCCCATATTCAACCACCAAACACAGACACTATTGTGGATGCCAACAAAGAACTTGCTGACAGAAGCCTGATGTAGCTGTCCCCTGAGTAGCTCTACCAATGCCTGACAAATACAAAAGTGAATGCTCACAGCCATCCATGTGGGACAGAGCACAGGGTTCCTAATGAAGGAGCTAGAGAAAGAGAAAGTACCCAAGGAGCTGAAGGGGTTTGCAGCCCCATAGGAGGAACAACAATATGACCTTGACCTAACTAATACCTCCAGAGCTTCATGGGACTAAACCACCAACAAAAGAAAACACATGGTGAGACTCATGGCTCTAGCTGAATATGTAGCAGAGGATGGCCTAGTTGGTCATCAATGGGAAGAAAGGCCCTTGGTCCTCTGAAGGTTCTATGCCCAGTGTAGAGGAATGCCAAGACCAGGAAGTGGGAGTTGGTGGGTTGCTGAGCAGGGGGGGAGGTTGCGATAGGGGGTTTTTAGAGGGGAAACCAGGAAAGGGAAAACATTTGAAATGTAAATAAAGAAATATCTAATTAAAAAGGGGGGAAAATGAAGTTTTACATTTATAGTACTGAAATCTGTCTGAAATTTTGCTTGTACGTTATTGTCACTCAATGTCTTGAAAGAAGTTAGAAGGAAACAGAAAACAGATTAAGTATCTGATGAAATACAAAAAGAAAAGTTTTTGTACGGCCAGATGGCAGGTATTTTTAATGTCTTTATAGTTTAGTCTTCTTAAATCATACCTTAACATAAGGAGATGGTTTGGGAACATAGAAAGTTCATTTTCTATCTCTATAGTCCCTGTTAAATATGTAAATTGACAGCGTGACTGACTCATGAGACTCAATATTCCCACAAAACCTCCTTCGAAAGTGTTTCCCCTTAACAAACATCAACTGATGGAAAATAATTTTTAAACCTCCTTTATTCCCAAGTAGAAACTGACCATATCTGGTAAATAGGGTAACCTACATGAAGTAGCAATGAGCAGCTCCCTCTGGCTTATCTAACCACGCTGTATTCTGGCTTATCTAACCATGCTGTATTCTGGTTTATCTAACCATGCTGTATTCTGGCTTATCTAACCATGCTGTATTCTGCATGCAGTCTTTGGGCCTACCTCCAATCTATCACTAATATACTATAAAAAGCAAAATATTTGAATATCTGTTTTGATACAATTTACAAATTTCACTTTAACCTCACAAATAACATAAAAGTCATCTCCCAGAAGAGCTGTGGAAAGCTGTTTTCCAGACTGGATATGGCTGTTGCACTCATGAACTTCCAGGAGTGGTGAATACCTACAGGAGACCTACAGGAGATGGGTCACATTAGCATTTCATATGGAGAGAAGTTCAGCAGGAGTAGGAGTACTTCGACCGATGAGTTAACTACTGTTACATTGCCAACACTGTGTAAAATAGCTCCCATCCTTATTCATACCAACAACTCTAATTAAATTTAAAATAACACACAAAGCAAAAGAGGAAAGTAACTTGGAAGTAAAGGGCTTGAGCAGAACTGAACCGAGGACAACAAAATATGATTAAAGGGTGAACAGAATCAAAATACAATTGTGAAAATATGAGGTAAATAAACTTTATATAAGAAAAATAATGTGCATAATTCATACACTATGAATTTATGATACTTAATCTATTTCTTTTTTGAAGCTTATACTTTAAATACTTATGAATTGTACTTTTTCTCCTTTTGTTGAAAATAGATTCATTTCTCATACAATATATCCTGATTACAAACTCCGCTTCCTCTATTTTTCTGAGTTCCTGTGGACAGACCTGCCATCTAGATGTGCTGCCTTTCTTTCTCTCATTAGGAAATGACAGGCTTTTAATGAATAACAACCAAATATGACAAAATAAAATACAGTAATATAAAACAGAATGACCACCTCGAGTTCAACCATCAGTTGCTGAACAAAGCAACTGATAAGAAAAAAAGTCAAGAACAGGCACAAAAATCATAGACCCACTTGTTCACACATCCAGAAGTCACACAAAACACTATATCCTTTAAAGATATACAGGAAAACACAATGATAAGCAACACTACTTCAGGTTAAAGGTTTGAAAAAAAATTAAAAGCAAATAGACATGAGAAACAAGCTAGTATGCCAATTTTAATAGCTAATGGAATAGACATCAAACTAAAACAGAAGAGGTATGAATGGGCACACTATACTCATCAAATGAAAAATCAATAAAGAGGACTTTTCAAGTCTTGATATCAATGACCCAAACTCAATGACACCCATGTGTGTAAATGAAACACTTATATAGCTTAAATCACACATTGATCCTTGCACACTGATAGTGAGAGACCTCAATATTCCACTCTCACCAATGGAAAGGTCATCCAAATAAAACTGAAACATAGAAATGCTGGTACTAGCAGGTATTATAAACCAAATGGACCTAACAGATAAATAGTCATCAAAACACAAAAGAATATATCGTCTTCTCTGCACTTCTCTAAAGTTTATTCTATGCTTGGAGACAAAACAAGTCTCAACTGACACAAGAAATTTGAAATTATTCCCTCAGTGCTATTAGACTAACACAGATTAAAGCTAGAAATTAACACCAACAGAAACAACAAAATGCTTTAAAAATCATGGAAACTAAACAACACTTTATTGAATAAAAATAGATAGGGCAGAAATAAAGGAAATTAAAGAGTTTCTAGAACTGCATAAAATGCATGCACAGCAAAGCTGAACTTATGTGACACAATGAAAGCAGTTCTCAGAGACAAGATCATAGCACTAAGTATATACATAAAAAACTGGAGAGCTTTCATGCCAGCAACTTAACAGCAAACAAAAGAGCTTTAGAACAAAAACTAAGTAATCATGGACAAGATAAGTAGACTGCATTAAAAAAATCAATCTGAAGGCTAAAATTGGGAGAGAGAGAATCAATGAAAGAAATGGTAGCTTGAAAAAATAATCAAAATCAACAAGTCCTTATTCAAATGAACTAAAAGGTGGAGAAAGAGAAGATCCAAGTTAACAAAATTAGAAATGAACAGGAGGACCTCAAGTACATACCTGAAAATCTGTACTACACAAAAATGGAAAATAGAAAGCAAATGGATAATTTTATTACTAGGCACCCCTTACCAAATTTAAATCAAAAGCAAATAAGCAATTTATACAGACCTAAAGCCTCTAGTGAAATAGAAATAGTCATTAAAAATATTCCAAACAAAAAACACTCAGGGCCAGGATAGTTTTAGAGAAGAGTTCTATCAGACTTTTAAAGAAGAGTTTATGCCAATACTTCTCAAATTATTCTACAAAGAAGAAACAGAAAGAGCATCACCCAGTTTATTCTATGGAACTATAGTTGCCCTGACACCCAAACAGCATAAAACTCAATGAAAATGAGGATATACTCCAATCTTCCTTATGAAAGTAGATGCAAATTACTAATAAATACTTTCAGACTGATTCATAGAACACATCAAAAAGATCATCCACCATTACCAAGTAGGCTTCATCCTATATATTCAGGGATGGTTCAATATATAAAATGCAATAAATGTAATCTACCATATGAACAAACACGATGCAAAAATCAAATGATCATCTCATTAGATGCAGGAAGTTCCTTTGACAAGATACACTACCCTGTCAAGATAAAAGTTCTGAAAAGATTAGCAATATAAGGGACATCCATAGACATAATGAATGCCATTTACAGAAAGTCTATTTTCAACATCAAATTAAACAGAGAGAAGAGAAAAGCAACCTGCTAAAAAAAAGTCAGAAACAAAACTAGGTCGTTCGTTCTCTCCATATCTATTTTACATGGTATTCAATTCTAGCTAAGGCATGGAGACAACTGAAGGAGATCAATGGGATACAAATTGGAAATCAGGAATCAAAGTATCTTTATGTGAAAACAATATGATAATATACATAAGTGAACCTAAAAATGTTATAGGGAACTCCTACAGCTTATAAACACTTTTAGCAAAGTGGCTAAAAACAAGGTTGACTCAAAAAATCAATAGGCTTCTTATGCACAAATGACAAATAGATGAAGAAATAAAAATAATATCTTTCACAAAAGCCTCAAATAAAATAAAATATCTTGGAGTAACTATAACTCATAGTATAAAATCCTTTTATGATAAAAGTTAAAGTCTTTAAAGAAAAAAATTGAAGAAAATATCAGAAAATAAATGAGTTCCCATGTTCATGGATCAGTAAAATTCATATGGTAAAAAATGGTCATCCTCCATTTGTGGATACTTCATTCCTCCTTAGAATAAGGAACATAACCCTCATGAAAGGTTATAGGTACAGAGACAAAATTTAGAGCTAAGATGAAAGGATGGACTATCCAGAGAGTCCATCCCATCATCAGCCACCAAACCTGGATACTAATGCTCATGCCAGCAAGATACTGCTGAAGGGACCCTGATATTGCGGCCTCTTGTGAGGCTATGCCAGTGCCTGGTCAACACCGAATTGGATGCTCACAGCCAGCTACTGGATGGAACACAGGGTCCCCAATGGAGGAACTAGAGAAAGTACCCAAGTACCTGAAGGGGGCTGCAACCCTGCAAGAGCCAAGCGTAACTGTCATCTACAGAGACCCATAGCCGAACATCCTGTGTATCTCAGGGAATTTTGTGGAAGAGGAGGAGGATTGAAGGATTCAGAGGCATCAAGGACATTACAAGAAAACCTACAGAATCAACTAACCAGGGTCAATAGGAGCTCACAGAGACTGAACTACCAACCAAGGATCATTCATTGGACAGATCTAGGTCCTCTGTACATAACAGTAGTGCATCTCAGTCTTCATGTATGTCCCCTAACAGCTACAGCAAGGACTTTTTCTGACTCTGTTGACTGCCTTTGTATTCCTTTCCCCTAACAGGCTGCCTTGTCTAGACTCAATAGAAGATACTACTAGTACTACTGAAACCTTATATGCTAAGGAGGCAGGTTGATATCCATGGAAGGCATCTCATTCTCTGAGGAGAAAGGGAGGAGGGAATGGAGAGGGGACTGGGAGGAGTAGAGGTAAAGGAAGCTTTGATTGGAATATAAACTAAATAAATAAATTAATGAATAAAAAAGAAATTAAATCTTGGGTATTTGGTAAAAAATCNTACAATGCATTTATTTTTGTTTTACTTGACTGATGATCTATTTTGAGACTATTCCCTTTTATTAGTATATACTAAAAAATGGCAGATATATATTTAGGGCTAATTTAAACACTCAAAAGCAAATATATCATTTTTTCTTTAGCTGTTTCTCTACCTATTTCTATCTATATCTGATCTNTTTATGATNAATCACAATGTGTTTTTCAACTCCAGTATTAAACAGTGAAGCATCTGTCCAATGGTCTATAATCTGTAAAGAATTGGACCAGTGGAATATTTTCCTAAAATATTGACATTATTTTATAGCAAAATGATCTAATTCATATATGCATATCTATTATGTAAAACAATATACCTTTAGGTAGTATTTTCTAGTAAGTAATTTATGGTCTGAAGTTCCCTCAACATAACTCTTATAATCCCTATTTTTTATAAATGAGTTTTCCCTGATCATCTGTGAGGGTTAAGGAGTAGGTAATAGATTCAGTTCAGTTCTTTTACTGTTAAAATCCTAGAATTTACCACCACAATTTTCTCAATAAAATTGCTACCATTATCTACAAGAGTGGATTAATGGGTAACCAATTTCATTTTTAATTTTATTTACCTTTATAATTTTGGATTTCCAGGAAAATCCAAATTTCAGTATCATGATTTCACATGGTGTTATAAGTCTGTGTTAGAGGGCTTGCATTCACTCAACTAAGTAAGCAACCTCTGTGAGAATTTGTTTCTGATGATCTGATAACGTAAGAATAAATGAATGAATGATATCAAAAAAAAAAAATGGTCATCCTACCAAAATCCGTCTATAGATTCAGTGCAAGCCCCATTAAAACTCCACCACATTTTTTTCTTTTGTTAATTAATTTCTTCATTTACTATACATCTTAATCACACATACATCTTCACTCTCCTCCTAATTTTGCCAGCAAACCCCATTCCCTCCTCCATGAAGCGACACAGCTAGGAAAAAGGGATTCACACACAGGCATACACATAAAGGGGGCCCAGGTCCAACCCATGTGTGCTATTTGGTTGGTGGTTCAGTCTCTGTGAGCCTTGTCAGCCCAGGTTCATTGAACCTGTAAATCTTCTTGTGGTATCCCTGACCCCTCTGGTTCCCTCAACCCTCCCTCCCCCTCTACTGTGAGTTTCTCTGAGCTCCTCCTAATGTTTGAGTGTGTATCTCTGCATCTGGTTCTTTTGGTGATTGGATGAAGCTTCTCAGGAGATAATTATGCATGGCTCCTGTCTGCAAACATAGCAGAGAATCCTTAATAGTTTCAGGGGTTGGCACTCTTCCATGGGATGGGTCTCAATTTGGTCCAGTCATTGGTTGGTTATTCCCTCAATCTCTGTTCCTTCTTTATTCCCACATATCTTTTAAGCAAGACAAATTTTGTTTTGAAGGCAATATGGAAAGTAAAAGAACCAAAATTATCTTGAACAATACAAGAAGGGCTGGAGGTTTCACCATTCCCCATTTCAAGTTATACTGCCAAACTATATTATTAATATTAGTAGTGGTAGTATTAGTTTTGATATCTAATTTCTTATGTTTTTTAATGAGATGAGTTGGTAAAAATAGCACAGTGTTCACATAAAAATGGATAAATTCATCCATGGAATTAAAATGAAGACGCAGACATAAATCTATACCTATGGACACCTGGTATTTAATAAAAAGGCAGATCTATGCACTGGAAAAAAAGGCAGCAACTTTAACCAAAGTTATTGTTCAAACAGATGTGTGTATGTAGAAGAATGTAAATAGATTCATATTTATCACTATGCACAAAATGCAACTCCAGACAGAATAGTTTAAAATGCACTGGCACAGAATCTGACTTTCTGAACAGAATAATTAGCACAGGCACTAAGATCAACAAATAATAAATAGGATCACATGAAACTGAAAAGCAGCTACAGTAAGGCAAAAAATACCATCAGTAGGACAATGAGGGAGCCTAAAGAATGGCAAAGGATTTTTACCATCTCATCTCATATTAAAAAAAAAACACAAGAAAATAAATATCAATAATAATAATAATAATAACAATAATAATAATGGAGTATAGACTTAAACAGGGCATTCTCAACAGAATAAACTCCATGACTAAGAATCACTTAAAGAAATGTTTAACATCCTTCTTGATTGGAGAAATTCTAGTCAAAACTACTTTGAAATTCCATCTTACTACTTTCATAATGGCTAAGATAGTAACACAACTGACAACTCATGCTGGAGATGATGTGGAACTAAGGGGGCACTCCTCCACTACTAGTAGGAATGTAAACTTGGACAGACACTATGGAAATCAATATGGCCATTCCTCAGAAGTTTGGGAAACTATCTACCTCAAGATCTAGCTGTACCAATTCTTGAGCACAACTCTTGTTTCATCCTACCACAACAAAACTTGCTCAACCATGTTCGTTGTGTCATAATAGTAAAAAAAAAAAAAAACAAAAAAAAAACAAAAACAAAAAACCAACCTATAAGTCCTTCAACAGAAGAGTCAAGTAAGAAAACATTTTCACAATGGTTTACTACTCACCTGTTAAGAAAAATGGCATCATGATATTTGCAGGTCAATTGATAGACAGAGAAAAGAAATCATTCCAAGTGAGGTAACCCAGACCCAGAAAAATAAATATGATATGTGTTCACTTATAAGTAAATACTTACTATTAATAAAATTATAACCAAGCTATAACCCATAGACCAAGAAAGGTTAGCTAAAGAGGAAGGATGTAGAAGGGATACATGGATCTCCCTCAGAAGAGGAAATAGAATATATTTCATGGGGATGAAAGCATAGAGATTAGGTGGGGATGAGATGAGGTAGAATGAAAATGTTAATTGAAAGCAGAGACAGCTGGAATTGGTAGGCTTTGGCTGGGCAGTGGAGAGATCTACTGTAGGGAAACTACCTAGAATCTATGAAGATGACGGTAATAAAAACTCACTAGTAATGAAGGATATGGAGTCTCTTCTTTTATAATTATTTATTAATTCATGAATATATTATGTATTGATAAATACATTAATATTATATATGTGGGTACACTGTTGCTCTCTTCAGACACACCAGAAGAGAGCATCACATCTCATTACAGATGGTTGTGAGCCACCATATGGTTGCTGGGGAATTGAACTCAAGATCTCTGGAAGAGCAATCAGTGCTCTTAACTGCTGAGCCACCTCTCCAGGTTATGGAGTCTCAACTAGTGATCTCTTGTTGCCAGGTTAGACTTCCAATGGAGGACTGGGTTGAGTCCATGGCCAAGCAGTCCCATGAAAATCCCCAAATAATGCTTCCCTGTTGCTAAGACAAAGGGTTACTACTCTCTGTAAAGTGACAACAAGGTCTCACTGCAGAGGACACTACCCACACTATAGTCATTGAACCCAGAGGATTTGAGTTTGTGCCTATGTGGAGCCTTTACCCCTATGACCTAGGGTCTTTGATAAGGGAAGATTCTTTTTCTACCTATCAAAAGAGAAACAAAACTCCAGCTGAGTCACAAAACCTTTGATCTCCAAACTCTCCTGACTGAAAAATATGCTAGGGCAATGGTGCCACAAAGCTTGTGAACGTAAACAAGCAATGTGATTGACCTAAGACCCATTACATAACATGGAACTCATAATCAAAACTGCTTGTGTTGACTAGAAACTAGAAACTAGATAACCAAGAGACCTAGGATAAAACCAAATACTAGTGTTGTTAAAAAAAAAAAAAAGTAACAATAACATGGCTTTTAATGATATTCTGTGAAACTTATATCAACGTCTTATTCAGCCGTCACCAGAGAACCTTCCTCCAGAAGCCGATGGGAACAAATACAGAGACCTACAGCCAGATACTATGCCAAGAGTGAAACCTCAGAACGCAAAGCTCTAAATGGGATATCTCCATCAATTCCCTTTGCTCAGAGCTAAGGAAACCCTGAGAGGAAGGACCAGAAAACAAAGAGTGAAAGAGCCAAAGGGAATTGAGGACATCAAGAAAATAAGGCACTATAGACCAACTGAGCAACTAACTGAGCAAAGCTCATATGATCTCAGAAAGACCAAAGCAACAAACACAAGGCCTCCATGGATCTGCACCAGGTCCTCTTTGTATACATTACAACTTTCAGTTTTGCATTTTTTAAAATATTTTTATTAGATATTTTCTTTATTTACATTTCAAATGCTATCCCAAAAGTTCCCTATACCCCCACCCCGCCCCTGCTCCCCTACTCACCCACTCCCACTACTTGGCCCTGGCATTCCCCAGTACTGGGGCATATAAAGTTTGCAAAACTAAGGGGCCTCTCTTCCCAATGATGGCCGACTAGGCCATCTTCTGCTACATATGCAGCTAGAGACACGAGCTCTGGGGGTACTAGTTTGTTCATATTGCTGTTCCACCTACAGGGATGCAGACCCTCAGGCTTGTATTTTAATGGGAACTCAGATTATGTAAATGAACCAGTCTCTGCTTCTTGGGACTTCCCTTGGGCTCTTTTCCTTCTGTTGGTTGCCATATTCAAATTCAGCATGATGTTTTTTGCTTTATCTTATTCTGTTTCATTTTGCTGTGTTAGTTATCATCATTTTGTCATAAGAGACACAAAGGGAGGAGATCATAAGGGAGGGTAGTTACAGAGAGCTTGGAAGAGGAAAGGGAAGGGAAAGTGGAATCAGGATACATTCTATGAGAAAAGAATCTACTTTTAATAAAAGGGGAGAAAAGAAAAAGGGGGAGGAAATTAGCTTTAAAATCTTGAATGTTTTTCTATCTTGTGTAGTTTTTATCCTAAACTGATATTCTGTCATATTTCTTCTGTTTTAAACATCTTAATAATCATTCATCTTCATTAAGTGTTCAAATAAAATAAAGTCCATACCTAAATCACAGTGTCCCAAAAATATGAGGATGAACCAAGTACAGAATCCCTTTAACTTTGAAACTTCTAAAAGGGAGCTATTAATTAAGTAGTCAAAAATGAATGTGAAACTCCACTACTTCCACTTTTTAAAAAGCAGTTCTGTGCAATGGAAGGACTACAAGGAGTGGGTCATCAAGGCAAGCTATGACTTTCGTTAGGAAACTAATGTTGAGCTTAGGTCTGAAGGAGTCTCTTCAGTTGAAGGTACTAGCAAGCATCTGGTCGGCACACTGTCATCTGTTTAGACAATTTCAAAGTGATACTCACTTCTCTTAGAAATAAATTTAAAATTAAAATATAACTCCAGATAAAAATTTTTAAATCATTCTGGACTTAGGAAATTCCTGTCCAAAGAAATTTAATCCTGAAACTAGCTAAGAAAATAACACCATTAACAATGGCTCATAATTCAGATTGTCAGACTCAATATGCCAGAGTCTGGATTTATATGTTAGAAAAGTTACGATTCTGTAGCTAGCAAGGAAACTAAATAAAATATTAGAAAAAGAAATTCTTGGACTAATTTCTGACTCAGAACATGTATGTTTCTCTGAATTCCAATCTATCTTTGTATTTTGGCATCACCTTCAACAATGTTTTCATTAACTTCTATGAACACACCTTTGGGCACAAAAGTGCTAATTGGTTATTTTCTAAATGAAACAATCTCTGCTTCTGCATACGCAGCTGCACCCAGCAAATCACTAAACCCTCAAGTAAAATGGGAAAGGCCATGACCTGTTCAAACAACATCAGAATGTTTCCTAGCATATCTATTATGACAGCAAAAGAGGTATGTATACGAAGGGAGCATCATTAAGAGGGACCATTATGGCTCACATGTGCGATTTATTTGTTCTTTTAAGGTACTGTTAATTTGCCTATTTCTGAACTCCCTGTATAATTGTACACTAAAAGAAGATTTTGATTGTGTAATAAGTTATAAATGCAATAAAATGCTACTTTTAAAGTACTGTGCCCCCTGCTTGTTACTGCTCCCCAAAGGGCCTAAATAAACTTTATCAGTGAGCATTTGCTCCAATTGCTATTTGCCAAATGAGAAACTTGAGCTAAAAAAGAAACCTTAATAAAGTCAAATTTAAAATCACTGTGCTTCATTCTACCCAAACATGACATTTAAATTAATAGCGTCTATCTCTACCCCTTAGGATTTACGATATAATTTGGAAAACTGCAGATGGTGTATGTTCATTTCTGCCCTTTTCTTTTCTTTTCTTTTTTTTCTCAATCAGAGGCATTGTTACTGGGACTATAAAGCAGTGTTCTTGTAGCTGTTTGTGTTCACCATTGCTAAATGTAAAATTAACATGAATTTATCAACAGGCATCACAGCCTTAAGAAATTACCAAAAATGCATGTATATGGCATATCACTTTCTCTGTGAATAAATAACTGTTGATGCTTTTTTTTTTCTTTTTGGCAAACTAGAGAGACAACTGCAGCATGCTTTCCTCCAAGGTGAAATGCATCTCAGTGTCTGAGCTGTTATAAGCTTTGCAAGCAAGAGAAACCTTGCATGACAATTATATCATATGCTATGTTTTGCCTCGTTATGCTTCAATCTTTTATTGATTACAGGCCATATAACTTCAGGCAAACAAAAGAAAAATAATCCCTGTGATGCTGAAGCCAGTGTTGTTTATGAATATCCCCTGCTGTGTTAAGTGACTCACACATCTGTCAGGTGTGTTACATTATAGCCACAGGAAATTTTCAAACAGGTCGTGTGCCAAGCATAATGCTTTGTCTCAGCCCTTGTCAATCCTGCTGATAGATGAGGCCAGTATTCTAAGGACTAAGGTTCTAAATGTGTTTATACTTTGCCTGATCTCTGAATCACCTCAGGAGGCAGAAAGCTCTAGTGGTTGGAAGGAATAAGATCACTTTTAATAGAGAGTACTTCTCTTGGCCCATAAAATGTGTGGGTTTTAAGCTATCCTAGGAAGATAGTCTCTCAGTCCTTTGTAATGATATTTTATATAAGCTTCATTTAACAGAGTAATTTTCTTTAACTCAAAACAAATTAATTCTGAACGATTTTCAAAGGCTACCATGCTTTTTGAAGAGGCTTGCTACTGTCAGCATTACATTTTGCAGAGTGAAGTGTCTAGAAACAAAGGGGCTGTAGCCATATTATTAACTGAATAACAATGTAAGCTACACTAACAACAAGTTAGATGAAATTGTTTTATGAGGATGGTATATATGTGTTCCATTTTGATAACATAAGTGGTAAATCCATCCACACTTCTCATGACGATTCACAGTCTAATTTACACACTGAATAGGTTTTGAATTGGATTTTGGAAGGACATTAATAAAACATACTGCTATGATACATCAGCTCAGCTATCTTCCTTTAAAATTGTAGAAAAGTCATATTAAAATCTGTATAAAATGAGTACTGTCCCAAATAGCAGTGATGTACCTCTCATATTAACATCACAAAGAAGTTATTTTGTAAAAATTGCATTCAAGGCTTACTATATTTAAGTCCTATATGATATGTAATATAAACATTAGTAAATTCTCCTCTAAATAAGGCTAAAACAAATCAGAAATAGGATACAAAGATGAACAAAAAGTAAATGATGCTATTTCACATAGTTATTATATGTCAATCTCTTCTCTGTTCAAAATGCCACAGTATCTAATATCATATTTGAGAAAAAAACACAAGCAATTTAATTCCTTTCTGAGAAGATGACTATCATCTTAGTTAAAATCCTGCAAAGTTACAAATTTTCTGTCTCAATCCTTTAGGATAAAAAAAACAAATTATGAAGCTAACAATTTAGCAGTATACCAAAATAAAAATTCTAACAACACTCATGGATTTCAATAAGAATATACCTACACTTATTATTCACAAGAAACAACCCAACAATTGGTAATAGTGAAATGAATAAGCAGATAGCATCATATTTACAAAATCGAATTCTTTTCAATATTAATAAAACAGTGTATATAAGACATCATCAAATAACTTAACAGCCAAAATAAGCAACCCAGTTACAATGGAAAAATAACCTGAAAGCTCTCCTTTTTAATGAAAGAACCATAAGTGAACAATGGTTATGTGAAAATTTATTCAATGTTAGTGTTTGCCTTCGAAATGCAGGTCAAAAACACAAGAAAGCATCACCCTACACATGTTAGAATGGCTACTACCAAAAGTCAGGAAAAAGAAAAATACTTACAACTGCTTGTTACTTCCTAGTTCTATTTGCTTAATACCTTTTTCCTTGTTGCTGTTGTTGTTGCAGTTGCTGTTGTTGTTTCACCCTGACCTACAGGGATATTGTTAACAAAAAGTTCACAGCAAGAAGGCTGAGCAACCTACAATAGAACCTCTGACATCATTAGCCAAGATTATCTTTCTTCTCTTAGTTGACTTTCTCAATTGTTTTGTCATTTATACAGAAGTCATTAACACAGATCCTTTCTTCTTAAGATGCAATAATGGTACCATGGGCTAAAGCGATTTTCATTTGAAAGGTAAGAAAAAAGATAAAATACAGAGGAATTGAATTCTTCTGGTTTTGTGTCCGTTGCTGTGATGAAATATTCTGACCAAAAAGTCAGTTCTTTAACTGCAACTGCAGGCTACAGTCTATCAGTGCACGGAAGACAGGGCAGAAAGTAGAAGCAGCCAGTGATATAACAGCCACAGGCAAGAGCAGAGATGTAGAGACAAATGCACACTAACTGCTCAGCTTACCTTTTTGAATTGCTTCTCTACCAACATTAAAAAAAAAAAATTGAATTGAGCTGAATTTGTAGTTAAAATGGTAGATTTCTTGGAGCAGCTCATAGATGGGTTCATGGACATCACAGGAGGGCACTAGTGAAATTGCAAGGCTAGGCTGGGGTAGCAGCTTCTTAAAGGAGAGTTGGGGGGGGGGTAGTTGTGATGTGATGGTGAGAAACTGGGGCTATTATTATTGTTATTTGGTGAGTTTCGGGCCCTATAGCTAGTTTTTAGGTCCATTGGTCACTTTGGAATCTGGAACTAGGAGCTGACTTTGTCTGATATTTTGCAAGGGCTCTTGCAAGCACTGGCTCCTGGTTAGAAGAGAAGGGCTGGGACCTTTTAGTACAGGCTTCTTGTCTTTGACCGGAAACCTCCAGTCTAACACTTTGATTACTCTTACACACTTCAGTCCAACAAATACTGCTAACCACCTTCATTGTGTGTCTTCTCACCTCAGTTAACACCTTCCCTTACATAGGTTAACTTGAGTCCTTTCCCAAACGATTCTAGATTGTATTAATTTGACAAATAAAACTAACAGTAACATTAACTCCAAAACACTTATTGATTGATTTTATGTGTAAAATGAAAAAAAAAAAATGACGTTCTTCTGGCCAGAGAAGCCTAATATATGGTAGTGTCATTTAAAGGTCTAAAGAATCACACCTCAAACATTCATTAATTTTCTACATTTTGTTTCTTTTGTTACTTGTCTGCTTCCATATTTTAGTTGCTTTTTTTGTTTTCCTTTTATTCAGGATATTCTTTGTACTGGGAAAGACAACTAGACAGGACTGGTGAGCATCTCTGAGATATGCTAGAAACAAAGAACAATGGAAACTCCCAAGAATCTAAGAGGGTAACCCTAGCTAAGACTCCTAGCAATAAGGGTGATGAAGCTTGAATTGGCCACTTCCTATAACAAAGCAAGACTTCCAATGGAGGGATTGGAAAACCAACCCAGTCACAAAACTGTAGACCCGATTTGTCCTGCATATAAGATATTCGGGATAAAATATGGAGCCGAATCTGAGGGAAGGGCCAACCAACGACTGACTGGCCTTGAGACTCATCAGAGGGATCCCAGCCCTGACACTATTAATATTTTGCTATGCTTGTAGAGAATAGCCTGGCATTAATGTCATCAGAGAGGGTTCACCCAGCAACTAACAGAAACCAATGCAGAGACACACAGCGAACATTAAGTGGAGCTTGGAGAATTCTGTGGAAGAGGAAAAGGAAGGATTTAAGAAAGCCAAAGAGGTCAAACACACAAAAAGAAAACCTAAAGAATCAACTAACATGGGCTGATAGGGGCTCATAGAGACCGGACTGATGACCAGAAAGAGTGAATGGGACAAGCCTAGGCCCTCTGCAAATATGTATCAGTTGTGCATCTGAGTCTTTGCGGGACTCCTAAAGTGTGAGCAGGGGCTGTGTCAGACTATATTGCCTGCCTGCGGATCATTTCCCCTAATTGGACTGCCTTGTCTAGCCAAAGAGGAAGATGCCGTGTAGTCTGACTGCAACTTGATATGTCAAGACTGGTTGATACGATGGGAGGCCTCCCCTTTTTCTGAGGAGAAAGAGAAGAGGGGTGAAAGGTTGGAGAGGGAGGAATTAGGAGGGGAAAGAGGGGAAGTTGTGGTTGAGATGTAAATTAATAACCAGTTTTTTAAAAAGTTGTTTTTTGACAACCTCATCCCTGCATATAATGAATTCTGGTTACATTAATTCACTGGCTCCTATTTTCCTCACATCCCTGTCAATGCATCCTAACCCCTACATTTCACTTTATCACAGTCTTTTAACCAACCGAGATTTACAACTTCCTCTATATAAGTGTGTGCTTCAACTATTCATTGAAACCTCATGGGATCATCTGTGGATACACAAATGAAGATAATGTTTGTGAAAGCTATCAACCATTCGCCAATCCATTAAAAGCCCAGTCCTATGCAAACCCAGTGCAAATAACTGCAGCCAACTTGCAAGGGCCATGTCATCCCCAGAAGAAAGCATTTCACATACCCTCTCCCTATCATCCCTTCTTTGTATTCTTTCCATCCCCTTTATTTCTCATGTTCCCTGAGCCATAGAGGAGAAAATAAAAGTGAGAACTCAGCTGACCCTTGTCCTCAACCACTTGGATATTTATGAAACTTTGCCTTCGACACAGTTCATTGTAAAGAGAATCTTTTCTGATTAAGGCCAGTAGTACCATTTGATTATGATTATAAACAAAAATATTTATAAGACATATCAATGTAGCTAAGCATCTAGAGTAACCCTCCCTCCTCCAGGACCAAAGACATCATTAGTTGTTGGTTTCTGATTGGGAACATAATAATTTTTACTTTATGTATATTTTAAAAACATGTGATCCTGGAGATAGCTTTTTTTTTACATTTGAAACATTTGATCCCAGAACTAAATGAATATTCTGTTTATATATATGAAACTCGTGAGAACACTCCAGTTGTTTAGTAACCTCATAATATTTAAATTATAATTATTTAAAAATCATGCTAATATCCTTACACCTGTGCTACCTCAAATTTCTTCAGTGTAAATTTGTCAGAATAATTTTAGCACCAGCTATATACTTCAGCCTATTTCTGGGTCCTATCCTTCTTTCCATATTTTAAATATTTGAAGCTTCTCTAAAATCTAAAGAAACACCTTCCTTAACTTTATTGCAGTTTCCACCATCCCCACAAGGACTTTCATGAAGTAACAGAATATTACCAAGCAATGGCCTGTGGTAAATCAAGAAAAAAGTTTAAAGCATATCTTTCTAGCCCTTAGTTTTAGGCTCCTGTCCTCGAATTCCATCTCTTACCCTCTTCTTCCCCACCCCTTATCATTTGACCCTCTTATTCTAGTCCCCCTTTTGTTCATCCACAATTATCTAATCTATTTCCTCTTCCTAGCAAGATCCATTCATTCTCCCTAGTCCCTATTATACAGCTGACCTCTGTGCATATATGGATTGTAGCTTGCTTATCAATGACTTAACAGTTACTATGCATATATAAGTAATTTTTTTCTGGGCCTGGTTTATATNACCTAGGATGCATTTTTTCTAGTTCCATCCATTTATCTTTGTATTTCACAATTTCTTATTTTTAAAGGCTAGTGAGTATTCAATTGTGTAAATTAACCACACTGTTTTCATCAATTTATCTGATAACAGACATCTAGGTTATTTTCAATTTCTGGCTATTATGAATAGAGTGGCAATGAAGATAGTTAAGCGAGTATCTTTGTAATAGGATGTAAACTCATTTAGGTATATGCCCGAGTAGTATAGCTTCCTGAAGAAACACCACATTTATTTCCAAAGTGTTTGTACAAGATTTCACTCCCACTAGCAATGGATGAGGGTTCATTTGAACTCTATATACTCATCAGCATGAACTGTCATTTGATTTATTGATCTTAACCACTCTGACTGGTATAACAGGAAATCTCAAAGTCCTTTTGAATTGCATCCCTGATGACAAAGGGTGTTGAAGACTTTTTTTTCCTTTTATTTAAAATAGACTTTTTCTCACAAAAATACATCCTTATTGCAGTTTCTCCTTCCTCTACCCCTCCCAGTTCCTTCCCAACTCCCCTCTCATCCATATCCTTTTTCTTTCCATCTCTCATTAGAAAAAAAAAAAGACAAAACAAAAACTAGCACACTTGAATTAAACAAACAAAAACAAAAAACAAGAAACAATAATAAAAGCTTATGCCAAGAGAAGGCACAAGAAGCAGATCAGCGTGTTCTCACACTAAGTAATCTTGAAACTACCACACTAAACTGAAAGCCATAATATATACACAAAGGACATGGGGCAGGTCCATGCATGCCCTTCCAATCTGTGCGTTCATATATGCTTTGATCATGTTGATTTAGTGGGCCTTGCTTTCTTGATACATTCCAAACCCTCTAGCTCTTACAACCTTTTGCCTCCTTTTCCAATCAGCGCATAATGTCTAGCTGTGTGCCTCTGTATTTATTCCCATATGCTGCTGGAGGAAGCTTATCTGATGAGGTATGCAAAGTCCTGATAGATTACTTTAGCAGAATGGCATTACAAGTCACTTCATTGCTGCTTTATTTTTAGAACAGTAGTGTTTATTTTTACCCAATGTCCATGGGCTATGTAGCCTCAGGTACTTGGATACCCAAACAATGTTGGGTTTCATCTTGTACAGACAGCTTTAAATCAAATCAGATTTACTCCAACAAGCTTTGTTCCACCATTGCTCTAACATCTCTTGTCAGAAAGACACCATTGTTGATCAAAGGTTTTGAGGTTTTTGAGGCTACAGTTCTCTTTTGGTGGCACATAGAGTATCTTCCTGTACCAAAAATGCTAGAGTAAAGGCGTAAATGCTCTAGGTAGGCACCAGCTCAACTTCTCCATGTTAGGTGGTGTCTTCAGCAATGGAGTCTTGTTGTGGAATCCTATAGACTTGGCAAAAGCCTCGATTGTTTCAGGATTCCTATGGGACCCCTTTGGCCAACAACTCAGTAAAATATATCAAGACTGGAAATTTTATTTGATGATAAGAGATAGCTAATTGGGAACTATTTCCCTTATTAACTGGTGATTTTGGTTAGACCACTGTGCTGGCTAGTTTTCTAGCAACTTGATACATGCTGGTCACTGAAGAAGAGGGAGCCCCAATTTAAAAAAAAAAATGCTTCAATAAATCCAGCTATAGGAAGGTCTGTAGGATATTTCTTAGTGATTTATGGGGGAGGAGTCAGATCATTAAGCACAGAGCCTGCTTAGATTGATGGTCCTGGGTTTTGTTAGAAGCAGGTTAAGCTAGCCATGTGAGTAAGCCAGTAAGCAGCACTCCTCCACAGACTCTGCATCAGCTTGTGCCTCCCTGTATGTTCCCCATTCAAGTTACTATTCTAACTTCTTTTGAGGATAAGCAGTGATGTGCACTATAAGTCAAATAAACCCTTTTGTCATAAAGTTGCCTTTGGATATAGTGTTTCAGCACAATAAAATTATCCCTAACTATGACAACAACCTTCATTAATATATATATAGTTCAGGAAGCTTCTGTTTTATTGGGTTTTTATAGTACCCTCAAATGTCTTTTAATTTTAGCTATCTCTCCTGTATTTCCTCCCACCTCACCCTCTTCCTTCACCGTTCCACTCTACTCCCCTTGCCCATTTCATTCTAGTTCTCCAATCCATGCATAATGATCTATTATATTTCCTCTTCCTGCAGAGATCCCCCCCAATTCCTTACACTATGCCTAACCTCTGTGATTCTATAGATTATAGCTTATCATTGAGGTACAACCTAATATCCACATGTAAACAAATAAATACGCAGAATTTTTTTCTAATTATATTCATTTACTTGTGAATTTCATTTCATTTTTATAATGGCTATATAATATTTTATTGTGTATATGTACTTTACTGTATAAATTTTTTATCCATTCCTCTGCTGAAAGACATCTCTCTAGGTTGCTTCTAATGTCTGGCTATTATGGATAGATCAGCAGGAGTCTATGTAGTGTGATGAAGTATCACTATGCCCAAGAGTGGTATAACTGAATCTTGAAATAGGTTGATTTCTATCTTCCTGGTCAATTGTCATACTGATTTTCATACTGGTAGAACATTTTTTTCACTTTTACTAGCAGTGTATGAGTGTTCCCCCTTGCTCTACATCCTCATCATCATGAGCTGTCACTTGTTTTATTGATTTTAAACAAATTTTACAGGTGTAAGATGAAATCTCAAAGTATTTTTAATTTGCATTATGCTGAAGAGTAAAGACTTTTTTTTAACATTTCTTAGTTTTTCATTCATTTGGGATTCTTCTTGTGAGAATTCCATTTATGTCTGTGCTTTGTTTTATAATTGGATTATTTTTTGAGATGTAGTTTTTTGAGTTCTTTGTGTACTTTCTGTTTTAATACCCTATCGAATGAGTAATTGGTAGAAAACCCTTTTCTTATTTGGTAGGCAGCCACTGTGTCTGAGTGATAGTATATTTTTATTTACAGAAAAACTTTAGTTTCTTGATGTCACATTTACTAACTATTGATCTTAGTGCCTGGGCTAACGGTTTTTTGTTCAGAAAGTCTTCTCCTATTCTTCAAGGCTAGTCTCCCCCCGCCCCCCTTCTATCATGTTCAGTGCATCTGGTTTATGTTGAGCTCTTTGATCTCTTTGGAGTTGAGTTTTGTTTAGGGTACTAAGTATGTATCTATCTTAATTCTTCTACATGCAGCCACCCACCCAATATGACCAGTACCATTTGATAAAAATGCTGACTTTTTTTTTTTTTAACATTGTTTATTTCTGGCTTCTTTATCAAAAACCAGTTGTTCATAGATGTATGGATTTACATCTAAGTCACAAATGGACAGGTCATTGAAACAGAAATTGAACAGAGATCCTGTGAAACTAACAGAATTTATGAACTGAAAGGATTTAACAGATATCCACAGACAATTTCACCTCAAATCAAGAGAATGTGCCTTCTTCACAGCACTTCATGGAGTGCCACAGACTGCCTCCTTTGTGGGGTCTCCTATCTGCATGGAACGGGGTCTCGGTTGCAGATGAGCAAGGATTTGGCGAGTGACAAACAGTCTGAGAGAGAGAGAGAGAGAGAGAGAGAGAGAGAGAGAGAGAGAGAACTCAGTGTGTTTTCACAAAGTGAACACCAGTCTTACAGCAGGCAAAGTACATTGAAGTTATCTGACACAAAACAGAGGAATGATATCAAAAGGACTTACAGGTGCCAGGTAAGGTTTACAGTACAGATAAAACAGTTCTGCCTAGGGTCAGCTAAAGACAGGTAAGAGTTTCACACCCTAGTCACAATTTGTGCTACTCCTTTGAGCCTTATGAGAGCTAGCACAAGAGGGTTCTGCTCTAGCAGACCTTCTCATGAATAATGCAATACCACAACCCCCCTATTTCCTAGGCCTTGGTAAATACTTGCATATGAAAGTAACTTGGCTGTAATGAAGATTCTAAAAGTATGCTTTCCTAACCTGCCCTGAGATTTCTAACTCTTAACCAGTAAAATACTGTAAGAAAGCGTGCAGGACCCTCCAAGATACTGCAGGGACACATCTGGGGCATTCCTAGCTATGGGAATGCAAGATTCCAGGAGGCTGAGTTTCCTTGAAACTCTTTGCCTCAGGAATGCTGCTTCCAGGTTTTCAGACCTGTTGGCGAGTCACTACTGGAGCAGGTGTGGGAATGGGGCCTTCTCCAAAACTGACCATATAATGAGACACAAAACAAACTTCAACAGATAAAACATGATTAAAATAATCCCATGGATTCTATCAGATCACCAGGGACTAAGGCTGAGGTTCAAGAACAACAAAAAAACACAGAAAGCCAACATACTCAGGGAAATAGAACTCTTGTGCTCAGTGATAACTTGGTCAGAGAAGAAATTGAAAAAGGAATCAAAGACTTTATAAAATTCAATAAAATTGAAGGCACAGAATACCCAAACTTTTGGAAGACAATGAAAGCAATGTTAAGAGAAAAATTCATAACACCCATTGCATTCATAAAGAAATTTGAGAGGTCCCATACTAGCAACTTAACAGCGCAGCTGAAAGCTCTAGCACATAAAGAAGCAAACACACCAAGAGGGAGTAGATGGCAGGAAGTAGTCAAACTCAGGGATGAAATCAGTCAATTAGAAACAAAGAGGATGATCCAAAGAATCAACAAAACCATGAGCTGGTTCTTTGAGAGAATCAAAAAGATGGATAAACCCTTGCTCTTACTCAAACTAAAGGGCACAAAGACAGTATCCAAATTAAAAAAAAAAAAAAAAAAAAAAAAAAAAAAAAAAAAAAAAAAAAAAAACAGAAGTGAAAAGGGAGGCATAACAGAAACTGAGGACATTTTTAAAAATCACCAGAACTTACTGCAAAAGCCTATGCTCAATAAAACTGGAAAACTCTAGAAGGAATGGATGATTTTCTAGACAGATACCACATACCAAAATTAAATCAAGATCAAGTAAACTATCTGAAGAGTCCCATAATTCCTAAGGAAATAGTAGTCTATAAAAAAGCNCCCCCCCCCCAGCAAAAAAAAAAAAAAAATCCATGGCCAGATGATTTTAGTGCAGAATTCTACCAAACCTTCACAGAAGAGCTAACAGTAGAATTCCTCAAACTACTGCCACAGCAAGCAGAAGCTGTGTTCCAGAGATAGGCAAGGTTGAACCTTATACTGCAGCTGTCCCTGGTAATGTGTAAGAGTCACCCAGATGGTATTGGCTTTGAAGGCATGAAGTGGTCATGAAGAACAGCTGAGACTTGGCACTGTGAGAGGCCAGGGAAGGCCACTGGAGAAAGCACAGCTTCAGTTGCAGTTGACAATCCAGTACTAAAAGAGTCATGGCAAAAGAGTTTAAGATTGGCCCATGAATAGAGCCTATGAGAGGCTATTTGTCAAGCCAGGCTACAGAGGAAGACCTCACAGTATTGGAGATGCCAGTACCATGGATGACCACCAAGAACAGCAGCAGCAGTGGAGTAGATCAACCTGAGCTTAGAGTGCTACAGAGGGCAGAGCTGGAAAAGTGATCCAAGCCCTTTGGAGAAGCCCAGAAGTTCATGTGTGAATCCCAGATATGGGAACAAGAAGCTCTGAAGTTGAAGTTGACTTGGAGACCCCAAGACATTAAAGATTCCAGAACTGAGGGATACCGGCTGAGGAAAACTGCTAACAGGGAGTGGAAACTGTCCAGGATAAAGAAGTTTGTTGCAGTCAACAAAGATGAAAAAGGAGTTGGAGATTTGAAGATCACTTTGACATCAGTCATGGAGATGCAGAGTTTGGAGTTTGTCCAGCTGGTTCCCTGTCTTGCTTTGGGGATTACAGTTAAGTGATTGGATGAATTTCACAAGAGACTTTGAACTTTGGACTTTTAACATTGTTGAGATTGCTGTGGAGTATGGGGGCTTAGGAAGTTTGACTAAATGTATTTTTTATTGTGCTATGGAAAGGTATGGCCCCTATAGACTCATGTGTTAGAAAAAAAAACCTATGGGGATCAGGTAGCAGAATGTGATGGTTATATATGCTTGGCCAAGGGATTGACACTATTAGAAGGTGTAGACTTGTTGAAGGTGTATCACTGTGGGCATAGAGTTTAATACCCTAGTCCTAGCTTCCTGAAAACTAGAATTCTGCTAGCAGCCTTCAGATAAAGATGTATAACTCTCAGCTCCAACTGCACCATGCCTGCCTTGAATCCACCATGTTCCTACCTTTATGATAATGGACTTAACCTCTGAACCTGTAAGCCAGCCCCAATTAAATGTTGTCCTTCATAAAAATTGCATTGGTCATGGTGTCTGCTCACAGCAGTAAAACCCTAAGACAGTAATATATAGCAAACAAACACCCAAACTCTGGCAGTTCCTCAGAAAATTGGAAATCCTTGCTATGCCACTCCTGAGCATATATTCAAAAGATTCTCCACTATACCACAAGGACAAGTGCTTCACTATTCTCAAAGCAGCTTTATTTGTAATGGCCAGAATCTGGAAACAACCCAGATGTCCCTCAACTGAAGAATGTATACAGAAAATGTGGTTTATTTACACAATGGAATACTATTCAGCTATTAAAAATGAATACATCATGAATTTTTCAAGCAAATGGATGGAACTAGAAAATATTATCCTGAGTGAGGTAACCCATAGCCAAAAGGACATCCACAGTATGTACTCACTGATAAGTGGATATTAGATAAAAAACTACCGAATACCTAAGATACAACTCACAGACCATAAGAAGTTTAACAAACAGGAAGGCCCAAATGAGGATAATTCAATCTCACTTGGAAAGGGAAACAAAGTAATCATGGAAGCAGAGGGATGGAGGGGTCTGGGTGGGAAAGGAATAATATAGAGAA
Source organism: Mus pahari (assembly GCF_900095145.1). Lineage (NCBI taxonomy): Eukaryota > Metazoa > Chordata > Mammalia > Rodentia > Muridae > Mus > Mus pahari. The sequence goes on from NC_034596.1 coordinate 46,513,417, forward strand.
AAGGAGAACAGGATCATGTATGGGGGAGAACAGGAGAGAAGCACAGAGAGGCAGGAAAATGAATGGAAATAAGCAGCCTCTGGGGATAGGAAGTGGGTGGTCCCTCTAGAAAGTGCCAGAGACCTGGAAGGTGAGAGACTCTCAGGACTCAATGGGACTGACTTTAGTCAAAATGCCCAACAGTGGGGAGAGGGAACGCAAAGTGTCCACCTCCAATAGATTGACAGGGCCCTAAGTGGTGGGGTGGAGTTACCAACCCACAGTCAAAATTTCTGACTCAGAATTTTTCCCATCTACAAGAACTGCAGGGACATAAATGGAGAAGAGACTGAAGGAAAGGCTGCCCAGTGATGGGTCCAACTTAGGATCCATCTCACAGGCTGAGGAAGGTGTGGTCACCAAGGCCTGACACTATTACTGATAATATATGTGTATACAGACAGGAACCTATCATATCTGTCCTCTGAGAGGCCCAACCAGCAGCGGACTGAGACAGATGCAGATACTACCACCCAACCATTTGACTGAAGAAACCACTGGGTGGTGGTGGTGCACGCCTTTAATCCCAGAACTTGGGAGGCAGAGGCAGGTGGATTGCTGAGTTTGAGGCCAGTCTGGTTTACAAAGTGAGTTCCAGGACAGCCAGGGCTATACAGAGAAACCCTGCCTCGAAAAAAAAAAGAAAGAAAGAAAAGAAAAGGAAAGGAAAGGAAAGGAAAGGAAAGGAAAGGAAAGGAAAGGAAAAGAAAAGAAAAGAAAAGAAAAGAAAAGAAAAGAAAAGAAAAGAAAAGAAAAGAAAACAAACCATCTGTGAACCATCTTGCCTTAGGTATGTTTTAATAAAATTTCATAGCAATAAAAAATAAGTACATAAATAAATACAGAATAAATAAAAATATCATTTTGAAAAAATTAAGTCTAGTGTTATTCTGAAGATCGATTTTTTTGTTGCTATGTATTTCTCACTTGACATTTTGAATATTCTCTATGTTCTATATGCTTACTGCTTTGATTATTATGATTTGAGGGGAATTTTTTCTAATCTAGCATATTTTTTGTTTGTATGCTCCTTGTACCTTAATAGATGTCTCTTTCTTTGGGTAGGATTTTTTTTCTTGTATGTTTATATTGAAAATATTTTCTGGAGAGGTATCTGCCTGGGAGCACTTTCACTGCCTGAGCTGGTAAGGGAGCCATCTTTGCTCCAGTATGCCCAGGCTCCAGTCATTGCTGGGGAGAGGGCAGACTGCAGAAGGGACACAGCTTCTGGGACAGAACCTGGTTCTAGCTCCAGACGTCCCAGCACCATCCCCTCCGGAGCAGATGTGACCTCCTGGGAGCACTGTCACTGCCTGAGTTGATAAGGGAGCCATCCTTGCTCCAGTTCGCCTAGGCTCCGGTCTGCACTGGTAAGAGTGTGGACTACAGATGCTACAGAGATTTGGGACATGCAGAAGCAATCTAGCTACTGGGACAGACCCTGATTCGGGCTCCAGACATCTGGGCACCTTCCCCGCCAGAGGAAGGTGGCCACCCAGGAGGGCTCTGTCTGCCAGAGCAGGTGAGAGAGACATATTGTGTCCAGGGTCCCTCAGAGTCTAGCCTGTG
>NC_034596.1:46515035-46520981 GCF_900095145.1 Mus pahari
GAGAGGCCCCTTGGTCTTGCAACCTTTATATGCCCCATAGAGGGGAATGCCAGGGCCAAGAAGTGGGAGTGGGTGGGTAGGGGAGCAGGGTGAGGGGAGGGTATAGGGGACATTCGGGATAGCATTTAAAATGTAAATGACTAAGATATCTAATAAAATAATTTTAAAAATATTTTCTGTGCCTTTGACCTGGTTCCTTCTCCTCTTTCTCTTCCGACTGTTTGTAGATTTAGTCATTTTACAGTGTTTTAGATTTCCTAGATGCTTAATGACTGGATTTTTTTATATTTAACATCTACTATAACTGTGTATCCATTTATTTTATGTAGTCTTCAATGCCTGAGATCATTTTTCTCTCTCTTAAATTCTGTTGGTGAAGCTTGCCTCTGTGGTTTCCTATTCCAGTTCCCAAATTTCTCATTTTCAGTTTTCTCACAGGATGGGTCTTGTTTGATTTTAACTTTCTTGCCTTGAACTGTTTTCTTCAATTCATTGTTTGTGTTTTCATAAATTTCACTGATGGTTTTATCTATACCCTCTTTCAGAACTTCTAACATATTCTTAAAAGGTTTTTTGAAGCAAATGGAAGTACCATTTATCTTCTACTTCATCTATATTGTATTTTTCAGGACCCACGGTAGTAGGTTTGCTGGCCTCTGTTAAAGACATAGTTTCCTGTCATGGAGTGTGTTTTTATGCTGGTATCATCAGGGTGTGGGATATTTGTAATTCTTTATGCTGATATCTTATCTTTGTTGGATTGGTGCATCATTCTTTGACCTCTGTTGCCTACTCGTTCTTTGGAGAATATTGTGGTTGTGGGTTGCCTGGCATGGAATGTTTCTGAAATCCTGTCAGTTGTGACCACTGAGGATTCTGAGTAAAATGTCTTCCTATGTATTGGGGTCTGACACTTAAGAATGGGAATGGGTGGGCTTGTGAGATGGCTCAGCAATTAAGAGCACTAACTGCTCTTCCAGAGGTCATGAGTTCAAATTCCAGCAATGACATCCAGCAACAACATCCAGAAACCACATCCAGCAACCACATACAGCCACCACATGGTAGCTTACAACCATTTCTAATCAGAAACAAATAAAAAAAACCTATGGGCCAGAGTGAGCAGGGTCCCAGAGCAAGTGGAGCAGGGGCGAGCAAGGCTGGAGCAAGAGGGAGAAGGGAAGAGAGAAAAAGAAAAAATAAAAATAAAAATAAAAAAGAATTGGGATGGGCTAGAAGGGGAGGACAAGAAGGACCTCGACAAGAGGGAATAAAATAGTGTGCCATGAGAATATACCTAGACACCTTGTAATTGGGGCAAAGAGAGAGAGGGGAGGCCACAGGAGGTGGTTCCCTACAGAAATGTGAGTGGTACTGGGGGATTGTATTTGGGGAAGAGGAGGAAAAGCGAAGATCACCTACCTGCTTCCCATGTTTCCCATGGATTTCATGTTACCAGGGAATGTCTGTGGGAGTTGGTTTCTGAGAAAGAAGGATGGGATAGTAAGAAAAGCTGTAAGAGAAGATCTGTCTGTATCTTCTAGAGATGAGGACAGTAAGAAAGCAGAGTTTACAGGAGATGGCCTGCTACAGATCTGGGAATGAGGGTAAGGAATTATATTTGACTACATATCTGGGAATGAGGGTAGGCATTTGGATTTGTATGGAAGATGGCTATTAAAAATCACCTACCTGCTTCCTGCCTTATATAATTCTTATTTTGACTCCTATCTAAACATAAAGTAAAAGAACATTGTCTTAGGGTTTGCATTGCTGTGAAGAGACACCATGACCAACACAACTCTAATAAGGACATTTAATTAAGACTGGCTTACAATTTCAGTCCATTATTATAAGTGTGGAAGCATGGCAGCATCCAGGCAGGCATGGTGTAGGAGTTGCTGAAAGTACTACATCTGAAATCCAGTAGAAGATTGGCTTTTAGGTAGCTAGGACCTAAAGCCCATGCCCATAGTGACATACTTCTTCCAACAAGTTCACACCTACTCCAACAAGGCCACACTTCCAAATAGTGCCACTCCCTGAGCCAAGCATATATGAACGATCACAAACATAAAATAACTGTCTATTCCAAGTTCAAATAAAAATTTTTAAGTTAAAATATTACAAAAGACATACTTCTATCCCTTTACCACAGTCTAGCTAGGTTAGTCGGGCTAATTCTCCCCTCCAAGCACCTTCTTGATCACTACACATTTATTCAGGATCCCACATTCAGTGTCTTGGCATAGTCTTGCCACTCATGCTTAGAGTAACTCCAAGCCTCATAGTTTGGTCAGTACCCAGACCTTTTCACCTCTAGCTAGAAGTCCAGAGTGAGTGTGCTATATCCAGCCTCTTCATCCAGCATATCTTCAATCAGGGTCAAACAAGTGACTCCAACTAATCATCTATATACAACCTACATACAAACTCCCCAACAATCAGATCTACCCCTCAAAATCTAGACTTGGACCAGGATGCATACCCTACGAGCTTTCCTGCCCCCTAGTACACACTTGACTTCATATAACCTAAGCTATATCCAAAATTCAGCCCCGACCCATCCTATAAGCCCTGTCCATTGCAAACACAGAACTAACAAATCAAATCCAGGTGTCCTAGTTTTATTACAAAAAGATAAACAACATGAAATATTAAGGCAAGATCTAAGCACACACCACACAGAGACACCCGAAATCTAGTTCTAGAGAAATGTTGTCAATTACCTAAGTGAACCCCAGGACATAGAATTTAAAAGAATAAGCACAAACTTCATCAAAGAATTCCAGGAATTTAAAGAAAACCCAAAGAAATAGCTCAACATACCTAAAAAGCATGAATTTGAAGGCAATAAAATCCTGAGTGATCCGCAAGAAAGAATAACAAACAAACAAAAGCCCACAAGTTTTGGTGGAAATAATAAAGAAAATAAATAATTTGAAGAATAAAAAAATGATTAGGTAAAGGTATAGAAACATTCAAGAATAATCAAGGTGAAAAGAAGATGGAAATGAAAGTCACATTTACTAAATTAGAAAACTCCAGGGAAAGACTTTTTTTTTTCAGGTCTCAGAGCTAAAGTTTCCTTTCTTTTTTTAAAAAATTAGGTATTTTCTTTATTTACATTTCAAATGTTATTCCCTCTCCTAGTTTCTCCTCAGAAAACCCCCTATCTCTTCCCCCCTCCCCCTGCTCACCAACCCACCCATTCCTGCTTCCTGGCCCTGGCAGTCGCCTATACTGGGGCATAGAACCTTCACTGTACCAAGAGCCTCTACTCCCACTGATGACTGACTAGGCCATCCTCTGCTACATATGAAGCTAGATCCATGAGTCCCACCATGTGTTTTCTTTGGCTGGTGGTTTAGTCCCAGGGAGCTCTGGAGATACTGGTTAGTTCATATTGTTGTTCCTCCTATGGGGCTGCAAACCCCTTCAGCTCCCTGGGTACTTTCTCTAGCTCCTTCATTGGGGACATTTACACAATGGAGTACTACACAGCTATTAAAAACAATGAATTTATGAAATTCTTAGACAAATGGATGGATCTGGAGGATATCATCCTGAGTGAGGTAATCCAATCACAAAAGAACACACATGATATACACTCACTGATAAGTCCAGAAGCTCAGAATACTCAAGATACAATTTGCAAATCACATGAAATTCAAGAAGAAGGAAGACCAATGTGTGTATATTTTGGTCCTTCTTAGAAGAGGAGGAACCAACGGAAGGAGTTACAGAGAAAAAGTGTGAAGCAGAGACTGAAGGAATCACCATCCAGAGACTGCCCAACCTGAGGATCTATCCCATAGACAACCACCAAAATCAGACACTATTGTAAATGCCAACAAGAGCTTTATGACAGGAGCCTGATATAGTGGTCTCCTGAGAGGCTTTGCCAGTGGCTGGCTGACAAATACAGAAGTGGATGCTCACAGCCATCCATTGGAAAGTTTTAAAGTAAATGAATCAAGCAGAAAGTAGAACCTCAGGACTTGGAGAAAATGTATAGAGTCTAGTCAAAAGAAGCAAAATTCATGAAAATTATAAAAAAGTAACCAAATGAAAGGTATATACAGGAAATGTAGGACATTATGAAAATACCAAATTTTCAATATAGCAATACATGAGAAAGGAGAATTCTAAGGAAATGCCATAGTCCAGATGTTAGACTTTTCAAAAAAAAAAAAAAAACAGAATTTCCATAAACCAAAGAAAGACACACCCATAGCAATACAATAAACACAGAGAAGCAAATAGTCAAGAAAAGAATAAATCTTCCCACAGCATATCATACTTAAAACACTAAACAGAACAAAAGAAGAGTATTGAAAGGTGTAAGAGAAAATAAACAAGTTACGCAAAGGAAAACGAAATAACAGCTGGTTTCTCGGTGGAAATTTGTAAGCAAGAAGAACACGGAAAAATGCATTCTGTGATTTCATGGTCGTAAAGGACCATGGTGGCAAACCTACACAAATCTGCACACATAGTTGTGTAGTTGGATGTAGAAAGAGAAACTTTCCATAACATAGGCTAAAAATCTCTGTCTCTGAAATGAGACCTGCATAACAATACTAGAAACAATATTTCAAACTGCAGAAGACAACCCCAAAAATGTAGAAGTAAACAAAGGAAATTATAATTACTAAACCACAAAAATGACTAAGAATATACCCCCAAAACTCAAAATCAAAAACAAGCAAACAAATAACCCCTCAAAACCACTACAATTAGCATACCTTTAAATAATAACTAAATATTGATGGTCTTAATTAGCCAATTTGAAGACGCAGACAGATTGGTTGAATGGGAAAAATACAATCTATCTATTTTTTGTCTACAAGAAACACAAGATAGTTACCTTCATAAAGTAAATTATGTTTAAAAAAAACTCTAATCAAATGGGATTACAAAGCAAGCAGGTGTCACTATTGTACTAATTAACAAAATAGATGTCAAACTAAAATGTATTAGAAGGGTTAAAGAAAGATTCTTAATTCTTTTGTTGTTGTTAATTTATTCTATCATATTTTACATCCTAACTGTAGTTTTTCTTTCCTCCCTCCCACCTCTTCCTTCCCCATTTATTCCTCCTTCTCCTCCATTTCCCTTCAGAAAAGGGCATGCCTCCCAGGGATACCAACCAAACATGACACATCAAGTTGCAACAAGATTAGGCAACTCCCCTCAGATCAAGGCTGGACCAGGCAATCCAGCAGGAGAACAAGGATCCCAAAAGCAGGCAAAAGCATCAGAGATAGCCTCCCTCTATTTGGAGTCCCACGGAAACAACAAGCTACACAAGCATAACACGCAGAGAGCCTGGGATATACCCATTCAGGCTCCTTGACTGTTGATTCAGTGTCTGTGAGTCCAGGTGTTTGATGCTGTGTGTTTTATTGTGATGGTCTTGACCCCTCTGACTCCTACAATCCTTCCTCTCCACTTTCTCCAGGAATCTACAAGATCTGCCTCATGTTTAGCTGTGGACCTGTAGATCTTTTTCCATCAGTTTCTGGATGAAGCCTCTCTCATGGCACCAATCTATGAGCATAGCCTAATATCATTAGTCATTATCTCACTGATATCTCTTTTTACCAATTGCATTTGGTTATATTCTAGGTATCTGGGTCATCTGGTCTCTGGTTTTTGGTTCTCTAGGCAGTGTCTCCTAGTCACAGGACTCAAGTTTTACCAGTCATTGGTGAGCCCATTCTATACCAAAAACATCATGTTGACAGGACAAATTGTAGATCAAAGGTTTTGTGGCTTGGTTGGAGGACACTTAACTTTAATCAAGAGAACAATTAACCAAGAAACCATTGCAAATATATGTGCACCTGTAACGCGCTACCGTCTCGCCAGCAAGAACGACGTGACACATCATTAGAATCCTTCTGCAGTAAAGCTTTAATGCATCTCGAGAGGCAATGCATA
>NC_034596.1:46522435-46531282 GCF_900095145.1 Mus pahari
TTTACCACAAGACAAAGTAATCTAGGTTTCAGTATTAGATGCTGTTTTAAAAAAACAAAACAAAACAAAACATAACATAACACACTAAACTGTACATCCTTATCATACATTTTTATTTTCTTTCTCTAATTTTCTCTTTCTGTGATCATCTCAATAAATATCATCCATATTTTAAAATAGAAAGGAGGAAAAAAGAATTAGCCTGAAGTTTTGTAAAGGAGACAGTGTAGAAAACCCTTTAGTTTCATTAACTAATGCCCAAAAGCACTTATATTGAAGACACATGGTTTCTAATGTTGCACTGACAAAATCAGATAAAATGGGAATCAAATCTATATAAATGTAATATTATATCTTTTCATCTATAACAATTTCACTTGCTACACTAGAAGGATTAAGAACAGTATTCTAACAATCTATCCTGGCTGACTAGGGATGGGAAGCTGCTTATAGAAAAAGAAAAAGCACATGGACAGATCTGATCTCAGCTGGACCTACATGGAAATACACTTAGCATTTTCATCTCCAAAATGCTCTTAGCAGGATATCTCGGGCTAAGGATTATAGAAAGTAGAACCAAGAGTTTAAGACATGACTTCCTGGGGAGAGTCACAAAGGCTTCTATACTCTGGAGTGGGAAATGGAAATAACTTAGTGTAAATACTCTCTGCTCTGTCAAGATCTCCTTGAACCTCATCACTTCCGGGCCAGTGGTGTATATTTAAAGAGAGAAGTATTGCTCAAATGTGCTTGTAATGATTCATATTTATGTTTTCTATACTTCAAATACATGGTTTCTTACATACTTAAAAGTATTTTTAAGGTATTATCTTGGGGATAGCTTCTCTTTCTCTTTTCTCTCTCTCTCTCTTTCTGGGTTGTCCCTCTCCCTCTCACCTTCTTCCTTTCATCTTCTCAGACTCTTTAAAGTAATGCTTTTACTTTCCTCCTGGAATATGAAATTCAAGGTACCATCTTAGAAACAAAGGCCAGGCCCTTCCCATACATACAGTATAAGTACAATATAAAACTACAATTTTGGTTTTTGTTTTGTTTGTTTGTTTTTCTGTTTAGCATTTACTTTTCATTAGGAATAATTTTATTCATTTACATTTTAAATTATAACCCCGTTCCCTGTTACTCCTCCACAAATCCCCCATCCCATCTCCCCTCCCCTTTTCCCCTATGAGGGAACTCCTCTACCCATTCACCCACTCCTGTCTCACTGACTCTAGCATTCCCCTATGCTGAGGCATCAAACCAGGACCAAGGGCCTCCCCTCCCATTGATGTCAGATAAGGCCATTCTCTGCTATATATGTATCTAGAGCGATGGATCCCTCCATGTATACTCTTTGGTTGGTGGTTTAGACTTTCTGAGACCTCTGGGTGGTCAAGTTAGTCGATATTATCCTTCCTATGGGGTTACAATCCACTTCATGGATTTGGAGAAGGGTGGGCAGTCCCATCCCTCAACTAGGGGCCATGTCTATCTACTGGAGATAATATCTACGTGTTTCCCTCTGTTGCGTATTTTGACTAAAGTCATCTCCAATGGGTCCTGGGAGGATCTCGCTTCCCTGGCTTCTGGGATTTTCTAGTGGCCACCCCCAGTTCCTCATCTCCCACTGCTACATATTTTTATTCAGTACTGTGATTTTGACCAATTCAATTTCTAGAATTCTAGGCCAGTACATTTTTCTTATAAATTTCCCAACCTTGATTACTTTGTACGGGTAGCACAAAATGGGTCACATTGAGGATATATTTTAAAGTAGGATTCAATTTTTAAAACAACTACAGCAATACTTCATCAGGCAATGGATGGGGATTATGTTTAGACACAGGACATGTGCAGAGTAAGGAAGAAATGTCCTCATACATAAAGGGTTAGAATATTCAGAGGACGACGTATGACATGTAGTTTTCTTATCATCATTTTTTCAGTTTTCAAAATGTCTATCATTTAACAACTATTTTCCTAATTGCCTTTTTCTAAAGGAAACGGGCAACATAAAGAATGATCAATCTTGCCTAAAAGACTATTCTATATCAAAAGATATTTTGGTAGAATATTGCCAGATTCAGAAATTTCTCCTTTAAACAATATATAGTAGAAAATGATAAATCAACATGAAAATTCAAATGAAGCTCACAATGTAAAATAAAATTATATATTGAATTTGGGAGGATTTAAGTTATATACAATAAATCAAAGAGTATTCCAAAAATGAGTAGACTTTTTTCTTCTCACCTTACATCATTTGAGTTTGTTGAATAATTTTCTCACCTGCATGAGTATTGCATTTCTCCTTCTCCTTTCTCTTCTCTATAAAATCTACAGTTCCACTTTTTCCTTCCACTGCCCAATCATAGGCCTTATGCTTTATTTGACCAGTTAGAATGAGAGAATGTTCAATGAGATCACCTGAGTATGTTATTTACTTCTCATGGGGATATCCCTTTTTGAAGAAACATAATTAAAATGAAAATGCAAACAACACCAGGGCAACCCACAACACTTAAAAGCCTAGGTGTAACCTATGGAACAAACAAAAGTAAACACGCCCAAGAGGAAGAAGCTGCAGGGAATAATCAAACTCAGGTTGAAATCAACAAATTAGAAACTAAGATAACAATACAAAGAATCAACAGAACCAAAGCTAGTTCTTTGAGAAAATCAACAAGATAAACATCTCTTAGTCAAATGAATTGAAAGGCAGAGAGATAGTGTCCAAATCAACATCAGAAATGAAAAAAAGAATATATAAACAGCCACTGAAGAAATCCAAACATCACTAGATCTTACTTCAAAAGCCCATACTCCACAAAATTAGAAAGTCTAAGCAAAATGGATGGTTTTCTTACTAGATACCACTTACCAAAGTGAAGAGGAAATTTTTGGTTTTATTGGAGACTCGGTTATGTCATGTTATATTTGTCTAGAAGCTGTCATATGAGAGGATGTTTTGCTGAAGAAGACGTGTGAGAGGATATTTTGCTCTGGCAGATACTTGAGAAAATGTATGATGTTTGGAAAGAGTATGAGTATAACCCAACAGATATTAGACAATGCTCCCACATTGGTTCACCTTACAACACTACACTGGGATTTGCTGATGACACTCTCACATTGATACACATTGCAACTCTTTGCGGGACTTCACTGATGCTTAGCTTGTTGCAACTTCATAATGAGAAAAGCACCAAAGAACTTCACATGGTTTGCTGGCTGCTTCTTGCCACTTTTGCAGATTCCTGCTGTTTTGACAGAGCATCACAGCTTCTTCCGATCAAGGAGCTGATCCTGATTCACATTTGGTGTTTGCTAATTAGACTGGACTGCTAGTACTGATTCATGTTTGAAATTATCTCCAAAGAACTATTTCTAAACAGGTCCACATCCCCCATTTCCTATTAACCTTTCTTCTCCCCTACCTTTAGTCAATGGACTAGAAGGGAGGTTGAAACATTTAAGAACCTTTATTTATTTATTTATTTATTTATTTATTTATTTATTTATTTTGGTTTTTCGAGACAGAGTTTCTCTGGGTAGTCCTGGCTGTCCTGGAACTCACTCTGTAGACCAGGCTGGCCTCNAACTCAGAAATCCGCCTGCCTCTGCCTCCCAAGTGCTGGGATTAAAGGCATGTGCCACCATGCCCGGCTTAAGAACCTTTATTAAAGTAGGTTTTAAAATATGTAAGCCTACATCAAAATTAAGTCAAGATCAGGTAAACTAGTTAAATAGTCCTATAAATCCTAACAAGAAGTCATTAAATGTCTCCAACAATAAAAAGCCCAGGGTCAGGTAATTTTAGGACAGATTTCTACCATATTTTCAAATAAGAGCTAATAACAGTATTCATCAAAGTGTTGCACAAAATGAAAACATAAGGAACATTGCCAAACTCATTCCATGAGACCATAGTCACCTTGACACTTAAACCACACAAAGAATCAACAAAGAACAAGAATATCAGACCAATTTCCTTTATGAATATTGATGGAAAAATACTTGATAAAATACAAACTGAATCCAAGAACACATCAAACATACCATCCACAATGATCAAGTTGGCTTCATACAAGGGATATAGGGATGATTAAATATACACAAAAAAAAATGAACAACAAAATCTGCCATCTAAACAAACTGGAAAAAACACATGTGATCATCTCATTAGATGTTGAAAAAGCCTTTGATAAAATTCAACACCCCTTCATGTTAAAAGTCTTAGAGAGTTCAGGGGTGCAAGGTGGATACCTAAACACAATTAAGGCAATACACTGAAAGCCAATAGCCAACATCCAATGAATGGAGAAAAACTTAACACAATTCCACGAAAACCAGGGAAAGAGAAAGATACCCATTCTATCTGTATCAATGAAACATAGTAAATTAACTTCAAGCTAGAGCATTAAGAAAACTAAAAAATATCAAGCACAATTTGGAAATTCAGAAGTCAAAGTATTGCTATTTGCAGATGATATAATAGAATACATAAATGGTCCCCAAAACTCTAACAGAGATAGATTAACAGCTGATTAACACCTTCAGCAAAGTGGCTGGATATAAAATTACCTCAAAAGAAAAAAGCCTCAGTACTCATTAGCCTTCTTTTATACAAATAATAAATGGGCTGAGAAAGAATTTAGAGGAACAACACCCTTTACAATAGCCACAAATAATGTAAAATATGGTAAAATTCTATCCATGGAATAGATCCATCAAGGGAATGACCTATAGGACAAGAACTTTAAGTCACTGAAGAGAGAAATTGAGAAACATATCAGAAGATTGAAATATCTCCCATGTTCATTAATCAGTAGGATTAACATAGTAAAAATATCCATATTATTAAAGGCAATCTACAGGTTAAATGTAATTCCCTTCAAAATTCCAACACAATTATTTACAGACCTTAAAAATTGTAAACTCTCATATGGAAAAACAAAAAAATCCAGGATAGCTAAAACAATCCTGTGCAATCAAAGAACTTCTGGACATATCAAAATCCCTTATTTCAAGCTGTACTACAGAACAATAGTAATAAAAACATCATGGTATTCTCATTAAAACAGAAAGGTTAATCATTGGAATATAATCAAACATCCAGGAATAAACCCACATACCTAAGAACACTTGATTTTTGGCAAATAATCCAAAACCATACAGTGTGTGGGGGAATCATCTTCAGTAAATGTTGCTAGTCTAACTAGATGCCTTCATATAAAGTAATACAAAGATATCCATATTTATCACCCCTCACAAACCTGAAGTCCAAGAGCATCAAAGATTTCAGCATAAAACCTGACACACTAAATCTAATTGAAGAGAAAGTGGGCAATTACCTTCAACAAATTGGCAGAGGAGACAACTTTCTTAACATAACACCAGTAGCTCAGGCACTAAGGTCAATAATTAATAAATGGGACCTCCCTTGGTCCTGTGAAGGCTTGATAGATGCCCCAGTGTAGAGGAATTGAGGGTGAGGAGGAGGAGAAGCAGGGGTAGGGGGGATGGGATAGGGAGTTTCTGGGAGGGTGAAACCAGGAAAGGGGATAACATTTGAAATGTAAATAAAGAAAATATTCAATTAAAAAAATGGGACCTCATGAACAATAGGACAAAATAGGAAAACAGCAGCATAGAGAATAGGAAAATATCTTCACCATCCCTACATCTGACAAAGGACTAATATCCAAACTATACAAAGAAATCAAGAAATTTGATACCAACAAACCAAATAACCCAATTAAAAAATGGAGTACAGGGCTAAACAAAGAAATCTCAACAAAGGAATTTCTTTTTTTTTTTTTTTTTTTTTTTTCAACAAATAGGAAAAATGTGGGGTTTTTTTTCTTTTTTTTTTTTTTTTTATTTTCTTTATTTACATTTCAAATGCTATCCCGAAAGTTTCCCATACCCCTCCGCCCACCTCTGTTCCCCTACCCACCCACTCCCACTACTTGGCCCAGGCCTTGCCTTGTGCTAGGTCATATNGAGTTTGGAAGACCAAGGAGCCTCTATTCCCACTGATGGCCGATTAGGTCATCTTCTGCTACANATGCAGCTAGAAACACAAACCCNGGGGGTACTGGTTAATTCCTGTTGTTGTTCCACCTACAGGGTTGCAGCCCCCTTCAGGTANTTGGGTACTTTCTCTAGTTCCTCCATTGGGGACCCTGTGTTCCATCCAGTAGCTGGCTGTGAGCATCAAAGGAATTTCTAATGGCTGAGAAACTCTTAAAGAAATGTTCAACAAACGTAGTCATCAGGAAATAGCAAATAAAAAGGATTATGAGATTCCACCTTACTCCCATCAGAATGGCTAGGGTCAAAACTAAAGGGACAACACATGATGGTGATGGTGTGGACCAAGAAGTAAAGACAGATGGAGACTTGGTGAGAGGAAGGACAGGTGAGCATGAGAAGATAAGAGAGTGTGAATGAATGAGTCTACTAGTATATTCTAGTATATTCATACACTAATGAGTGTATTAGTATGGGGAATATATATTTGAAATTGACAAAAGATTCATTAACTTCAAAAATCCAGCATACTGTTATAAGTTATAAGTTCAACAATATTTGAAATAAGTTAATAATCATTAAAATGTTTCATGTGTGCATTGAGATTAGTGACATGATTTCTGTACTTGAAATTTTAATGTCTGGTGATTTTATAAAAGTCTTTAAAAATCAAAACTGGCTACCTCCTGCCTGATCTTAGATATTCACTGAGTGAGTGCCTCGGTATCTTCATTTGAGTCAGTTGTGAAAAAGTAACATTTTATTGTCAATAACATTTTGTTTTTAAGCAGGACACACTGTCTCATCCTTACAATCTAACCACTTTAGAGATTAAGATAAGTGACTGAACTTTGTAAGTCAGTCAGGGGTACATAGCCATACTTTGTTTCGAAACAAGACAACATAAATATGATAAAATTATTTTCTTCATCAGCCCTGATTTATCACTAAAATGAAGAAGTACCTTATGACCTGTTAACAGTGTTGCCTATAATAACAGTAATTTTTGTCAGTCCCTAAGGCTTTCCATGCTGTTTCCAAAAACTTAAAATTAATTTACTGAATTTTAGAAGAGAACTTCAGAATTCCTTTTATAACAATAAAATAAAAATGTGGGAAAACTTGTTCAAGTCATAAGGCAGTTTTCTATAAAAATTCAGCACAGGAACAAAAAAATTCATGGTTCTAAAAATTAATACTAATCATTGGAGGTTCTCTTAGTTGAAACTAAATGTGAACTGTTTCTTTGATTGAGATTTACTAGTTTCCAGCAATCTATTTATTTTTATATTAGTTCTCTCTACTCTACAGTCATTACTGACTATTCACTATGGTAATTTGAATAGGTTCGGGCACCCATAGACTCATGTGTTTAAATATGCTTGAGCATAGGGAGTGTTACTATTAGAGGGTATGGCCTTGTTGGAGAAAGTGTGTCACTGTATAGGAAGGCTTTGAAGTATCCTATGTTCAGGCTTCACACAGGACAGAATCAAGTCTCCTTCTGGCTGCCTTTGTATCAAGATGTAGAACTCTCAGCTCCTTCTCAAGCACCAGGTCTGCCTGGTGGCTGCCATGCTTTCTGCCAAGAGGATAATGGACTGAATATCTGAAACTGTAAGCCAGCCACACTTAAATATTTTCATTTATAAGAGTTGCTGTCAGGCTATGTATCTGCCTTGCTGCTAGGATACTGGAATACCACCCTCAAGCTGCTCAGAGGAGGCAGAACAAAGTTCATGCTAAGGGTCCCAGCCCATGTTTCATGGTGAGAAACAGTGGGGTCTTTAATCAATATTGTGGTTTCCAGCTTCCTGTGTGTGGACACCACTGGGGACCATTGGGAGTTGGGAAAAATGGTCTGAAGGTCTATGATTTCCCTACTCACCAGGCAGGAAAAGGAAATAGCTGAGACCCAGATAAGTGCCAAATACAGTTTGGAATGCTGAGTGTTCAAAGAGGATGGACAAGTTAAAGCTTTATCCAAGAGATTCAGGCACTTCTCTTTAAGCTCTTTATGATGAATCCCTTCCTTTTCAGCGATCCTTGATAAAGGAGACAGCCCTTGCTTGTACAAACTGCATTATTTGATAGTGAATGGGATTTAATGCAGTTATTCTATTCGTGGATGAGTGTTCCAAAATCTCCCACTCCCTAGTAATGTCTGGATGTGGATCTCCATATTTGTTCCCATATACTGCAGTAGGAAACTTTACTGGAGATGGTTGAAGGCACAATCTAGTCAATCTACAAGTTAAGGCAAAGGAAGATGAGGAACATAAGTCCAATACACTTGGGTAATTTTCAGAATAATTTCTCCCTAGGTGCATATACCCTTAACTTAGCCATAAGTGGGCAGATTTATGATTATATAGTTAATAGTTCTTGCTACTTTTTAGCTGAAGGTTTACTACCTTTCTGGTGACTTCTAATATCTTCTCAGTTCCCATCATTATTCTTTATGGCTCAATGCCAGAGAAGCTGAAGAGGTATCCATACTGTTTCAATGAATCCATCTGCAATCACAGATGTGTACTCATTCTTAATAATCTTCCAGAAAAGTACAAATAAGACAGGTTAATGTGTTCAGTTGCTTTTTTACTTCTGCAATAAAACCAAGAAAGTTAGAATGTACATATGTAAATTCCTGGAAATAATCCTAGAACGTAAGTATTTTTCTGCTTAGTTTTTGTTTGGCTAACCTGTCCATTGGTAATGAAGAATAAAAATTTAAAAGGCATGACCTCTACATTCAAGGACCTTGGTCCCCGGCAGGTGACCGCACCCGGAACCTACTTATAAAAGCAATTC
>NC_034596.1:46532737-46539896 GCF_900095145.1 Mus pahari
GAGAAAGGGAAGAGGAGAGAGAGGTGTGAGAAGTAGAGGAACTAAGGAGTGAGAGTAAGAGGAAGAGAGCATGGTGGGGCTGAACACCCCTTTTTATGGTCTTCACTGTTGCTAGGTAACTGGGGAGGAGTTTAGCCTGAAGGTCAGAAGCTTGGGCCATTGCTTATGTGACCACTGACCATGCTTCTCTTTTGGGGGCTATTGGAGGTGGTAACTTAGGCGGGGGCCAGAGTTCCAGGAGCCTGAGGGAACACCTACTGTTGTCATGAGGGTGAATTATGACCACTGGGGTTCAGACCTCAGCTCAACTGGATACCAGCCTGTAATTCCCTACAAATGGCTACTTTAGCTTGCTTTTTAGGTTAATTTGCTTGAGATATTTTTTCCAACACTTTACCCCAAGATAATGTCTTTCTTTGGATTGAGGTATGTTCCTTGGATTCAGCTATGGGGAATTGCAGGCTGGTCTCTTGTTGAGCTGATGTCTGAAACCCGAAGCATGATAATCCACCTTCATGACACAGTAGACATTCCCTTATGCTCCTGAAACTCTGGCTCCTGCCTAAGTTACCCCCCCCACAGCCCCCACAAGAGAAGCATGGCTAGAAGTCACAGAGGTAATGGCCCAAGCTTCTGACCTCCAGGCTAAACTCCTCCCCAGTAACCTAGCAACAGTAAAGACCATAAAAAGGGCTGTTCAGTCCCACCTCACTCTCTTGCTCCTCTTACTTCTCACTCTCTTACTTGTCTTCCTCTTACCCCTTACTCTCAACCCCTCTCTCCTCTCTCCCTCTTACTCTCTCTCTCTCTCTCTCTCTCTCTCTCTCTCTCTTTCCCTTCTCTCTTTCCCCCTGCCTTTCTATAATAAAGCTCTAAAACCATAGAGAGTCTGCTCATCAAGATCTGCTACACTCACTCTCGCAGGTGTTTGGAACTTCTCTTCCCTCATCCCTCTCTCCTATAACCCTGGTGGCTTTAGCAAAGTAGCTCCAGGTTTCCCAGGTAGGGCTGCCCCTTGGCCACCCTGTGAAGAGTGGGTCAGAGGCTTGAATGCTCACCCAGGGCTGAGTGGAAAGTGTATAGCAGCCCTCTCGCACCTGACAGACCGGAGAATAGGTAAAATTATGGTGGGGTGTGGCTCTTTTCCTTCCCCCTCTTCCCCAGGGCCCCTCTTTTTAGTTCCCAACACTCAGCAGAAGTACAAGTCTTGTTTTCTTCTGTATTCTGTTAACCTGTGTCTTTTTATTGGGAAATCGAGATTGTTGATGTTGAGAGATATAAGGGCTAATGATGGTTGATTCCTGTTGTTTGGTTCTTGATGCTGCTGTGGATTATATGTGTATGTGTTAGCGTGTGGATGAATGTGTGTGTTTCCTTTGAGTTTGCTGATCTGAGATTATTTATTCTTTGTGTTTTTGTGGTTGTAGTTAATCTCATTATGTTGGAGTTTACCTTCTAGCATCTTCTGTAGTACTGTATTTGTAAATAGTTTTTACTGTGATTTAGTTGCTGAGTGTCATAGTCCTGACTAGCATAGGTCTTTTCATAGAGTTTGCACCAATGTTGGTGAAGCTTGCCTGTTTGAATTCCCAAATTGTCTATCTCCAGAATTCTGTCCGTTTGGATTTTCTGAGTTGATTTTATTGCCTTTGAATAAGGTCTTAAACAATCTTGTTTTTCTTTTTTTCCCCCAGTGTTTGTTCGTGTTTTCAGGATTTCTTTAAGGGAATTATTCACTTCCTGTTTAAGGACTTTTATCATCTTCATATAGACTGTTTTAAGTGTTTCCTTTTTCCCCGTGTGTTTCAGCTTTGTTGAAATATTCAGGACCTGCTATGAGAGGGCCGTATTTGGGACATTTTTCCTTGACTATAACTGATTATATTCTTACACTGGCATCTAGGCCTTGATAATGGAATTGATATAGGTATAGGTACTGCCTTATGGCTTTGTCTCTGTCGAGTGGGTGTTTTGTTCCTTGGTTTCAGTTTCCTCTGTGGGTTTTAGGACAGTGTTATGGCTGTGGTTTGCTGAGGAGGAAATTTCCTGTGGACCTGATAGTTTTGGCCACTAGAGGTTCCAACTAAAATGTATTTCTGAGTATTAGTGGCTGACAGCTTGGAATGAGGTCAGACTAGAAGTTTGAGAGGGCTCAGAGGAGGAAGAAAAGTGGGGTTGGGAGGAGAAGGTCTATGGGATCCACAGAGTAGGCGGCACATGAAGGTTAATGCAGGTCTCTTGCTGCAGTGTTAGGAGAGAGTTATGGTCTTGGCTGTTAAGGATTAGATTTCTGCACTTGTGTCTAGGGATCAGGAATTGCTCTAACTTTGATTCCAGGTGTTTATATCTGTTCTTGTTTTGTCATTTGAGTGTTCTGTTCTATTCCTTGGGGTGTTTTTTGCCCTCTCTGGAACCTAGGTAGGAAGCATGGTAATGCTGCTATAGGTTGGTGCATGGCACAGAGGAATAGAAGTGGGCTAGGAAAAGATATTTAAAGAGGATTTAGAAAATAACTAAGAGTATCCTGTTTATAGGTAGAGAAGGGTCCTAATGAAGTTGGAACTAAGGTGGCAAGTAGTTTCCAGTAAGGCAGAGGCTTATCTGGAAAGATAGTGGGGGGGGGGGGGTGAAAGGACTAAGGGGATCCCAGGTCTGGACCAAGGGTTTATAGTCTCCAGTAAATAGAGTTAAGATGGAAGAAGGGACTGATGTAATTAGATTGTTACCAGACAGGGTAAGACTGGAAAGCTCATAGGAGAGGACAGGAAGAACCTACCTGGGATCCTGCCAAGTATGGCCACTATAAGTCCTGGGTATAAAGTGTTCCTCAGTATCAGGGAATGGCACACAAACTGAGAATTGGATAAACTGGGGAGGAGGATAAGAGAGTCATCAGGGGGAAAAAAAGGAATTCTAGGTAAATGTCAAGGTTTCATTGAGTCACCAGAGAATGAAGGTAAGGTGGGAGGACAGGCCCACAAAAGCAGGCTGCTATCAGAGCAGAGATGATATGGAAGAGATTGTAATAGAGAACAAACACAAGAGTGAAATAGCCTGAGTTCATGCTAGATGTGGCTACTTAGAGCTCCAGGTAGAGATAACTGGATCCTTTGCAAGGTCTAGCAGATTCTCCAAGGAATGCAGGTAGAGTGGAAAGAGAAGCCTTTGCAAGTGGTCAGCACCAGGGCTGTGGGTCAGACTCATACATCTGTTTTCTAAATAATTTAAAACAAGGAAATAGAAATGACACATTTCATGGCCGATTATATTTACATTTTCCTTTTATTTTTATCTCTTCCCATTACTATGAGCTGCTACCTCATGCCATTTCTTTCCAGCCTAGAGACGCCAGTTAACTTTCTATAAAGCAAGTCTGTTAATAACCAATTCCTTTTCCGTTTCCTTACCTAGGAAACGTAGTCTCACCCCAGCTACTGCCTTACTCATCTTGTTAGGCTCTAGATGTTCTCTTTCTGAAGTTTAATTTTAATCTCATTTCATTTTCTCCCGTTCACTTGTCTTGAGCTGACTCTAGCCAAGATATTGACCTTAGAACAGCTGACCTGTTGATCTTCCCAGAGGGGCAGCCATTTGGAGCACTGCTTTTAGTGACTATTCTGCTGAGCCTGGGGTTTCCCAATTTTATTCCTAATGGAGACTGACATTTCTATTGATGAAACTTTCATTCTCTAGTAGAAAATGCTGTGTGGAAGGAGAACGGTCTTAAGCAAGAGCAGCACACTAACTCTCAGTTCTTACCGAAAGTTCAGTAACTTACATTGTCTGCCACTTTTTACTCTACTATACGTTTTCTCCACTGGGCTCCAGAGTCAGAAAATGATGATCACCACCATGTGTCTGGTGTTTTATTTAACTGTGAGACTATTTACTGGCCTTCTGATGCTATCCTAGAAATTCCACCTCAGGTAGGAGTTTTAGTTTTAGCATCAAGTTTAAAGGCACTTTTTAAAAACATATTGCCATGATTATCATTTGATTTCACATAACTGAGTGTTTGAAATGAAATTACTTCCAGTTTCATTACCTACACAAATGAGAGTAATGCTGAGATAAAAATAAGTTTTAAGTAGAGAAAAATTAAACTTCAAACATGTGTTCAAGGCGAGCTGCAATTATTTGAACACTAGATGTAAATGGAAACAAAAGAATACAAACAAGAGAAAATATGGATGTTAAGGGCTAGGTAAAATATTAACATCTAGATGGAATGTTAAGGTCCGGGTAAAATGTTATTGCCTAGGTAACAGTTACTTGGGTAACCTGCCATTATAAGGAAACTTTCTCATATATTTTTAATATTACTAGGAAACTTTCTAATGCCAAGTTTGATCACAAATTCTATTATGTTCTGGACCCTTGGAAAACAATCAATAAAAGTCAATAGAACTGTTTTGTATAGTTACCTCCCAAAAGCTTGGATCCTTGGATCCCTACAGCACTTCCTGAACCTGTGAATAAGTTTATGTACTATAACCTGCCCCTGGAATAGACCCTAGCATAAGAGAGACACTTGCACCAATAAAAGAAACTATTTGGAATAAGACTTTTATTCTGAATAGTGGTCCGGTGAAGTTTGAGTTCCCAGGACCTCCCTGGAAACTGATATCCTACTTGGCATAAAGAGACATGTACATGGGTAACTGACATCATGGTTGGAAAGTTAAGACATGGATGTTAAACAAGTCTCATCCTGGTAGAATTAGGACCTAAATATTAGACAAGGCAAGTCTCCTGCCAATGTTGAATACCCTAAGTAATGGGAGCAGGATAAGTGTACAATAAAGGCATGTTCCTAAGGAAATCACCTATCCCTAAGTCCTGACTGGTGTAATAACTTGGCACAGATGTTTATAAATGTGGGCTTAAAATCTCTGTAGGACCTTAACTCAGGGTCAGAGTTCAGTTCCCAAATCTAGACCATCACCCTGGTTGACTAGTACTGGGGCATATGCTCAATAAACAACTGTGTTGTTTGTGAATCAATTCCAGGACCCCAACAATAGACATGAGATGTCTTGTTTTATTCTTATGTTTTTCATTATATACTAAATATAGATGAATAATAAAACTAAAGAGAAGGACAGGACAAATATATGAATAAAATATATGTATATTGTCTGTACACGTAAGATGTACATTATATCCCTGTACATTTGTAATATGTAATTATTTAGGTATAGCTAAATTTACTTAGGTATAACTTGGAATAAGTGCATATTATTGAATTAATTTCAGTGAATGTGTACATACAGAAATGATTATTTATAAAATAGTTATCACATATACTATTGCCTGATACTATAAAATGATTAAGATTGTTTTCTTAAATATTGTTGTGTGAAACTCTTTCTCACCTCAGATAATGTTTTCCTAACCTCAGATAATAAATAATGACAGACCTAAATAATAACATCAGAGTCCAACCTGCTGAATCAATGAGCTTTACCAGGATTACTTATAGGAACATAGGTCATGAAAGAAATCAAAGAGAGCCACATCACCAAGTGCATGCATAACAATTACAACATTAAGAAACCTGGAGAGCCCTGCACAGTCTTCAGGCATCTTAACAAAGAGAGAAGCTGTTTTTCAGGGAGTTTAGTTGGTCTGAGGATCATCTAGATTATCCATATGCTGGTTTCTGATTTTCCAGGCTGCTCACCTTGATTGTCTTTTCTATGCATGTGCATGGGTAACTGAGCTTGATGTCCAACCATGATGTCAGTTACCCATGTACATGTCTGAGCTTGACTGAAAGCATCTACCTACAATATTTATGGTTTATATAATCTCAAAAGAAGTTTAAAATAATGAATCTGATCAGGTTCAGGAACGTCTCAAAGCTATTGCATGTATAGCTTTATAGACTCTTTATAACAATAAAACCCCAACTAAGAAAACAAGATGTTCCTTGTGGTGTCAGGTTTTGAGGTGTTCTATTGGAATTCTCTTTAAGACAGTAAGGAACCACAATTCAGTTAGAAAAATCTACTTTGACCAGAAGGATTTGCTATCTATTGTTTGATTGTACTAATAATATTTTTCTCAGAACTCTGCTTTCTAAGTTTCACTGTAGAACTAAAAGGTTCAAGTTTTTTTCAACCTCCCTGTAAATAACTTGTCTTTTTTTTTCATAACACTTTACTTATTGAAATTATAATATAATTACATCATTTCCTGATTTTTCTTTCTACCCTTCAATCCCTCCTATGCCACTCCATTACTAGCTCCTAAATTCTGGGTGCATTTTCTTTCATTCTCTTTACATATGTACACATATTGGATAGATATGATCAGTCACGGTGTGAGCAAATATGGAAAAAATCGCAGCATATAACCATCACTGTATGTAACTAACATGTGCTACTGTTCATTTTCAAATTGGATTAGCTACACATACTATATCCATATGTTTAGTATAAGTATACTAGGTACAGGGGTTTGAAAAGGTTTGGCCCCCATAGACACATGTATTTGAATGTTTGGCCCAAGAGAGTGGCACTATTTAGGAGGTGTGGCTGGGTTGGAGTAGGCATGACCTTGTTGGATAGAGGAAGTGTATCAATGTGGTGTCAGGTTTTGAGGTCAAATATATATTCTCAAGTTCTGCAAAGTGTGAAATTCCAGAGCTTTTTCCTGACTGACTGCAGAAAGCAGCCTCTTACTGCCTGCTTTTGGATCAAGATATAGAACTCTTTGTTCATCCAACAGCATGTCTGCCAGCACACTGCCATGCTTCCCACCATGATGATAATAGATTAAGCCTCTGAAATTGTAAGTCCCAATTAAATGTTTATCTTTATAGGAGTTATCTTGGTCATGGTGTCTCTTTGTAGCAATAAAACCCTGACTAAGAAACAAGGTGTTCCTTTCTATTGGAATTCTCTTTAAGACAGTAAGGAACCACAATTCAGTTAGAAAATCTATTTTGACCAAAAGTATTTGCTCTCTATTGTTTGATTGTACTAATAATATTTTTCTCTGAACTTTGCTTTCTTTCATCAGCTTCTTAAGCAGCACTTACCTAAAAAGGTGGTATTTATCCCTAGTTACTACAAAACCAAAATGAAACAATTTACACACACACACACACACACACACACATACACACACATACACACACACACACACACACACA
>NC_034596.1:46539991-46544856 GCF_900095145.1 Mus pahari
ACACACACACACACACACACACACACACACACCGGCAAACTGTTAGCACTCTTGAGTAAAGCATTGGGGAGTTTTTTACGAAGATATCTGTTGAGGCATGCATTTTTTTTTCTACTCTATAAATCCTAGACATGTTTTATTTCATGGTTGATCTACAACATTCTTCTGTACCTTTGTTTTCTTTAAAAGGAAGTTTCTATTGTTGACATTAGTGACTGAGCACCTCATTGATTAAGGTGCTATTTGAGTATATAACCTAGCTACCCAGAAGTTAAAATTGTAACATCAAGTTCATTTCAAATAAGGAAGAAAAAAATTGACTCTTACACTTATTTTAAAACCTGTCCTTATTCACACATTCTTAACAAAAACTTCCTCCTTACTAAAGTTATTAATCTTGAAAACTCAAAGGGAAGAACATCAAGCAATCAAAATGTAGAAAAGATCTGCTCTTATTTCTTCCATCTGAGATTGTTATTTTAATAGATACCTATGTCTTTTGTGTCTTTCCTGAAATGCACTCAGGTTTCACTTCTTTGCTGTCACCAGGTTCTGTTTCTGAAAGCCACATATTGATTTAATTTCCATGCACTGGCGTTCTGAATAGGGCTAGGACTCTTCATTTACTCTCCATGTTTCACATTAATACATTTACTTCCATAGAAAATGGACTCGTAACAATGGTAATGATACCTGTCTCAACATTATCTCAAAAACTCACTTCCATAACGAGACCAGGAGAAAATTTACATTCTGATTATTGACATTTAAGTATACAGAACATAACACTGCCATTATTTACAAGTGGCTTATTACTTCCCTGAATATATGTAGAGAGTTTGTTAATTATATACCACAGTGTAGAAAAGATATTCTTGTACCTTTTCAATGCCCCCTTTCCCTGTAATTACCTTTTAAGTAAGACAAGCATCTTGGCACTTCCTTAGTTATCATAAATGTATATTCTCTGACATTTATATACTGTAAATGGGATCATTAACTTTTAAAAATCTTTCTGATAAGAAATACATTCTCATTTCTTAGCATCTTGAAAGTGTAGGGGATCAAACATGATAAAGCTTCAGAATCAGTATACTCCTTTTGTTAGGTTATGCTTCATATACAATAATGTTCATTAAAAGTTTACATTATAAGTAGTGCTAGTCTGACTTAAAAAATATAAAGAAAATTGACATTTTTTTTTCTGTCATGTGTCAGAGCAAGACAAACACTTTACTTTTCAGTCATTATGAAAGAATTTAAGACTAATCTTAAAACCAAAAGGAATAGGAATTTAAGGGTAATATGAATACTATATTTGGAGACGAACAGACATTAATAGTTAGCATATCTAATTCTTCAAACTAAAATGGCTCTTCAGCATTTCCTGGAAGTAAGTCTCTTTGAGAACACTATATCCCTGACCTTGTAAAACTGATCCCTAAAGATACTTAATTATAATTTGAAAATGATAACTATGACAATGCTTGAATTTCCACTGTGAAGAAGAAAAATTAATAACTAAGAACCTTGTGTGCCACTAATTTTTAACAGTTGTTTCAAATATTTTTATTTGATAAGCTTATTCTTCTAAAGTCTGAACAGAGGATTGGGTTCTAAAATGTAAATATTAAACTATTCCAGTCTACAGTATATAAGAAACTCAGAAGTATGTTCTTGTGTAAAAGACTAGTGTACTGATATTAAGGGAAAAACAAGTGAGTCTCACCCCGGTTCTGTAACAGAATACCTATGGCAGTCTTCCTTCCTCCTTACCCCAATCTCTTCTGGGAGACCAGCTCTCTCCTGGCAGGACTTTGTGCAGAACAGGGGAGAGTGGGACTGTGGGACAGCCTTCTCTTTTTTTTATTTCTTAAAGGGATTTATTCACTTTATCTTTAAGGGAATGTGTATCTACCTGAGCTACAGCCTGGGATATTCACTCTACCATCTTCCCAATAGGGAAGATTCTACAAATCTTCCCATTCCAAACTCTTTCCACCCACTCATTTCCTACTAGTAAAAACAGGAACCATCACATTCTCCTAAAATCCATCGAGGAAACAGAAACCTGCCAGGAAAAGTCCAGCCACCAACCCAGTAGAGAAACTCTGCTCAATCACAGACTAAATAGGCCAGAAGACCAGAAAGAAAACAGAAACTATAGAACAACACACCCATCCAACACACCAAAAAATGAGCTGGCACTGAACCTATAATTATCCCAAACCCAGATGCCTAGATACAAGCATAAGAACACATTCAACAAACAGGACAGTATGAATATAGGTGGAAAATTACTCAAAAAAAGATTTGCAACCATAATCCCAAAACACATAAAAAATTATCCACCATGATCAAGTAAGCTTCATTACAGAAATGCAAGGGTATTTGAATTTTAATATGCATCGCAAATACATATTAAAATGTTTTTCAATATGTGAAAAGCAATATAATCCACTCTAAAAAGAAACTGAAAGATAGAAATCAACATGATCATTCATTAGATGCAGAGAACCCCTTTGACAAAGTCCAACACTGTTTCATTATAAAAGTCCCGGAGAAATTAGGGATACAAGAGACATACCTAAACATAACAAAAGCATCTATAAGCCCACAGCCAGCATCATAATTAAATGAGAGAAACTCAAAGCAATTTTACTAGGAACAATTCAATTTCATTAAGAACAATTTCAATCATGAATGAGACAAGATTGTCAAATGTCTCCATACTTAGTCAATATACCTATACAATATACTTAGACAATATACTGTTGTCTTATCCCCCATATGACAAGAGAAGATCACGGAGATTGAAATTGAAAAGAAAGAACTCAAAGTATAGCTATTTGCAGATGATTTGGCATGTGTGATAAATACATACAGCAAGGGAGCAGGATACAAAATAGGAAAAGATTTTTACCATCTCACATCTAAAAGAAGACTAATATCCAATATATATATATATATATATATATATATATATATATATATATATATATATATATATATATATAGAAACTAAATATTTAAAAGAGCAAATAATCTAGTTTTAAAATGGGGGAACAAATAGAAGCAGAGAGTTTTCAATAGAGAAAACTCAAATGGTTGTGAAAAACTTAAAAAATGTTCAACATCCTTAGCCATCAGGGAAATGAAAATCAATACAACTTTGAGATTTCATCTTACACATCAGAATAGCTAAGGTCAAGAACACAGGTGACACCTCTTGCTGGCAAGGATGTGGGATAAGGGAACCAATCCTCCATTGCTACTGGAAGTAAAAATTCATGCAGCCAGAATGGAAATCAATGTGGTGATTCCTCAGGAAGATGAAACTTGATTTACCTCAAAATCTTGCCATTACACTCTTGGTTGTGTACCCACCATAATACTTTTGTTTTTATTTTCTACTGTGGATGGTACTGGCTCTCTGATTTCTTACTCTATGTGTTTGTAATTGGTGCATAAAAATCTAGTAAACTTTGCATGTTAATTTTATGTGTTGTCTGGTAGAACCACTCTGGAAATCAGTCTGGCAGTTCCTCCGAAAATTGAACATAGCACTACCTGAGGACCCAGCTATACCACTTCTGGGCATATACCCAAAAGATGCTCCAATATATAACAATGACATATGCTCCACTATGTTCATAGCAGCCTTATTTATAATAGACAGAAGCTGGAAACAACTCAGATGTCCTTCAACAGAGGAATGGAAACAATAAATGTAGTACATTTATACAATGGAGTACTAATCAACTATTAAAAACAATGACTTCATGAAATTCTTAGGCAAATGGATAGAACTAAAAAATATACCTGAGTGAGGTAACTCAGTCACAAAAGAACATACATAGTATGTACTCACTGAAATATGGATATTATGGAAAAAAGCTCACAATACCCACAGACCAAATGAAGCTCAAGATGAAGGAAGACCAGAGTGTGGATGCTTCAATCCTACTTAAAAGGGAGAACAAAATAATCATGAGAGGTAGCGGGTGGGAGGGACTTGGGAGCAAGAGAGGAGGGGGGAGGAAAAAGGGGGCAGGATCAGGAGAGATATACATAGGGTCAGGAAACTGAACAGAGGTGTGTAGCAATGGCAAATGGTGACCTGGGGGTAGCCACCAGAAAGTCCCAGATGCCAGGAAAGCAAGAGTCTCCCGGGACACAATGAGGATGACAGTAGCTGAAATACCCAACAAAGGAGAGAGAGAACCTGTAGAGACAATATCCAGAGGTTAGGCAAGGCCCTGAGTTGAGGGATGGGGCCACCCACCTATCTCAAAAATATTAACACAGAATTGCTCCTGACTAAAGGAAATACAGGGACAGAGAGTAGAGCAGAGATTGAAGGAAAGCCCATACAGAGACTGCCCCACCTGGGGAATCCATCCCATATGCAGACACCAAACCCAGACTCTACTGCTGATGCCAAAAAGTACTTGCTGACAGGATCCTGATAGAGCTGTCTCCTGAGAGGCTCTGCCAAAGCCTGACAAATACAGATGCAGATGCTTGCATCCAACCATTGGACTGAACATGGTGTCCCTATGGAGGAGTTAGTGGAAGAACTGAAGGAGCTGAAGGGGTTTGCATCCCCATAGGTTTCATATGTATAACATCATAGCACTTGTAAACAAGAATATTGTAACTTAATTATTTTTATTTCCTTCTATTTTCTCACTGCCCTAGATAAGACTTTAAACACTACATTGAAAAGGAGTAGAGGCTGGGTGTGGTGATGCACGCCTTTAATTCCAGCACTTGGGAGGCAGAGGCAGGTGGATTTCTGAGTTCAAGGCCAGCCTGGTCTACAAAGTGAGTTCCAGGACAGCCTGAGCTACACAGAGAAACCC
>NC_034596.1:46544906-46545905 GCF_900095145.1 Mus pahari
AGAAAAGAAAAGAAAACAAAAGAAAAGAAAAGGAGTAGAGACAACTTTTGTCTTGTTCTTGACCTTAATGGAAATCCCTAGTTTCCCCTTTGGAATTTTGCTGGCTATAGTTTTACCACATATTCCCTTTATTATAGTCAAGTATGTTTTTCTCCAACCCTCCCTATGACTTTTATAATGAACAGGTGTTTTTTTGTTTAATTGTTTATTTGCTTAGTTGTTTGGGTAGTTGCTTGACCTTTTTTTTTTTTTAACTGGGTTGCTAGAGGAAAAAAAACACTGCTCTGAGCCCATGAACTAGGAGATTAACCTGCCCAAAAAGTGTGTCCCCTGTGCAATGATAGCCCTACAAATTTTTTTTTTAGAAAAAAAAATCACTCTCTGATTAAATTTGAGGCCTTCCCCACAAGAAAGAACTTATTCCTAATATTGAAAGCTTTCTCAAAAATTTATGATGGAAGAGGCCAAAGTCCCAATGAAAGTGTATGTATTTGAATACTTGGTCCCCAATTTGTACAACAGTGTGGTAAGGATTAGGATGTGTGACCTTTTGTGATGACATATGTCACTGAGCGTATCTATTAAGATTTCAAATGACTTATGTAATTCTCAATGAGATTTCAATAATGGTTGTGGCTCAAGATGTGAGCTCTCAACTGCTCCTTCCATCTACTATCATGAACTCTAACCCTCTGAAACTGTAAGTCCAATTAAACACACTTTATTTCATAAGTTGCCTTAGTCATGGTGCTTTATAACAACAATAAAAAAGTAATTAAGTTAAAATATGGTAACATGGAGTGGGCTATTACTTTGAGGAGACTATAATGCTGGGGTTTTATACAACTACAGAAGACATTGGGACTTTGGACTATAAATGTGGTTGAATGCTGTAAGCAGATCTTAGTGGCCTAGTAACCTAGTAGGGTCTTGCAGACTGTGGAGGCCCAGCTCAAGAGGTTTCAAAGGGGTATAGTATTAGCAACTGGGTTAGAGACC
>NC_034596.1:46548771-46569307 GCF_900095145.1 Mus pahari
AGTGAGTTCCAGGACAGCCAGGGCTATACAGAGAAACCCTGTCTCGAAAAACCAAAAAAAAGAAAAAAAATGTAAATGAAGAAAATATCTAATAAAGAAAAGGAAAAAACACAGGAAAATAATGGGCTAATTTCTTTGGTGAAGAAGATTTCAAGATAGCCAGATATTAACTCTACCATAAAGTTGTTAGTAATCACTCTAATGTAGGATTACAGTTTTAAGAAAAAGAAAAAAGAAAAAAAAAAAAGAAATGCAAAAGGAGAAACATAGTGCTAGAAAGTTTAATCTCAGAGCCATTGTTTATGCTGAGAGAGAAGAATTTAAAGAGCCCTGATCCAAAATAATATATATAGATGTTTATCCTCAAGGCAAAACTCCACTGATCAAGTCTTCAAACTTGTGAATAGGCAAGGGTCTAAGAAATTTTCTGTTTTTAAAAAATGACAACAAATGTAAGCTCTTACAAAAGATTCCAGGACAACAGAGTCCACTCCAAGTGGGCATTTGTATTTGGCAGTGCTGTCCATGTGCTATATATTTCGAGTTATAAAGAATACATGACAAAGGGGTTGTAACTCCTTCCTCCATGGTTAAAAAAAAAAAAAAAGCCACAAACGTTTTTGGAAATAGAATCCCTGAAGGGAGTCCATTGTGAAGGTATAAAAGTTACATCTCTATTGTATTGGAGAACATAAGATAACGGAAATCCCAAAGCCATGAGACATTTCCAAGATCTGCAGAAAGGAAGTAGAACAAGAAATAATAAAGTTTATTGCAATGAGCAAAAGTGGAAACATGGAGCTATCTAAGTCCTTGACTTCAGACATGGATCTATAAGATTTAGAGTTTGCCTTGGTGAGCTTCAGTCTTCCTTTGTTCCAGTATTTCTCCACTATGCCCTGATTTCTACATTTTGAAATGGTATTATATATTCTGTGTCATTGTATATTGGATTATGTAATTTGCTTTTTTTATTTTACATGGGGAGGTACAATTAAGAAACTGTCTTTTCTTGAAGGACTAAAATGGGGATATACCCAGGGGAACCCACCCACTCAGAGGAGAATGGGAGGTAGTGGTGAAAGAATTATGGGAGGAGGTAAACAGAAGAGGGATAATGAGCAGGATATAAAGTGAGTAAGTAAAACTAAATAATTTTTTTTTAAAAAAAGAGATTGTTTTGACTCTCAGAAGAGACCTTAGTTGATGATTTTCAAACTGTATTGATACTGTGAATGATTATAGGGACTTTTAAAGTTGGACTAAATGCATTTTGCATTATGATGGGGCTATGAGTCTATGGGGGTCCCAGGATTGGAATATAGTGCTTTGAATAAGGATGGTTCCCATAGGCTTATATTTAAATACTTCATCCTGAGTTTGCAAAACTATCTGGGAGAGATTAAGAAGTATGGTATTACTTGAGAAAGTGTGTCACTGGGAGTAGAATCTGAGGTTTTAAATGACTCAAGCAATTTCCAGTGTGTTCTTGATATAAAGTAAGATCTGAGGACTCAGTTGTTCCTTTGTGCCATCATCATGCATTCTACCTCTATGAAACCTTGAGCCAAATTAAACCTTTCCCCCTAGAAACTTCCTTGATCATGCCATTTTTATCACAGCAAGAGAAAAGCAACCAAGACACATATATAAGGAAGATTCATCAAGATAACAGTTGATTTATTTTTTTTAGAATTTTTTTGATTCTTTATGAATTTCACATCATGCACTCTAATCTCTCCATCTTCCTACCCCTCCATATTCACTCTACACCTTTGCAATGGTCCTCGGAAAACAAAAGAATAAAAACAACATACAAATATGTAATAAAAAAATTAAAAGTCTTGCCATGGAAGCTATGGTATGTCGCACTGTGTCACACAGAGCACTCTTGGCTAAACATCTTCACTTGCAAAAGTTCTTTGCAGTGAGTCTTTGGTCTGGTTTGAGGCCTCCGGCTTCTGCTATACTCTCAATACTGGATCCTCACCTGGACTCCTCTCAGATTTCCTGTTGTTGCCCTCCCTCTTGGAGACTCTGGAGCTTTAGATCTGAAGGACTCACCTACTTACATGCCCAATTGGGGTGGATCTTCTCAGAGCCCTGGATCTAGTACTAGGTGGTATCTGAGTAGGTTAACCTGCTGGATCTCCTGTACCTCCACCACCAGGGCCTGCTCTGCTCTGCTCTGCTTTTCAGGCATGGTGGGAAGCCCACTCTCCTGAGTACTGCATGCCTATGGGGTCTGCCTGCTCTAGGTGATGAGGTGGGCCAGGGCAAGGAAGGCATCTCTCCCACATCCATGCCACTGCTTGGCAGATGAGAAGCGGGTTAGGGCCTGCTCTGCAACTGAATTCTGCAAGGGGCAGGGTCAGCTCTTCAACACCCACTCCACCAGAGCCAGCTCTCCCATGTTGCTCAGGCGAGGGGTAGGGCCTGCTGTTCCATGTTCCAACTCTCTTGGTGGGGTGCCAAGGTTCTGCCAGTACATTAGTTTGAAGAAGGCAGGGCAAAGTCTGGAACAGTTGGGGGGTCCTCCATCTACCTCTTCCCTCCAGAACATCAGATGTTACTGTTGGCCAGACCAAAGAGCGTGATTTGGAGTCTGGGATGAATTGGGTCCACAGTGTTCCTGTCCATCCAGGAATGCTGGAATTGTTGGAGCCCTTAGAACAGGAGTAAGGAGGTTCAAGCAGCCCAGCATGGGTTGGTGGCCTGGCTCCCGGGTCCGCAGCCACTACAGTGGCAATGATATTGGGAACTCATGCTCTGATGTGAGCCTCTGAGAGTAACAGGATCCTGGTTAGGCAGGCAGGTCCAAGGTCCAGTGATGAGTGTGTTGGCTAGAGAGAGCCTACCTCTAACTGTTACAGCTCAGTAAGAACAACCAGCTTCAGAAGATCCCTGGTGAAATAACTTGTGGGCTTTATTTTATGTGAACAGGGACTATATGAACCTTGGGAATGGCATGGGATTGGCGGCAAGGGTGGTAAACACATTCTATTGGTTGAGACTAAGTTGCCGGTGATGTTCTGTTTGCATGGAGAATAGTTCTAGGTGCTGTGCTACATGACTGACTGGATTTGATCGTTAGCTTGTGTGCTAGTTAGGGGTCATGGTTACATGCCCGGAGGAAAGCATGGCAATAGGGAAGGAGCTAGCTCTATTCTTCCCAATTCTGAGCTCTGAGATTTCCAGGGTTTAAGCTGGCTTTGCTTCTCTAGTTCCTTCCCAGTCCCTCTTGTGGTACAATCTGCATGTCCCACAGCTCTTTCTAGTGTGGTGGCTAGCAAGCACCAAGGGCCAGCTCCGCCCAGTGGTCTGCTAGAGCATAAGCATGGCCTCGGACAGGAGCCTAGACCTAGGACATCTGCATGGCCTTTGGTGATAACATGGGCCTTGGATATCAACATAGGACCATGGACCAGACACAGCTCCAGGTGGCAGTATAGGCCTGGATATCGCCATAGACTCCAAAGGTACTGCAGGACATTCAGATCAGTATGTCCCCTGGTGGTAGCATGGCCCTCAGACATCCACATGGTTTCAGGTGGCAGCCCAGACCACAGACCTTTGCATGGCCTTTGGTGATACCTTGGACCATGGACATCAACACAGACTCCAGCTGCAAGAGGACCAGGAACCCAGACATGGCCCTCAGCAGTAGCCTAGGTCAGGTTGTCAACATAGCCTCAGGTGTCAGTACAGGGCACTCAGATTAGTTTGTCCCAAACTGCATCATCAACATGATTTCAAGCAACAGCCTAGACCACCGACAACCCAATGACCTTTGCTGGCAACACAGACCATGGACATCAGCACAGACCCTGGCCACAGCATGGCCATTGACCTTCATACCTGGCTGTTGGTCGACACCATCATGTATGTCTCCAGTTTCTACTCTCTCCTCAGTGCATGAACCACTTGGTATCACTTTCTATCCCATCTCTCCATCTTTTCCATCTCTCCATCCCATATTCACTCATCATAGTAGCACCCACCATGGCCTAAGCCAGACACTTGGGCATCTTTCTTCCAGCCTCCTTGTTTCTTGGAGCTGGTGCAGAAAAAAAAAAAAAAAGTTGATTTCTTAATGGAAACTCTGAAAACAAGAAAAGCCCAGAGCAATGAACTTGGGGTATTAAAAGAGTGTGACTGCCAATGTAGATTAGTGCACCAAATAAAATTATTTGTCATTCCAAACAGCCTAAAAATACTCATATCCAATCCACCTTTAAAAAAAAAATCACTAAACAGAGTACTGGAAAGAATACTTCAAACTGAGCAGAGGAGTATACATACACAAGCAAAAGACTCTAAAGAGAAAGCAAGCAAAACTATGATTAATGAAATGCAAAATAAGACTAAGAACACACTAAGCATAAAAATCAAACCAAGCCAAACCAAAACAACAATAGCACAAACCACAAATCAAACTAACTGCAATCAAACAAAACTTTGAAAATAGCTTTAAATATTAATGGCTTCAGTTCTCCAAATTATAGGCGATAGATTAGCTAGAAAGATTTAGAAACATATTGATTTTTCTGTTATCTATGAAAAAAATATCATAATTTTAATAATAGACACGAATTTAAAGTGAAAGGATGAAAAATGTATTCCAAGTAAATGGAGGCAGAAGTAAGTAGGTCTGGCTATCCTAAAATGTGACAAAGTAAATTTCAAGCTAAAGCTAATCAGAGAAGAGAAAGGTTATATCCATTCTAATCAAAGATAAATTAATCAAAAAACCACAACACCAAACATCTATGCATAAAATTCTGCTACACCCTTTTTCTATAAAGCATAGTGATAGAATAAAAGACACAGATTTCCACAAACCTATTAATAGTGGGGAACTTTAACACCCCATTTTCTCCAATACATAGGTCATCTAGACAAATAAACT
This sequence comes from Mus pahari, assembly GCF_900095145.1. Taxonomy (NCBI): domain Eukaryota; kingdom Metazoa; phylum Chordata; class Mammalia; order Rodentia; family Muridae; genus Mus; species Mus pahari. The sequence continues at coordinate 46,553,681 of NC_034596.1, forward strand.
TAGCCCCACAATTAAAAGGTATCATACATCAGATGTACCATAAAGATAGCTGGGGAATATTCCAACAAAAGAACACACATTCTACGCACTAGCCAATGGAAGCGTCTCCAAAATGGACAACATGCTGGGATACAAAATAAGCCTTTACAAAGCTAGAAAACAATTTCATGTATGTATCCTATCTAACAATTACATAATAAAATTCAAAATCAACAGTAAGCAAAACTCTAGTCAGTCTATCAATCATGGAACTGAACAATTCATTACCTAATGGTGAATGGATGAAAGAAGAAATCAAAATATTCTTAAAACTAAATAGAAATAAAAATATAACACCGAAAAACCTGAAATACATTTAAAACAGCCTTAAAGAGAAATGTTCTGGCCCTAAGTGTCTACATTAACAAATTATAAAGAGGACAAGTTACTGATGCAGTTCAAAACTGGAAAAACGAGAAGCCTCAGAAGTGAAAGTGAGTACAGGTATGATTATGATTAGGGAAATTCACCGAGAATTCACTGGGCTAGTTCTGGGGCCAGTATTTTGGGTCTAGACAAATCCTAAAAGGTAGTTATGTCTCAAGAACCTGGACTTGAATAGGAGAGAAGGATGAGTGAGTATAGTTATTCTGTCTAGGTCTGTGCCATGTGTGGTGATGATGGAGTCCCTTGTAGGAAGTGGGTTTGGGTCAGAGCAAGACTTAAAGGCAAAAAAGAAGACCTGAGAAGGGGAGCTGTGGTGAGCAGTAGCAGCAGGACTAGGGATAACTTGGGTGCCATGCGTGGTTGCTCTGTGTTCCCTGAAAGGAAACCAACATCTTTTTACTTTATTTTTTCACAATCCACTTGAGATTTATTAGGATTGTATACAGGAACATGGGTTGAGTGCTATTTTCTGGAGCATGCGTGCCTTACCATTAGCTATACTCCCAAAGAAAATGACTCCTACTTCCACAGAGACCATTAACTGTTGATAGATGTTCAAGGAATAGTAAGGCTCTCCACCACTATATTAGTTGGGGTTTTCTAGAGGAATAGAACTGATGAATGTGTAAATATGTATGTATGTATGTATGTATGTATGTATGTATGTATGTATGATCAGGATTCATTACAGTGACTTTTAAATTGTTATCCAGCTGGCTGTCTACCAATGGAAAGTCCAAAATTCTAGTAGCTGTTCAGTTCATAGGACTGGATGTCTCAACTGTTCTTCAGTATGTACGGTTAGAACCCTGAAGAAAGTAAGCTCTAATTAATGCCAGTGAAGCAATGGAATTGCCAGTGAGAGAAAGGGTAAACGGGCAGAGAGAGAAAGAGAGAGAGAGAGAGAGAGAGAGAGAGATTCCTTCTCCCAAGTCCTTTATATAAGCTGCTACCAAAAGGAATGCTCCAGATTAAATGTGTCTCATCCCATCTCAAGAGATACATATTGAAGGTGAGTTCTTACACTTCAAACAATTTGAGGAAAATACCTCAGTTGTGTACTCAATCTCTTGGGTATTAATTAATTCCACATGGCATCAAATTGACAATCAAGTGAATGTTGAGAGCTTCCACATTATGCAGGATAATCACACTTGTGAGTTCATGAGAACAACAGCCACGTCATGTCCAGAAGACAGCATTTTACAGTGTCCCTCCTCATCCTCAGGATCTTATATTCTTTTAATCCATGCTTCTATGTTTTTTGAGCTTTGGAATAGGTATTACAGCTGTCCTATTTAGGGCTGAGTGTTCAAAAGTCAATTACACTTAGCACATAATCAAGTATGACTCTCCATTAACCACTTCCCACTACAAAGAGAAGGTTTACTGACCAAGGTTAAAAACAGAACAAACGTGGGTGTCTTAGGGATTTATTGCTGTGAAGAGACACCATGACTGTAGTGACTTTTAGAAAAGAAAAGATTTAATTGGGGTTGATCTACAGTTTCAGAAATTTAGTCCATCATTATCATGGCAGGAGACATGGCTGTGTGCAAGCAAACATGGTGCTGGAAATGGAACTGAAAATTCTACCTCTAGATCTGCAGGCACCAAGGAGAAAAGTGTGTCACATAGATAGATGGATAGATAGATAGATAGATAGATAGATAGATAGATAGATAGATAGATATAAAGATAGGTAAGATGTATATGCATATATACACATATACATATATCATATCTGTGTATATTGTTTTGGTTAATACTCCCCCTACTTCTTTTTAATCACCCATTCCAATTTGTTTAATTATTTATATATTTTTTCTGGTATTTATCCTTGTTTTTAACTTTTTATTGATTCTTTGTGAATGTAACATCATACACCCCAATCCTACTCATCTCCCCATCCCTTCTTATATGCTCTATGCCTCTGCAACCACCCCCAATATAGAAAAAAAAAAAGAAAATTAAGATAAAAAAATATCCTGGAAGCTTTAGCGTATCAAAGTGTCAGTGTGTCACACATCATATTCTTTTGTCCACACATTTTTACTTGCAAATGTTCATTTCAATAAGTCATTTATCTGACTTGAGACTTCGGGCTTCTGCTACTCTATAAATACTGGATCCTCATCTGGATTCCTCTCCAATTTCCTGTTGTTGCTCGGTGTCTTGGAGATTCTGCAACTATAGATCTGCATGACTGCTCCTTTCATGCACTCTAACGATTCATAGATGAAGTAGATGTTGGTATGGGCCAGCTTAAAGTCCTAGATGGGGTCCTGGGTAGTAGTTGAGTTGACCAGTCTTCCAGCTCTTCCACACCCATACCACCAGGGCAAACTCTCCAGCATTTCCCAGGATATCTCACCCAATGCTGCCTTCCCTCAGCATGCCCTCAAGGCTATCTCACCTGCCCCCTTGCCACCAGGGGAAACTCTACTGTGCTGCCCATGAAAAGGGTGAAGCCAGATGTGCAGAGTGATTCTAGTGGCAGTCTAGAGCAGAGATATCTGCATGAGCTTTTGTGCTAACATTGCCCTGGGACATCAACAAAGACTGCAGCTGCAGTAGAACCACAGACTCAGACATGTCCATGGGAGGCCACATGGGCCCAGATGTCACCATGGCCTCAAGTGTCAGTGCAGGCCACTCAGATGAGGATTCAGCCCCCAACCCACCCTACTCTGCATGGCCTTTTGTGGCAACTCAGGCCATGGACATTGACACAAACTGCTGCAGCAGAACCACACAGCAAGGCATGGCCCTGGGCAGCAGCCTGGACTGGGATGTCACCATGGTTTCAGGTTATGCAGACTCCTCTTATCTGCTAGAGTCTCTAGTTCTACCTTTCTCGGCAATGTATGAACCTGTTGGTGTTACTTTCTCACTCATCTTTACCATGTACTCAATCTTTCCCATCTCCTTGTCACATATCTGCTCATCTTAGTGGTGGTAGTGGTGCACTAGTTGTGTGCTTGGGTATTTTTCTTCTGACTGCCCTGGGCTCGTCTGCCTAAAATTGGCACTTGGATGTCTTTCTTCTGGTAACAAGGACAGCAGGATTGGGGCAGGTGCTTGAGTGTCTTTCTTTGGCTGCCCTGGCTGACATGGCCAGGGTGACCTTAATTCTTTATAATTTTTACAAAAGGAGAAGATACAGATTCTAAATAAAGGAAAATTAGTTGCTATGAAAGAAAAATATTAATGACATTTGAAAAAATGACAAAAGTACATACTCAGTAAATGTATTGTGCAAATACCTGCCCACCAATATGAAATTTATGTATATACTCATGGCAGAAAAATAACAATTATTTTTAATGAATTTTATATTTCATGAAAAAAAGAGGGTTTACCAGAATTTGCCTGGTGCTTATTTTATTGTGTACTGATTTTACTTACTGCAATGCAAACATACTAAAGACTAATTCTTTTTACTTCTAATTTTTATTAGATATTTTCTTTATTTACATTTCAAATGTTATCCCCTTTCCTGGCTTCCCCTCCAAAAACCCCCTATCCCCTCCCTCCTATACCTTCTCACCAACCCTCTTAACTTACCTGTTAGGTACCCGTTATCCATTGCAGTGTGTGGGCAGAGACTTAAAAGAAGTTTGCTTTTGGAAAAAGAAAAGCAGAACATATGGAAATGAGGGGACATGGCCTAGCCCTGGTCACTGAAATATACCATGCTACATTTGAAGTAACAATATCTGAGGCAGTCCCTTTTCCATACGCAAAATTAAAATTAAGTTATGGGGGGAATTTTCACTTTCTATGGTTCCTTTTCAAGCAGTCTATTGCTTTTTATCTAAAAGATTCATTAGTGCGTATAGAAACAGGATGTGAAGCTGATGTGTACATTTCAAACATAGCATGATTGTCTTTGAAGAAGAAATTAAGTCATAAGGTGCTGATGCAGTACTGAACTATTAGAAGAATGGAGAAGGACAAAGACTAAGGAGATTTTTTAATCACAGGCTTTAATTTAAATCAGAAATTTCTCAAGAGAATTCCTTTGATAATTGCTTTTAATTTCTCTATCATTTGTCTTTTATGTCTTTAGCTATGTTCATTATGAGAAAGACTTTAAATTTCAAATAATGGTGGTACTGAATTCTCTATTGCCTCAATTTTCATTTCACTAAATTCTTTTAATATTGAAATGAACAATGCATTCTGATGCATCCAGTTATTAAGGAACATTTGACTAGTCAAATATAACTTTCTAAAACTTAGTTCTTTTATTCCAGCACTCTATTTTAATGCATTCTTATAGCTTTTATTGTTTTAATTATACCAGTTTTCAGATCTAATTAATTCTGTCAGTACAATGGCTTATTAAAATGCTTTGACATTTTAATAAACAGTAGAAATGTATGGTGTGTGTGTGTCTATGTGTTATTTTATTATTTTATGAAAAGCAGTAGATGTTAGAGTGTAAAATTGTTAAATTTATTTCAAAATAGTTAAATCAGTTGTGCACATAAAAATTCTAAATAATTCGGTTTGTTCCAAATGATGCTATTCTCTCCACTCAAAAGTTATTCATTAATAGTGAATTTATTTTTATACCATAGCCAGTATTATAATACAGTTTTAAGTATTAAAGAATTATGCCTCATTTCTCATAATCAAAGAATTATGCCTCATTTCTACTTTATCAACAATGTTCATATGTTTACTAGACTTTAACCTCAGACTAAATTAAAAATGGCTTAGAAGTAGACAGTGGTTGAACTACTATATAAACCTTATTGTATTATTTATTTTTTATATTTATTATCTTATGTGTATTAGTGTTTGGCTAGCATGTATGTATATGTACCATGTGTGTGCCAGTGTTTGCATAGGGCTGAAGAGAGTGTTGCATCCCCTGATCCTACAAGTACAGATGACTGTGTGCCATTAGGTGGGTTTAGTCAACTGAACCCAGGTCCTTGGCAAGACCAGCTAGTGTTCATAACCACTGAGTCAATTCTCCAGTTCCCACATATCATTCTTAAAAATTGCACAGTATCCCACTTCCCCACACAGGCCAGATCAGCTATCAAAAACCCACCTTAACACTATAGCATAAAGGTAAAAGACACCATCAATAGGAAAAATTGGCAACCTAAAGATTGGGAAAATATCTTCATAAACCCTACATTGGACAGAGGACTAATATACAAAATGTATAAGGAACTCAAGAAGTTAACCCCCACAAAGCAAACAACCCAATTTAAAAATGGAGTACAGAACTGAAGAGAACTCACAACAGAAGAATCTTGAATGGCCAAGAAGAACTTAAAGAAATGTTCAAAGTCCTTGGTAATCAGAGAAATGCAAATCACAACAACCTTGAGATTCAGTTCACACCAATCAGAATGGCTAAGACCAAAATCTCAAGTAACAGTACATGCTGGTAAGGATGTGGAGAAAGAGGAGCACTCCTCCATTACTGGTAGGATTGTAACCTGGTACAAACATCTGGTAAACAATCTGGCAATTCATCAGGAAATTGGAAATAGTTCTACCTGAAAACGCAGCTATACCACTCTTGGGCATATACCCAAAAGATGCCACACCATACCACAAGGACACATACTCCACCATGTTCATAGCATCCTTCATTGTAATAGCCAGAAACTGGAATCAACCCAGATGTCCCCCAACTGAAAATTGGGTACAGAACTGAAAATTGGGTACAGAAAATATGGTTCATTTACACAAGTGAATACTATTCAGCTATTCAAAACAAGGACATATGAATTTTGCAGGCAAATGGATGGAACTAAAAAATATCATCCTGAGTGAGGTAACTCAGAACCAAAAGGACATGTGTCGTATATACTCACTAGTAAGTGTATATTAGCTAAGTAGTACAGAATACCCATAGTTCATAAGAAGTGTAACAAGACAGGCCCATTTAGAAGGGGAAAATAAAGAATCACAGAAGTCAGAGGGAGGGAGGGAACTGGGTGTGGGAGGAGATGGGATTGGGAAAAGGGGAGTAGAATCGGATATAGGGAGGGAACAGTAGAGAAGCCTAGAGGGTCAAGAGAATGAATGGATAAGCAGCCTCTGGGGGTGGGAGGTATAGGGACCCTCTAGAAAGTACCAGAGACTGGGGAGGTGAAAGACTCTCAGGACTCAATGGGTGTGACCTTAGCCAAAATGTCCAACGTTCAGGAGAGGAAACTCGAAGAGTCCACCTCCAGTAAATTGACAGGGCCTCAAGTGGAGGAACAGAGTTACTAACCCACAGTCAAAATTTCTGACCTAGAATTGCTTCTGTCTAAAAGAACTCCAGGGAAAAAAATGGAAAAGAGATTGAAGGAAAGGCAATCTAATAACTGGGCCAACTTGGAATCCATCTCATTGGGGTGGGGCACCAAGACCTGACACTATTACTGATGCTATGATGTGCTTACAATCAGGAGCCTGGCATGACTGTCCTCTGAGACAGAGGCAGATACTTATACCAAAGTTGGAGACCTCTAAGGTTGAATTAGGGAAAGGATTGAAGAAGCTAAAGGGGAGACAAACCCCATAGGAAGACAAGCATACTCAAGTCATTCAGACTCCAGGGAGCTCCCAGTGACTTAACCACCAACCAGGAGCATGTCAGAAGCTCCTAGCACATATTTAGCAGAGATTTGCCTGGTCTGGCTTCAGTAGAAGATTCACTTAATCCTCAAGAGACTTCATGCCCCCAGTGGAGGGGAAGGTATGGTAGGGGTGTGCCCTCTCAGAGACAAGAGGAGAGGAACTGTGGGAGGGGAGGCCAAGCAGAACAATGACTGGAATGTAAATAAATAACTTTTAAAAAGTGCATGGTATTCCCCAGGATACATTCCACAGAACTCAAGAAGGTTAACAAGCCAAAGGGCCCAAGTGAGGATGCTTCAATCCCATTTGGGAAGGAGAAGAAAGCCATCATGGGAGGCAGAAGGAGGGTGGGAGCTGGGGGGGGGGAGGTGGTAGAAAGGGAAAGGGAAAGAACATGACCAGGTATGGAGGGAGGGGGACAGGAGAGATGCCCTGAGGGCCAGCAAAATGAATGGAAATATGCATTCTCAGGGGCTGGGAGTTTGGTGGTGCCTTCTAGAATGTACTACAGACTTGGGAGGTGAAAGACTCTCAGGACTCAAAGGGAAGAACCTTAGATGAAATGCCCAAGAGTGGGCAGAGGGAATTTGTAGAGTCCACCTCCAGTAGAAAGACAGAGCATCAAGTGGAGGGATGGGATTACCATCCCACAGTCAAAACCTCTAACCCAGAATTGTTCCTGTTTAAAAGAACTGCAGGGATAAAAATAGAGAAAAGACTGAGGGAAAGGAGGTCCAGTGACTAGCCTAACTTGGGATCCATCTTACGGGGAGTCTCCCAGGCCTGACACTATTACTGATGCTATGATGTGCTTACATACAGGAGCCTAACATGGCTGTCCTCCAAGAGACTCAACAAGCAGCTGACTGAGATAGCTGCAAGTACTTACACCCAACCAATGGACTGAAGTTGGCAATCACTGTGCTTGAGTTATGAAAAGGCTGGGAGAAGCTGAGGAGGAGGGCTATGTCATAGGAAGACAGCAGTTTCAACTTACCTGGACCCCTGAGATCTCTCAGACACTGAGCCACCAACCAACCAGGCAGCATACAAGAGCTAGTCCTTGATACAACAAAGGACTGCCTGCTCTAACCTCAGTGAGAGACAAGTCCCCTAACAATCGAGGGAGTGGGGAGGACTGGTGTTGGTGAGGTGGACATGCTCTTAGAAACAGGGTGGGGGGCATGGGATGAGAAACTGTGGGAGAGCAGACCAGGAAGGGGGTAATGACTGGACTGTAAAAGAATAAAAGTAATTTTAAAAGTGCATGGTGGGCTTGGTGACGCACACCTTTAATCCCAGCACTCTGGAGGCAGAGGCAGGNGGATTTCTGAGTCCAAGGCCAGCCTGGTCTACAAAGTGAGTTCCAGGACAGCCAGGGCTACACAGAGAAACCCTGTCTCGAAAAAACAAAAAAAAAGGGGGGCATGCTATTCATACTCTTCCTCTTCTTATTACTGCTACAAATAAAGTGCCATAACTTTAGAAGGTCTTAGCTAGAAGTTGTATGTATCAACTCCATACATAACCTAATAAAGACACCTTAACACACACCTGTGTCTAGCTGTAGAATAAAGTCTCTAATCTGGGTAGTCATTCAATAACTAAAACTTAAAAGAATAATCATAACCTCTTTTATGAGAAATAAACATACTAAAATCTCATTATAGAATTACTTTTTCTAAATATTAATTTTACATTCTTAAATCAAGAATTTAAATGCTCTGTGTACACCAGTCAAAACTAAATTCAAACTTGAATCAATAGAGAACATTTTAGTGTAGCCTTGAACATTGTAAAAAATAATATTGATTGAATCCACTAGATTCAATCTTTACCGGAGCATGCTCTATACAAAAGTCATCACGAAAACAAGGTGACTTCCTTTACAGCATTTTCTGTGCTGGACATAGGTTATCCTTCAGCCTTCTTACTCCTTTAAAATTAAAATAAACTCTAGGATCTGAGCCTGTCACCATCAGATATCTTATGTCTGTTTCCTTCTGCCTCCATTGTCCTACTTTTTATACAGCCATGCCATGAAACACCAGATTAGAGCCCCTTTTCATGAAAACAGATGAGCAGTACAGTTTTAGTTCCTCACTAGGCTCATGGAGACCTGGAGAATGCTTGTGTTCAAACTGATGGACTACAGATCACCTATTATGGATGTTGTAATTTAGGATGGAAAGTTTAGTATCCTTGTTTCAATACCTGTAGTTCTTCTGTTTCAAACTTTGAGTCAGATGCCTCTCAGCTTTGCATCTAACCAAATTGTGGTTTCTCCAACACTTTGTTAAAAAGATTAACCTATTTTGCCACATATTTCTTTCTTGTGTTCCATCCTTTCAACATCTCAGCAACTGAAGTATGGAATTTTCTATCACCCCATTATACAGCAAGGACATTTATTCAAGGTTATGATTAACAGCTGCATCTCGGTAGTTTCTGAATGGAGTTGACAGCTTATTATTTTCCCAAGTGTGGACTCCAAATATTTACACAAACAGACATCATTTGAATCCATGCATGGATCTAATGAACAATTATCAAATTGAACCATCCCAGAAACCGAGTAAAATTTTACTTCTCCCATTTTCAAGCAGCCTACCCACATGTAGTCTGTACTCTCTCCACAAGACCTGGTTTTCCACTCACAAGTTGAAGTCCCAAGAAGCCATGCCAACCTTTCTCATAAAACGACTCACTTCTGCTGTTCCACGTCATAAAATCTCATTGTCAATATTATACTTTTGCGTTGCTTTTTTAACAATAATTCTAATTCAATTCATTTTTTCACCCAAGAAACCTCTCTTTGTCTCATATACACATTCACCTAACACACAAAAACTTATACATAAACACACACATGCACACATAAACATATACAGACACACACATGCACACAAACACACAAGAAAAAAAGTAAATGTATGAATAGGTGCTATCTCCTGAGGCTATATTGGTGTTGTTAGGATGATGTTCTGTGCTGCCATAGGGGGCCATGTGGATGTCTGTCAGTGCTGCCACAGGCTGTTATGGATAAGGAAGCTTCTTTCCAGTGATATCAATGACAGCACACTCAAATTTGAGAATAAGAGACATTGAAGAATTCTATAACAACCTCCACTCTCACAAAAAAGAAAAAGAAAGACTCTCACAAAAAAGAAAAAGAAAGAAAGAAACCGTCTAAACAGGAAGCCAATGAAGAGTCTTTAAAAATTGTGAAAGAGATGCTGAAATATGGTTCTTCATAGTTGATCCCTTCTAGGAGCTAGGAAAGGCACAACTCAACTCAGTTATCTTTAAGGTCCCAACTACTTGGAATTTGACCATGATACAGTGAGAATGTGGGCAATATAAATTTGACTTGGTGTATTTTGGGGGAGGGCACAAGGATGGTAAGGTGGTCTCGGGATGAATGGAAAACAAGTGTGATAGAGGTACATTGTGTGAAATCTCCAAATAGTCAATAAAAATATTATATTGGGAAAAAATGAATAGAGGCTAGGATGAGGGTTCAGTGGTAAAAGTGTTTTCTAGGCAAGCAGGAGGACTCATGCTCAGATCTCCTCAACCCATTTATGGGCATGGCAACTTATTTGTAATTTCAGCACTTAGATGATGAAGGCCAGAAATCCCTAGATCAAGGTGACTAGGCAGAGTAGTCATATCAGTGAGGTCTGAGTTCAACTGAGAGATCCTGCCTCAATGAATTAGGTGGATCATTATCAAGAAAGACTTTCTACATCAACTTTTGATCTCCACAACACAGACACACACACACAGACACACACACACACACACACACATATGGAGTACATATTCATATATACATGCACACATATGGGAATATGCAAGAACACACATACACCACACATACACATGCACATGAAAAAGAAAACTGATAAACAAATAACCACAGAAGCCATCTCACAATCATGAACAATAACAGACTTCCTATAAAGTAGAAAGTTCAGTGGAATAGACTGAAGAAACTTGGGTTTTTATTACAAAACTAAATCACTGAATGAACACACTTTGACTTACCATTCTTGAAATATCATATTCATTTTCAAACTCATCAGTCAATGTCTGAATTATTGCTTCACAGGATCTTATGATATGTAGTCCATTTTTTGCTTTTAGGCATACAGAGCAATCAAGTTTCTATACTTGTTTACAGTTCTCAGAGACAGAATTTTCACCAAAACATACCAATTTTCCTAAAAACAATTTCACATAATTATAAATGATGTTGTATCGAACTAAAATGATACAAAATTTGAAGTTGATCAAACAAAACATTTTAATTTTAACGTTAATTTCAGCAATAAATTATAACATTTGTAATTTATCATCTAAATATATATTACCATTATTCTGAAAATAATTGAGTACAAAATAATAAACTTTACAAAGGGTAGGTTCATATTTGTGCACTGCTAGAATCATTAAGTGTGTCCTAAAGTATGTCTACCACTGCAGAGTTCAGTATAAGTGCTTTGCTTGCATGCTTAATTACTTGTTTATTTTTTCCTTCTTCTTTCCTTCTATCTTTTTTATAGTCCATTTGTGGATGGACTATAAAATCTCAGAAGTGTAAATATCTATTACAAAAAAGCAGTACATCCATGACTTTAAATATAAACTATGGACATAATTTGTCAGGAGCTATTGCTTTTGCTTAGTTTTCCTTCTCAGTTGTCTTTTATTGTTATTCTTGACTCAATTGCAATTTACTATGCTTTATATCACAAGATATATCATTATAATTATTTTGAAAAGATGAAAAAGTTGATGCTTACAACTCTGCATAAGAACAGAAGTGATATTAATGTGTCAGTATTGTGAGTAAAACAGATGATCCAAACAACATATTTTGGATCCAGATAATGCCAGAAGAATCAAATAAGGCCTCCTAAAAGAATGAAAAGAAGCATCTATTGGCTATTTATACCTTCATAGCGCATATACTACTTTTCATGTTAATTCACCAGAAATTTGTTTCCTCAAATTAAATGCAAAATAAAAGTCATTAATAAAATATAGTATATCTTACCAAACTAAGCCTATGAATGCCACTCTAATAGAAAATTGATGGTATTCCAGATCTTTAAATTTGCAGAACACAGAAAAAGAGTTGTTCTTTATTAATCATCATAATAAGTTATCAATAAGCTAGACTGCCAGGTTTCTAGATGATTTCTACCACCGACTTCATGTGTATCTTCAGACAAATTAATAAATTTCCCTAGTCTCAATCTCTTTACCTGAAAAATGGAGGTGATAGAACTTAACACCTTGAAAATAATAGCTAATAGCTCAATTGGTCATGGCAATAATTAAAAGGCAGACTAATGTATTTATAACATTATATAAATGTAACTTACTTAAAAAGTAAACTTGTACATATCATCATATGCATAAAAGTGTTCATTGTAGATGCACAAATTAAAAAATATATCTTTAAATTTTCTATTTTAATTTTAATAAAGTACATAAATACATGGTACATAACTCTTTCAGGTTGATTTGTTCAGGAAAAAAGCTGAAATCTTCAATCTGTTTTTGTACTACCTAAATGCTTGTCTTTTTGTTGTATAATTTTGAAATAATAAATTTATTAATCACAACAATAGCAATAGTGCATAAATTAAATTCAATTAAATAACAATTGCATTGAATATATTCAACCTAATTATTTTGCACTTCATCAGAAATAAAAATGGTAATATTAACTATACTTTTTCACCCAGCATTGGGATATTTTGTTTTATTCATTTCATATTGTTTTTAGACAGCTGGTCAACCCTTAGACACATGAACAAAGAAATGTATTGGAGGGGAGCTTAACTATATTGATTGTGCTTCAACAATGTCATGTTGTAATGTCACAGTTTTTCCATATTACCAGGGTTGTCAGCATTCTTCATAATCATTAAACATATAGTGCAAAGTGGCTTGCATCTTTGTCCAGGAAGCACTAAAAACAGACACCACCTTAGAGCACATGGGACAACTCCCTCTTTTATGAGCAAAGAAACTGATGTCCATCAAATGGCTCAGTAACAGAGAGAAGTACTTCAACAAGTAGCAAATTTAGACTTCAGTTCCCTATATACCACTGCCTGATGTTTACAGTGCCCTGTCCTCAAGTTATGGCCATGTTACAAGAAAACTTGATTCATTGTAGAACTAATGGATGTGATTCTAAAGCCATTGTTATGGCCTCTTATAAAGTTGTATTGAAACCTGCAGAAGGTCCTGTCTTCAATTCCACTAAAGATATAGCTCTGTTAATAGATAAAAAAGGAAAATTGATGATATCCATAGCTCTATCTAAAGTTTGTGATGGAATCATTATGTTATCCTGATTAAAGAAATTGCTCTCCTTTGGTCAATCTGCCCCAACTATTATCTGAGAACATGTAATCAAAAAGTGCTGGGTGACATGTCCTAACAAGAAAAAGATGGAGTTATAAGTTATTAGAAGATATTACTTGACCTTTTATTTACAGCAGAGAAAAAGAGGGGAAAAAAAGCTGCCTTAAGATCTTTTGCAAGAAGACACTATTGAATGCTAGTACATCTTATAGAAGGCTGGCACCTTTTGTACGTTAATCAGAATATTGGTGTAACCTAACAAAGTTCAACTTTACACTGTGAAAATCAAGATTTTTTTTTATAAAATTAGGGAGTTAACTACTTACCCATGAATATTATTAATGTAAATGTAAACCTTACAATTTCATAGGATTAAAATTTTCAATATTGTAACTTAAAATTTCTAATTATTTGCCTTTTTTCCAATTCTTGTAAATTAACCAAAACTTATCAAGAAATTAAAGAACACTTAAACTAGAATTTTCTTATCTCAACTTCAATTTAACAAACACACACACATACAACCTCTTTTGTCCTACCTATTTAGCCAAACCTGTCTCCAAAATAACATAAATACTCTTGTTTCAATGTTCCAAGTATTGAGATTGTAGATATGAATCCTCACCTCACTCACACAACTTTTTTTTTCAGTACACTCTTCCATTGAGTTGCATCATAAACTCTATTTTTTTAGAAAAAAACCATATTTTAATGAAAGTAATTTTTATGCTTAAGAACGAATTTGGCAGGCTGGAGAGATGACTCAGAGATTAAGAGCACTGCTGACTCTTCCAGAGGTCCAGAGTTCAAGTCCCAGCAACCACATCCTGGCTCACAACCATCAATAAAGAGATCTGGTATCCTCTTCTAGCATATACACATACATGCAAGCATAACATTGTATACAAAATAAAAATAAATATTTTTAAAAGAATGAATTTAGCAGAATGTGAACATTCAAATAACCCTAATATTGAGATTTACATTGTGCTACTTTCTTTACCATAGTTGAAAGATCCCCAATATCTTACTTCACTAAACTGATTATTCCACCAAGAGCCATAGGAAAAAATAAAACTCATGCCAATCATGAGAAGCCTTCTTCTGAGTTGTTGGTCACCGTGGTACAAGGGACTCCCAAAAGACTGGCTTTTGCTGTTACCTTTGTTTGCTGAAAGTCATTTCCTATTGCTAAAGACACCATATACTTCACACACAGGATCCAGATGATCCTCATTGACACTGACCTGAAAGGTTCTTCCCTAAAGATTCCATGTAAGCTCCCCAGAGTGGGAAGAAACCAATAGTCATATGCAAATGTGATACATATAAAATGCAACAATGACCAGCCTGGTGCCATATCTCTAAAGATACAATAGTGGCAAACACTATTGGCTGTAACCCACAACTCTGTAATTATAAGTCTCTCTCAATAAGAGGGAAATTATGCCTGGAGACCTACACAACTACCTGGTGCCGATTAATCTTTGGAAAGAACCTATAATTTCCACTTTACTAAACCAAAGTAATTCCTAACTAGTAGTCTATACATTTATCCTCATACAACAAGTTAAATATAGGTCTTGCCCCTTATCAAAGCATTATCTCTTTGACACAAAGGCCACTATAAAAAATACATGACTAATTTAAAAAAAAAATGCAAACAAGTGACTGTATGGTTCCCAGCTTAACCTGATGCATCAACAATACAATTCCTGCAACTAAGGTTCAGAGATCATAGTAGAAAAGGTAGGTGGGATAATTAGAACTAGAGGAGCAGGAAATTTTCATCTTTTATCTCCTGCTCTTGTCAGAGTCATTATGCCCATGAAGTCCTAACAAAGCTTCCTAAATAAGACTTAAACAAAAAGATGACACAAATAGACAGGTTCTCGTGAAGGGGGGGGGCAGGTGCAGAATCTCATGGTAGCTCAACCCTAGACAAAGAATTATAGGCCAAGGCCAAGAAGTGGGAGTGGGCAAGTAGGGGAGCAGTGCAGGGGGGTGGGGTATAGGGAACTTTCAGGATAGCATTTGGAATGTAAAGAAAATATCTAATAAAAAAAGAAAGAAAATTATCAAGGACCAGATAATAAAGAACATTATTGTCATAATGAGGTTAGAAGAAGAAGGAGAAGAAGAAAAAGAAGAAGAAGAAGAAGAAGAAGAAGAAGAAGAAGAAGAAGAAGAAGAAGAAGAAGAAGAAGAAGAAGA